>NW_026571515.1:16627770-16736770 GCF_026225935.1 Boleophthalmus pectinirostris | reverse complement strand
ATTTGATGTCTGCTAAACACAGCTGAATGGACAAAGATCAGGTCTTCACTTTAGTCACTGAACACTCGAGGCAGTGATTGGCTTGGTGTGTCCAGACCTGGCACTAATTACAACGGTATTTAACTGAATCCCTGTTTGCCCTCAGACCAGTGAAAAGGCTCCTCCTTCTCACCCTCAGACTACAGCCCCTGGTCCTAAGACCCAACCTCCTGAGAACCGGGGGCAGCAGCAGAAGGGGCCGGTGGAGAAACACAAGCGACATGAGACTGTGTCCTCTGCACACACTGTGGTCCTCTGTGGGTCCTGGAGCCTGCTAGTTTTATGGATATGTCTGCTCCTCCACTGAGAGAGCTTTAGTTTCCTCTTCCTGAGAGCCACACCTCTGGGCTCTCAAAGCTGAACTCAGTAGATTTCAAGGCCACACAGTGACAGAATGGTTAGCTAGTGCTTTAGTTTCTCGCCAAGACCGTCCCCGGTAGGATTCCAGCAGGGGGAGCATTTTCTGAGTGGAAATTTATGTTCTGCTGCGGTTACCTCTGACAACATGTGCAATAGGGTCCCCACTGGGGCCAGGAGTCCCCTGACAGTAAATCTCAGTGGGAATATCCTGGTTCAATAAAGATTTTTAACCACATTTTTCACTGTACAGCGCCCCCTACATTTCAGAGTAGGCATATTCTATAATAGTAGCATTATAACCATCAAACAGTTGAAAGGTAAAATGTTTTGAGTTGTGCTTAATGATCAGCATTCTCTTTTTGTTTGACCTTGCCTTCCTGTCTCGTGTTGTTTTGAGTTTTTTTGTTTTATTGTTTTAATGTAATGACTCTAACTGGACTCTGTGTAATTGCAGTAAACTGTACAGACTGTAAATAAACATTAGTTAACTATAAAAACTAAACCATTTCTGTCATTTATATAAAAACTGAATCTTAATATGCATGAATAAGAAAGTGTGTTATTTAGTGGTTATACAGGGTCTCCTTTTTCATTTTCTAATTTGGACAAAACAAAAAAACCAAAAAAAAGATCTTTAGACTTGGATCATATTGTCTGATGGTCTCATTATAATCAGAGTTTTATTTACAAGAGAGTCCTGATTATAAGTTATGCCTATAAACAGTGTTATAAATGTGGTTTAAACAGTATCCCTGTAATACATAAAGTAGCTCAACAAATTTGTATTCATGGCACTGAAATCAGTCAGAAGTATAGCGATCATACTGGCATTTTGAGTTTATTTACTCAAAGCTACAGTGCGTAACATTTCTAGTGGAGGGTCCGCCACCTGCTTATCTCCGTGGGGATGTTATTGCTTTGTCTATTATGTTTCACAGTATAGATTAAGCTATTACAATTCAGATCTGTGGAGAGTTGCTCCTGTTCACAGAAGGAACTATTGTATTTCAATAACATCTCCATGGTTACCCTCCACCAGAAAAGTTGCGCAGTGCAGATTTGAAAGACTTAGGTCTTATGACAGTGATAATGTGGCTCTTTGGACTCCACCTCCCATGATTCCATTCATCTGTGAGCCTTGTGCATGCTGGGAGCTGCAGTCCACAGCAGCAAACAGTGCATTGTGGGGGAATCTCAGTTTGAAAATGAGACGCACTCGGAGCAGGACGCACGCAGCTGGCTCCAGTCTGCGCCTCCCTGGACCTGGATCTAGACTTGGACTTAGACTTGGATCTGTGTGTCTCCTCTCCTCCTCTCCTCTCTCCTTGCCTTGTCTCCCTGTCTCCTCGTCTCCTCTCCTCGTCTCCTAGGCTGAATGTGCAGAGATGGGCTGCAGATTGAGTGTGAGCAGAGGCAGGAATCGGGTGAGTCAATCTTTTCATGAAGCAACACAATCACAGAACAAACACAGCACTCACACATTTTAGAATAAGAATCGTCACAATATACCATTTAACATAAGAGGAAGGAAACAGATTTGCTACAGTATAGTGATGATTGTGATGCCGTATTTGAATCCAGTGGGACAGTGAATGACAGCAGGGAGAGTGACAGCTGAATTGTTTTACACAGAGAGGAGAGAGGTGAGGATGTGGAGGCTCAAGTCTGACTGTCAAGTGGGCAGAGGAGGAGGGAGCTGTTAGCACTGGTTTACTGATTTTGATCTGATTTAGTCCTCATTTCTAGTTTGAACCTATTTAAAGGTCCTATATTTGGCTAAATTAATTCTTGTGAGCTTTAAGTCTTGTTATAATGTTACCTCGTCAAAAACACACCTGGAGTTGGGATTTGTTTCATTCACGCATGTTTGAATAACCCTTTATTATTACTCTGTCTACATTTCCAAATCTCAAAATGCTCTGTTCCGCCTTGTGATGTCACAAAGCAGTAGTTTCCAAATTAAACTCTACCCTTTACCTCTTGTTCAGTATAAACAGGCAATTCCAGGTCTTGAAATTATCTAAAATATTCCAGTGAAGGCATAGGTGTAACTTTTAAAACACAGTGAAGCACTTCCTGTATTACCACATGGCATCACAAGGTGGAACAGAGTGTTTCAGTTTGAGTGAAAAACTCAACTTAAAATGATCTGTGTGTTAAACATTTGTGAATGAAACAACCCCAGGTATATTTTTAATGAGGAAACAACATTATAACAGATCAGAAAATAATGTAATATGGGCCCTTTAAAGGTGCAGTATGCAAATTGCTTGTATCCATGGAGATGTTTCTGTGTAGGCATTATGCTCCTATCTTACATTTATTCAATCTGAGGTGTTTTGCTATGAATGTAATGTGAATAACGCGCCTGATTGTGTTTGTAGAGACAGGTAAATTTAATGCCAAACTGTAGAACATTCCAGGCAAAACATCCTCATGGAGAAAAGCAGGTATCAGAAAAGTTACACAGTGAATCTTTAAATTCTGGTTTATTTTTTATTTTACATCCTGTTTGTTCTTGGATTTGTTCAAAGTGCCTTAATCCTCCTTCAGATGGATGTGTAGGATGTGTTCATATTTCCATTCAGTCCTGTTACTTGCTTTGGTCCTGCTCTAGTCCTGATGTAGTCCTAGTCTGGTACAGGTTTAGTGCCGGGTCTACTTTAGCACCAGTTTAGTCCCAGTTTGGATGTGGCAATTTGGCATGTGTGCAAGTGTGAAGTTTTTCTGACGAATGAGATGTTCTGATCCTAAATCCTTTGGACAGACGAGTACAGACAGTACAAGGGCATGGATCTAGTCCTGGTTTCGTCCTGTATTTTGGTGTGTATTTTGTGTAAGGAGACTGGGTGATGATGATACGCTCTGATGGAGGAGCCTGAAGCTTTTGGGGAAAACTCAGACAGAAGTCAAAATTATGGGGTGTGACCACAGAGATTAAAATACTTTTGCTCATTAGGGACTTGTTTAATGCAACTCAATCTGCTCTATGAGTACTGAGTGTTAGTGTTAAAGTTCGGGGTCCCTGCAAATACTCGATACTGATTTTGATACCCAAATTTTAAAAGTAATTTTTTTGGACAATTTTGTCATTTTTAAACACTTTTTTTTTTCTTTATTATACATACACGTGGGTTTATACTAGATCTGATACAGCACAAGATCATTCTAAAAGTGTTAAGAGAAGGTCCAATTTTATCTTGTTGATGTGACTTTTTAGTACTTGCTCAAATGAGTACTGGTTTTAGTATCTGATTTTTGTTATTTTTTTTAACACCCCTGATCTCTATACTGAAATACTAATGCTATATTGTATTATTCATTTTATGATTAAAGGTTTATTACACAAAATTGGGTCGTGTGAGTTTTAAGCCATGTAATAATGTTGTTACCTCCTCAAAAACATACCTGGAGTTATGTTTTGTTTCATTCACCCATGTTTGAGTAAGCCTGATTTATTGATCTGTCTACATCTCAAATTATTTTAGTGAAAAGGTTTGGAGTTTAAAAACATGGTGGAGCACTTCCTGTGTTACCACATGACATCACAAGGTGGAACAGTGTTTTCTATTTGAGAGAAGAACTCAGCCTGAATATGCAGGATTTGTGTGAATGTAACACAACTTTGGGTATGTTTATGATAAGTTACCAACATTATATCATAGATCAGAAAATAGTGTAATATGAGCCCTTTAATATTCTCAAATGTGGTAGTGTAAATTAGTCTTGGAAGTCTTGGAGGACGGGTGATGTTGACTCAAGGCAGTTTCACAGCTAGAGGAGAGACAAGAAACTCGGTCACTCTCTTGTCTCTCTCTGTGTGTATGTGTGTGTGTTAGAGCAGTGGGCTGTCAGGTCACATCACTGTCACACATTCAGACCCACTCAGCTGTACTGCTCTGTGCTCTCCAACACAGTGGACAACACTGGACTACGTTTCCCACAATCCACCAGCACCGCCCCAGAGCACAGCTGTACTGCCCTGTGCTCTTTAACTCACTGGAACACATTAGCCTCCACGGCGCTCTCTGTTCACATTTGTGATTGGGAATGTTTTCAAACCTCTAGGTATTTTGGGACACCTGGGCAGAAAGTAAAAACTAATGATCTGCCACCTGCTTGTCCCTATGGGGATTGTTATTAATTTAATATTCTGCAGATGCATTCTGGGCTCACCTGTCCATAGATCTGACCTGTGCTGTGTTGCCACCTGTTTGTCTTCCTGGAGGTGGATATAAGTTTAATGCCATACTGAGTAACATTCCAGGCAAAGAGATAACATGGAGACAAAGTTGTGAAGCTTTCAGAAAAGTTACATAGTGCATTAGACTTTGGGACCTGTGGACTGAAGGAAAGAGTGAAGAGGGGTGGGGTCTGGGGGTGTAAGGAGCAGTGTGATTGGTCTAACAGATATCCACACTTCAAACTCTGCCCCTGCAGGTGTTTGTAATCAGAAACACTGAGCAGTGCTGTGTGATGTCACCAAGTTTTTGAAATTGCAGTGGCCACTGGAAGCAGCACATACTCGATGAAAATATATAACCTTGCACAGCAAGATGGATTCTAGTGATATTTATGAGTTCACAAACTCATGAGAATCTTGGTGCTCGCTGGTGCGTTAGGGCCTGACAGGTGGTGAGCGACTAATCACAGAGAAGCATTGAGGTTTGTGCAGAAGCCAAATGGAACACGCTCAAGCAAACCAAAACAACCATGGCTGACAGAAGTGCTTCAGTTTATTTAACGTCAGTACAGACTATTTTGTTTGTGAAGAATGTGAGGCATTCTACTATCTAAAGTTAGATTTTTTTCAGCTTGTTCTGTGGCACTTCAGATTCAAATTGTTTTCATGATGTGCCGCGTTTTCCAATAGTTTTCAATAAGATCCATCCCTGACTGATAATTCACAGTGACACACATATCAGTCTGGCATGAACCAGCTCAACAAATATACCTAGTTTGCATAGATGCAAAAATGCCCCAAAAATAGTAAAATAGTAGCTGATTTAATGTTTAGTTCACTTTACGTTTAAGCTGTAGTTAAATTTAAACTACATTGAAATATTGAACTTCTGCAACATTTTTCGTTTCCATGCATTTTGTTTTAATAAGAGATTCTACAGAAAAATGGACCAAAACTAATTTCAGGATGATTGCGTTCTGTGTTCCACAGCCTAAACCCCGGCCCTTGCGACACTCCCATGGCCCTGAAGAGCTACACTTCAGGGATGAATTTGGTCAACCAATCACAGTGCAGCTTGAAGAGAGAGGGCGGGGCCAGTACAGACCAATGGAAGCTCATTGGGAGATGAGTCAGACTCAGAGGCCTTGCTACAGTGACCCCTACATTCCCCCTGACCTTTACCCCTTTATGTCACATGACCAGTTTCCCACCCCCAGCTGTGTCCCCAGTGTGTCCTACAGCCTGGACCAAATGGACCAGATGGACCCCGAGTGGCTTCAGACTCAGGTACATCCTCTTGACTTCAGCTGCCATGTTTAATCATGTGGTATTTCACAAATGTACTTTATCAGTCTAAACAAGAAATAGTTTAAGTCATATAATATGTGGAGACTGGGCTTTAAAGGTATTTGACTTTCTGCCAGTATTGTACAGATAAAGTCTAGTATACGTAATCTCATACGTCTTTTAGCACATTTTTGCTGACCGCTCAGACTGGGATGGGGATCAGGACCAAAACATTCAAAAGTCAGAGGGTTTACCAGGCTATCAGTCAATAACATTCTCTATCATTCCTGTTTCTTCTCAGTTCACGTGTCCCTGGCCTCCACCAGACCTCAGGCCTGATCCCGCCATGGATCTGGACCAGGTTCAGCCTGGTCCTGGTCTGGTTCCAGACTTCCCCTGCAGTTCCTCTCAGTTCCTCAAAGGGATACTGCTCTCAGAGGCAGAGACTGATATTGTGTCATCGCTCCCAGGCCACACTCCTTCATCCCGAGGCTCTTCTCCTTCAGACTCTTTGACATCGTCTTTGACGTCAGAGCCCAGTGATTCAGGCTTCCACAGTGTCAGCACTGCAGGTCCCGCCCCCAGAGCTGCAGGCCCCGCCCCTAGAGTTGTCGGCCCCTCTCCCGGACACCATCGCCCGCATCTTCAGAGAGGCCGCTGGGAACTGCAGTCAATCCCTGAGAACTGGAGGTGAGTCAGAATAGTTTAGGTTCAACATTTCATAATAAACCATTGTTGTATAAGATGCTTTTCTTTTGCTTTTGTGACTTTTGCTGATGATTCCATGTTGGTAAAAAGCCAGCATCACTTGCAAGTGAATATTATTGCTCTGTAGTTCTGTGATCAAATGAAGTAACTTGTAATGAGTCTTACTGTGTCTGTTTTTTAGTCCTGCTCCTCATTATACACATGAACAGTCGGACCAGAGGGGATTCTGGGAGATGCAGTCCATCCCAGAGTCGGGGCCCAGGGCTAGCTGCAGCGTAGGCAACAGTACCACAACAACAGTCCACTTTCACCGTCCGGAACGCAGCCCCACGTCTCCACGGCAACACAGCCCCCGGTTACAGAGACAGCGCTCACCTGCGACCACACCCCTTGGTCAGTGAGTCAGCTGTACTGTGTGTGCTCTGTGAATACTGATTCAGCTGTCTGGGGTCTATCATGTCACTAATATACTGTGTCAATAAACCTACATAACTCTAATGTGATGATCTATTATCATCTTTTTTCCCACAGGCTGTCGCACCGAGCCCTGCCAGCGGAGAGCGCTCTGGCTGCAAGACGGATCCAGAACTTTAACAGAACCAAACCGGAGCCAAACTTTCACAAATCTGAGCCAGAATCAGAACCAGCATCGGAGGAGAGCCAGCCACCCCTGCACCCTCCAGGCTTCAGAGACCCGGACCTCCCAGAGCGGTCCATCTGAGACCAGGTCTAACCAGGCCAGCACTGCACCGAGGAGGAGCCTAACCAGAACCAGCCAATGGGATCGGAGCTCGACCCATGACAGACAAACCAGCTTAACCCAAGACCAAAACCAGGACTTCAACCAAATCCCCCAAAACCCTTCTATGTACAACCCCCAAATCACAACCAGATCCAGAGAGTCCTTGGATCAAGCCTTCGTCAAACCTAACCGGACCAGAGAGCTTAGCCTGGACCAAAACCATCACAGTCCTCTGACTCGGACCTCCCAGACTCTCAAAACTAGATCCAACCGAGAGACCACACCTCAGTTTTACAGCACAGTCCAGTCCAGTCCCAGATCGCCCAATCAGAGGCCACTTCGAAGGCATCGAGCTCCACGATTGGTCCATCAGAGGAGTGATGTCACCACTGATGAAGAGTTGTTCCCACCTCCCCAAGATCGCCGCAGACCAGGTCACAAAACCCGGATCAGATCCTCCCAGAGTCGTTCTGGACCGGACCAGGATCCACTCATGGTCCTGAGAGACCAGAACCTGGACCGCATCAGGACCAGGCAGATTCTTGACGAGTGGACCACCATTGAAGAGCTGCTGAGCCATGGGACCAGAACAGAAAACAGGAGCAAGGGCTGGCCCAGTCCGCTCCTGTCTGTTACTACAGTCTGATCAAACCAGAACAAGTACCAGAACCAGGACTGTCTACACCAGACCAGAACTAAGGCTAGAACCAGAGCCAAAACTGAAAACATGGAAAAAGCACCTACAACCTGTGTTTACACATATCAGATGATGATCAGAACCAAGTCCAAACCTCATGTGGACCAGAAGAAGATCTAATACTGATGAGAACTCTGTGACTGTTTCTAAAGGAGAGGAAACGGGTCCTGGACTAAACTGTGAATAAATATGTGAATACACACACTGTCAACCGAAATTCAGATTAAGATTAACTACACTGCAAAAAAGAAATACTTCTCCATTAATTCAAATACATCATGATTTTAGTAGTTTTTTAGTGTCCAAACTAATCAAACCAAGACACATTCTGCTTTCAGACAGGTGTAAATATTCAGGTATTACTCTAGATCAGATGTGAGTGTGAAAGAGAAAAGTAAAGTTTGCCCAAAAGGCTCAGAGATTCATGTGAGCTAAGGAAATATATGTTTTAACAGCAATATAGGCCTATATATTTTTTATCTAATTAAAATAAGATTAAATTAAAGGTCAGAAACATTAGAACCACATTCTAACCAGGTCAAAATCTGAACCCAGGTTTGATTCTGGAATCATTTGGGAACATTTTTATTTATTTTATGTAATTCATTTGGTGTGTGGCCATTTTACTTGACCTGGAGCTGTCAAATGCATCTATATACGTAATTTCCATAACTAGCAGCACCACCTCCTCAGACCTCTCTCTTCTCCTCATCTGGACGAAGATGGCACTACAGCCTGAGATTCTCTCAGTAGAGGAACCTCACCATCACACTGTTTGTATCTTGCAAATTTTACTCCCATCTTTATGAAACATGTATTCTGTTTATGAAAGATCAATTCTGTTTACTCCTACCAAAACACACACTGTACTCTTTGCACCTTAGAGTCTTAATTTCTCGCTCTAAACCAGTATTTTTGTGTTGCCAGTTCACAGTTGTTAAAGATGACTGAGGTGAGAGTGTGGTCCAGCTCATTCTTTCACTCGTTTCCATCCGAGTGTCTCCATGGCGACTGTCTGAGCGTCTCCACGGTGACCGCTGCATCACAGTTTCCACAGCAACACTTTGACGACTCCATCACTGTCGTCGTCATTTAACCACCTCGTCAATTCGGCAAGTTCACAAAATCATGACAGAAACACTATTTAGCAGTTGTTTTACAGTTAACAGGATCCAGGCTCAGCTCCGGTCCACTGCTCCCGAAAGGTGCAGAGGATGAGGAGGAATATAACTGCACAGAAAATCCAGAAACAATAACACAGAGTACGATAGTGTATTTAAAAACTGTGTACAGTATAGTGCTTAGAGGGAGCAGATCTCACTCAGGACAGAATACAGCTTTATTTGATGTTCCAGATCAGCACTAAAATGTCCCTTTACTGATCCTTTGTGGCTGAAAATAGTACCTTTGTGTCAGCTAGGATATGAAGCAAAATGTTCTGCTGTTTGAGGCTGTTTGTGAACCTAACTCAACCTTTATGTTGCTAACAAACTGTGGTAAAATGATGTACAGGCATGCAGTGCAGGTAATTACGCATAAGAACAAATTTAATGTTTCATCTCAACTGTACTGTAGTTATTTACAACTTATGGAGTCTAATAAATCACAAATATTATGCTAGTAGTGGCATCACAGTGACAGAGGAGCAGTTCATATCAGGATGAAAAGGGTTTGTTTGTGGTATTTTTGTAAATAAATCTGTTTAAATTTTAAGTCTAAATTCTCATGTCGTTTATGTTTTGTTTTTCTGATTTAATGTTGTTTCCTCATCAAAAACATACCTGGAGTTTTGTTTTGTATTATTATTTACACGTTTTAGTACACACAAATCCAGCATATTTAGGCTGTGTTCTTTCTCGAACTTGAAAACACTCTGTTCCATCTTGTGATGTCATGTGGTAATACAAGAAGTGCTCCATTGTGTTTTTAAACTTCATACACCTTCACTAAAATCATTTGGATAATTTCAGCCTGGAAATTGCCAATCTCTACTGAACTAAAAGTAAAATGTAGCAGTTAACTTGAAAGCTACTGCTTCATGACATTACAAGGTGGAACATAGCATTTTGAGCTTTGGAGAGGTCAGACTAAAAATAGAGGGTTACTCAAACATGTGAATGAAACAAAACACATCTCCAGGTATGTTCTGGGTGAAGTAACATGGCTTAAATCTCACAAAACTCAATTCTACGTAGGAGCTTTAATGTCAGCTACAGTATTGTGACTGGAGTATTATTAGGCGATGGGAGCGACAACACAACTGTACCCCTCCACTTCCCAGATGAACGCTTAAATAAATACATTGTTTAAGAAAAATAAAATAGACTTTATTTAAATTTAAAACAAATGTAACCCACATTATCTTTAAATATAAACAACCAAGTCTGTTTAAATATTATTATAGCTCTGGTTCAGTCCCAGTTTGGTTTTGGTCCACATGTGTTTTAATTGTTCTCCGTGAAGACTTGTCCCTTAACTGCAAGTCTTGAGCTGAAGGGTTGAACTGGACATCTAAGGTTTGAGCTGTGTGATTGGCTGGTAGATGATTGGCCAGTGGGCTGACCTAGGAGAATGTTCCTGATCTCTGATTGGTCAGACTCGTGGCTGTGGCAGCAGTACAGAGCAGCAGCATCGATGGGATGGGCCTCAGTATTGAAGATGTAGGCTCCTGTTAAAAAACATTCTTGTAAATTGTGTTTGTAAATACTACACAACTCAAATGTGCTTGAAAGTAACTCACCTGTCCCAAGCACACACCTTCCAGAAAACCCGGCCCCTTCTTCCCATGGTCCGCCCCCATGCAGGAAGTGGGTGGGGTCAAAGAGCAGGTAAAGGTATTTAATGGTCTCTGCCAAAAAGAAGGACTCCATCCTGTTGTCCAGTTGGTGGTCCCTCAGATCTTTCACCTGATTACAGATATCAAAGTTTATGCATGATTCAGTAGGATCGTACCAGCAGTAGGAGCAACAGTGGAGGTTAGGGGTGGGTGCCTATTTTTTATTTTTTTTATTTTTTAAGTACTAGTACACGAACAATATTTTTTTCAGTATCTTTGCTCTGAATACTTTAGGAATTGGTTTTGTCCATGTCAGAACTAGTCTAAATTTGGTATTATAAGAAACTACTATTAATATTAATAATCTAGCGCGAACATCACCCAGCCCTAGTAGTAATAGATGTAGTTGTAATAGCACAACTCTCACCGAGGCATATCCACACGGTGTGCGGCTGATCTTTTCAATGGACTCCAGAGCGTCCAGGCCCATCTGCAGATACATGTGATCCCCAGTGGCTCGGAACAAGTACATGGCACTTTCTATCAACTCTGAAACCCCAAATATATTTAAATACATCAGAAACACATTCTTATACAAACACAAGTTTAATACAATTATTGTGGGTAAGTGCGTAAATCACATTTATTTCTTACCTGGTCTAAGAGGGTAGCCTTCTCTCTTGTCCACAGTATAACCCTGTGGGATGCTGTAGAACTCTGGAAGACCTCCAAACTGTCTCCAGACCGAATAGTAATTCTGGAAGGTCCTCACTGCACTTTCCAGATCTCCAATCAAAGACTAAAGGACAAAGATTTAGTCTATCTCTTCAGCTGTGTTTGCCCTGTGGTCCCATTCATCCACAGATCTTACCTGTAAGCCGGGCCAGAATGCCTCCAGGGACTGAAAGACTGGCATGGACACTGTGCCTTTGTGCATCTGGACCCACAGGTACCAATCATCAAACCGAGTGTAGTTCTGGATTGCTTTGTCATATTCTGAAATAAATAACAGTAAGAATTGCATCAGCCATTACACAATCTTCATGCACAATAGACCTAATTTCTTCTTCTCATCTATAAATGAATGCCTCTAAATAAGTGGCTCTTTGCGGTTTCTCCCGTGATTTTCTGGTTAGGTCATGCTGGGTTAGACTGAAAAACTCTGCTCAAGGCCTCAGAGTAGGTCTCACTTCTGCCCATACCATCTGCGCTCCTTTTATCTATTACAAATCTAAACATGAGCTGCTGATAGACTCATTTCCTGGACAAATTATATCTCTCAGTGTCTCTGAGCCATACCATGGAACATATGCAGTAGTCCAGGGTCCTGGAGGAGGATGGATCCTTTCACCAAATATTCAAAGTATGAGTCGACTCCAGCTCCAATCCCTGCATCCTGAGCCACCCACTTCTGAGTCACAACGTCTATGTGGTTCCCCACCTGAGGACCAGAACAGTCAGAGGTTAGTCCTGCTTCAGTCCTGGTTAAGTCCTGGTTGAGTTCTGGATGAGTCCCAGGTCAGTACCAGTCCAATGCTGGACCTGGTCTGCCACAAAGCCTGCAGAGCCTTGTGGGCCAGGTCCTCGTAGGTTTGGTTCCCAGTGAGTCTGCTCAGAGTCGCAAACTCCAGGATGAATGTCCCCACTCCAGCTGTACAGGTGACAGGGGTTTCAGAGGGACTGACCCCACGCAGCAGGTTCACAGTCCCATACGGCATCCCAGAGGGGGTCTCAAAGGCTGGGGAGAGAGACTTAGAGACTTACAAAAACAATAAAACTGAGATAAGAGGCTCACAAGAAACACATCTGACCTAAATTTGACCTTGCCAGAATGATGCCTTTACAGTGTACTTTTCAGACGTTCTTTTTTATATACATATTGCCAAAATCAATATGGTATTATACTGATATTTTAATATGTGTACCTACTGTGATGTTAGGTAAATGATTCAGCTATTTTTTTTGATTAATTGCATCTCTGACCTGGTAGCAGTTTCTTGGCTGCGTCCTCTGCCATTCTCAGTAAGGGACCTGAACACGGCCAACCAGGCTCTAACTCCAGACCCGCCCGACCCGAGAGGAGGTGAGCGGAGAGCAAACCCCCCACCACTGACACAAGAGACACAGGGATAATAACAGGTTTATAATGATGTGAACAGAACTGAGAATGAAATGAAGAAGGTCAAACTGAGCAGGCTCAAGGACATCTGAACATGTTTAGAAGGAATATTAATATGTGTTAATGGATCTCAACAAATTTGGGACAAAAACAAATGTAGAACTCCCATATTATGCAATTTTCTGATCTATGTTAAAAAATGTTCTTTCCTCATCACAAACAAACCTGGAGTTGTGTTTTGTTTCATTCATACATGTTTAACACACAAACCCTGCATATCTAGGCTGAGTTCTTCTCTCAAAAAAACAAAAAAAAACCTGTTCCACCTTGTGATGTCATGTTGTAATACAGGAATGCTCCATTGTGTTTTTAAACTCCATAGCCATTCTCTGGAATCATTTGGATGATTTAAGTGCCAATCTCTTCTAAAAAAAATTTAAAAAAATGGTAAAAGGAGCTGTTAACTAAAGTAGAGCAGATCATTTTGAGCTTTTGAAACATAGACAACTAATAATAAAGGTGTGAATGAAACAATTACAACTCTCGGTATGTTTTTGGTGAGGTAACAACATTATAACATGCCTTAAAGCTCACAGGAGTCAATTTTGCATAACATAAGATCATTCACATGTTCTGTTAAAGTAGGACTGGACTGTGGTTTTACCTCTGATGTTGGTCTCAAAAACGGAAGCATTTACGTCAATATCAAAGTGAACAGTTTCCTGAAGCAAAGAAGCCACTCTCTGGAACTCAGTCCTGTTCCCCAAAACCTGCAAAAGAATGCCCCCCAGTGGACATTAACAACAAGTACTTGACAATAGCCCTGAATTGTTGATCTCCCGGTGCAGTTAGTTAGTTCTGGGCTGTGATTGGTTGCTTCTGTCAGTGTCTGGCTGTGATTGGTCAGAGCTGGGCTGTCATGGGGTTCAATAGTGACAGCCTGCTCTGCTTCCGGAAGTAAATTTTCCATTCATTTTTCCAATAGACCTTTTCAAAAAAATTCTACTATTAAAGAGCTCAAAGACAAGACCAATGCAAGATTTTGCAAAATGCTTTAATAAAGCCGCAGTTTAATAAATAAATGTATAGGTCTTGTGGCCATTAGCTACCACAGAGCTGATTAGTCCTGAGCAAGCTATCAAACTTTAAAAAAAAATTAAAATTCAGAAAGTCTATGGGAATAATGAATGAGAAATTTAATTCTGGGGAGTGGGAGGACACTTGAACTCCATTGGTCAGTGGTGGGATCTGATTAGTGTGTGGAGGGACTCACCAAGAGAGTGTCCAGCGCATCAATTAGAGTGAGAGAGAAACTGGAAGGGAGACACAATAATTAAGAGTCAGTCACACCAGAGGAAAGAATCATACACACACAACTACATGAGGAGTATATATCTGCTTTACCTGCCCCAGGTGTCCTGTCCGTCACAAGTGAGGGGGCGGAGCTCATCGTAGGGGAACGCATGGTCCAGGTAACTGTTGTAGGCATGGTAAAACATGGTCCGGATCCTGGACCTAAAGAAGAACAAAGATTAAGTCCTGGTTTCATGCTTGTCCTAATCTTTCATTCACTCTTTTTGGTTATACTTTATGTATTATTTTGGTCTGACTGTCCCTGTAACTGCCTCATATTTCTTCCTACATAATTAAGAGGGTTTATTCTTATTAACATGTACGCTCAGGTTGTTGTTTCGAAACACAGCTCAGTGAACCCTGCATTGGTACTGCTGTTAAAGATGCATTTAACTTTCGTGGAGGAGGGTCTGCCACCTGCTGATGGTCTCAATGGAGATGTTATTGTTGCACCTGTATGGCATTAAATTTATCTATTTCCATGGGGAGAAGCAGGTAGCCCAATTAGGTAGGATGACCAGACATCCCTATTTCCCCGGGACAGTCTCAGCTTTGAGACCTGTGTCCCCTGTCCCAGCAGATTTATCCAAAACCAGTGATTTGTCCCAGTTTTATACAGGAAATGTCCCAGGTGTCACTATTTTTGACCAATTTGATCCCTGCCAACACTAAAAAGAGGCATACATTGACATTTGTTTAGGTAAAATATAGAAAAGTTGCTTAAAATGACCAAAACACAAAGAAAATGTGACTATACTGACCACATGTTAGTCATGAATGGGCCAAGTGCAGAACAGTTTTCCTTAATTATGCATTTTTCCCCACAATTTTATTCCTACCAATAACTACAAACCAGGGATGTCCCAGCTTTTGATTTTGAAAATATGGTCACCCTACAATTACGCCAAGTTACAGGTCAGATCTGTGGAGAGGTGACCCTGTCCACAGTAAGAATTCGTGTTTTTCAAGGTATTTTTAAGCAATAAAAAACATCTCCATGGAGACAAGGAAGTAGCAGATGCAGCAGCAGAAAAGTTACGTAGTGCACATTTAAGTGGCAGGACTGAAGATGTGGAGCAGGTGTCTGTGGTGGTACCTGATCGTCTCCATCTCTTCCCCCGTGAACTCCCGCGCGTGCGTGTCTCTCAGTGCAGCTCCAAGCGCGAGCACGAGCACGAGCAACAACGTGCATCCCGCCGTGCACGCCATCTCTGCGCGTCCACGAGCCTCACATCAGAAGCAGATTTACTCTCAAAACATGTTAATTATCGGGAAAATCACCGTGAAGTAAAACAGCAGATATAAACAGGAAGAACTCACACAGCGCATGCGCAAAGACACTCATCGTTAGCGAGTTGCGTTCAGGAAACTGGGAAATAGTAGTGCTATACTTAGGGTGACCAGATTAAATATAAATATACAAAATAAAAAACTGGGACATCCCTGGTTTGGGTTGGTAATAATACAATTGTAAAACGAGTGCATAATTAAGGAACATTTTTATGCACTCGGCAATCATGTGAGTCAGTATAGTCACATTTTCCTTGTCTTTTCTGTATTTTACCTACACAAATTACAATTTATGCCTCTCTTTACTGTAGGCAGGTATCAGATTGGTCAAAAATAGGGACACCTGGGACATTTCTTGTATAAAACTGGGACAGATCACTGGTTTTGGATAAATCTGATGGGACAGGGGACACAGAGCTCAAAACTGGGACTGTAAATAGTAAATAGTTTGGTCACCCTGGCTATACTAAAATAGTTTTTGTCACCCTGGCTATACTAAAAGCTTTAATTATTATTATTATTAAAAAATAAAGACAAAATAATCATACCAGGGTCTCCAATGATAACGTGATGTGGCCGGAGGTTGTGGGTTGGATTTCTGCTCTAGAGTGGTGCAGACAACAGTGAAATGTCCACAGGCTACATGAGCTGAGATGAGATGAGCTGGAGAATTGAATGTGAAAATGAATGGGTGTGTTTCTAGGATATGCAAATTTCTGAGAGGACTCGCTACCAGTCTGCCCCCTACTGGTGATGAGGAATAATTGACTGGAGGACGCCGCTGCAACAAGTTCCAATCAATTATCAGGAATATTGGTCAAAGCAGTGGGACTACAAGTTTAAAAAAAAAGTAAGTAGCAGTTTACTAAAATGTACAGTTACATTTGGCTCCTGGAACACTGGATTTAACAGTTTATAATCCAGTTTAAAAATACTTAAAGACTTGGGCAAAAGTTTAGACTGTATAAATGGACTTAGCTAACCTGCTAGCCACCAATTTTTTTTTTTTTTCGTTAGGCGTAGAGTTCTATAATAAGAACTTAATTTATTTATTTACTTATTTATATATTTATTTATTTAATGAGTGACAATTTTTACATTAACCTTAACAAGAGAGGTGCATTGGACCAGATTGTAGCACCAGTGCTAATTTCCACCTGTAGTCCCTGCGGCAGGTTCATTGATTGATTGTACTTAATTGGCCTTATCTGTCAACTGTTCTTCCTGAAGACCTGTCTAGCATGTTTTGGGTTGGATAAGATTTATTATACTAACATGTTTAGCTGCCGCATCCCAAACAGGAAGTGAGCACGGGCGCACTTCCGGTTCTATCAACTCTGTTTCCAATCACGGATCTATTAAAGGTTTCTATTCACAAAAACGTCATCCCTTTCTCCGTAACTGCTCTTGTGAAACTCCTCATTTTGGTCTAAAATGTTCATATTAACCTGCTCTACATGATCCTGGTGTTTTTTTATTTTTTTATTTGTCCTAAATAAATTCCTGTTTCTGATATGGAACTGGCTCTAAATTTGCTCCTCGTGAGGAGTGAGCCTCGTGAGCTTCATTTGTCTGGGTGACGTTACACTCCCATATTCCACTTCTTTATACAGTCAAGGGCTAAAAGTGTTTAGGCTAACTGGATAAATAACATTTTAACTGTGCTGAGGTAAAGTAGCCTAGTAGTTTTACAGTAGCAGTGAGTCAGGCCTATAAATAACGTCGTCTATTGTTCACGTCACAGATGTGTCCGAGCCATGTGCCCCTTTCGGTCCCAAGTTCCAGTGGGATTTTGGAGCTTTGAGCTGGAGCCAGGAGGAATGTGGTCCTGGGGGGGCACTCTGAAGTGTCAGGGTCCACATAACATGATAAACTCCAGTGATAAACTACAGCTGTTCTGCTCTGAGGGACCGGCCGGATCAGGATCTGAACAGAAGGAGACCAAAACCAGCTTGAAGCCCACAATCCAAACCTATTGTGACAAGTCTGCATCAGTGAGAAAGGTGTTTGAAGCCCATTATTGCTCACAGCATCTGTAAGCTCCAACACACACAAAACATAATCGGGGGGAGAGAAGCCAAATATAGTATTCAAGTAAGAGTCAGTTACTTCAAAATAATATTACTCACATAGAAGCAGAGGTAAAAGAAAATACTCAAGTAAGACTAAGTTGGAAAATCTACTACATAAAGGTGCATTGCTCAACTTTTCTGGTGGAGGACCTGCTACCTGTTTGTCTCCATGGAGATGTTATTCCTTTGCCTGGAATCCATGATATGACTTTAAACATATCCATTACGAGATCTGAATTGTAATGTAGTGTAGTGCTGTTACCTGCTTGTCTTCCTCGTGATAGATACAGTAGGTTTAATCTATACTGTGGGACATTCTAGACAAAGCAATAAAATTATTTCCAAAGAGACAAGCAGATGGCGGACCCTCCACTAGAAAAGTTACACAGTGCACCTTTATATATTGCATACAATGTGGGATTTTCGTAGTACAGACTGAAAAATTTGAAAAACTAAATCATATCTGAAGGAACAGTGCAAAAATCACAAATCATTAGCCTAATAGCATAATTGTCTGAGTCTTTTTTTTTTTTTTTTTGGCCAAATTGTGATATCTGCCTTTACTTTACTCTCCTACCACTGCTGCATCATACTGCCTTATTGCCTGTGTCCTCAACCTCAGAATGCTTGTTAGAGTCTAAAATCACTTTCTTCCTTAGTCATCTCTGTACAGTATTAATAAAAAATACCAATGTGCTTGCTAAAAAATGTGTTTTTTTCTTTTCTTCCGAAAACTTTCAAATATGACTTAGGCAACTATGCTATTAGGCTAACGAAATTTATAATTTCATATTGTCGTCAATATTGTCAGATTTGTCACTAGTAGACTTACTCACAGTGAAAACCTTTACTCAAATAAGAGTAGTTACTTCAGTAAAAATATTACTGAACTAGGAGTATGCAGCTAGAAAAGTACTCTAAATGTAACTGAGTAAATATAAGTACTCCCACCCATAGACTGTAAAACTTCTTTATACAGTCCGTGTATCCATCTCTACTATTAATAATAAGACGTCTTGCTCAAGGAAAGAGGTCGATCTAGCAGCCTATGTGGGCAAAGTCTCTTACTGACCTAGCCTGACTGTTATGTTGTAAAAAGCACAGTTTCTTTTAAAAGTGCATTGTGTAACTTTTCTGGTGGTGGATCTGTCAAGTGCTTGTTTCCATGGAGATGTTATTTCTTTCCCTGGAATGTTTCACAGTATGACATTAAACCTTTCTATCTGCCTGGAGACCAAACCAGACCAAGTTACAGGTCAGATCTGTGGAGAGGCATCTCTGCTGATGCTGACTGCCTGTTTTAGCCATTTTTGAGCTGTAAAACCACCTGTAATTTAATAAACGTTAGGTGGAGCTGTTTAATGTCACACTGTTGAAGATTCTAGGCAGAGCGGTGACCATATCCATAGAAACAAGCTGGTGAGGGACCCCCAAGCACAAAGTTACCTAGTGCACCTTTAGGGCCTCTCCCTGACATCCTGATTAGAACACATCTTATGTAATGACTGTGTACAGTAGGCTTGTACAGTATTTATCCTCCCATTATAGTTTTGCTTGTGGTTTATGGAGTTAGCCTGTCACATGATTTTCCAGTGCTCTCAGATCTGCTATGGATTAACTTCATACAACAGCTTTACATCACGCTCTTATTTTGAAAGGACAGAGTATAAATAGTTGAGTGGATTAGTGTGGAGGTATGGACCATGTCACATATGTGTGGGCACATGGCAGGAAGGTGTGTGTGTGTGTGTCTAAAGGGCTTCTGTGAATCTGTTTGAGAATTATTTAGAGCAAAAGTTCTCAGAAAACACAGGGCAGATTAGGCCTTGTAACTGAGACACAAACACCACTAAAGACACAAAAGAGTTAACCCAGAAAAGTGAAGCTGCAACAGATATTCAGTTTTATTCCTGGTTTAGAGGTTTGGCCCTCATCTCGCCATTCCTCTCTTATTAAATGAAATCATTTGCAGATTGTTCAAATTGCTTTTTGTTAACATGGTCTAGTGGCCTATTCTGTGGTAGAAAATAGTGTGGTTTGGAAAGATATTGGCAGGAATAAATTGGATTGGATTTAAAACTGAATAAAAAGAAATGTTTTTATTACATCAACACCATGGGAAATGGGGTGTTTATGCCATATTGCCCAACCCTGCTGTCATTTTTGGTGGAAAAACAATAACATACTTTTATAAAATGTCTTGAAATCACATCACCATGATGACAGCTGGGTACATGTTATGAACGTATCATAGAACAGCTCTCTCTCCCCATCAGTGTGCCTGAAGAGAAGTGTTCACACATGAAATAAATACATAATTTCAAATTCAGGTCAGCACATACAGTGATCTGTTCAGCATGTACTTTTAAAAATATTTTTTAAAGAACTGGAGGATAACCAACTACACACTCACACTCACATTAATCCAGGAATCTAGCCTAAAACCATTTTGCTGCACTCTGTCACCTCTCTGAAGCTCCTGGTCCTCCTTCTGGTGGTCCCTTGAATCTACAGAGGCCATTGTCCCGTCTTTGTTTGTGCTTCTTGGAAACCTCACTGTGTGTTAGTAATTGAGACAAACAGCATTTCAGCAGTGTCATAATTCACTCATGACAGACAGACCCAGGGTTTATTACAAACAGACAGCTGATCTGAGATGGAGGGAAGGAGAGTGACAGTACAGACACAGGTCCACATGCAGCAAAACATAGAAAGACTAGAAAGAGGAAGAGAGGAACAGCTGATGATGGATCTTCAAACACACAAGGACAGAGAGAGAGAGAGGGGGGGTGAGAAAGAGAGAGAGAGGTGTGTGTGTGTAGGAGAGGTGTCCATTACAATACTTCGATCTCTGACTGAGTAGTAAAATAACAGAAGGAGAGAGAGGGATGGGTGGGGTTACAGAAATGCACTGGGCCTGACAAAGGGAGGAGAGATGGAGGGATGGAGGGATGGAGGACAGAGAGTAAGTTTGTGGTGAGTGACTGAACAGGTTCATTTCTCAAATATAGATCATATAAAGAGGAACTATCTAATAACTGCAGACAGAGCACACACATGAGACAGATTTATGTGTATGTTATAAGTGTTTCATCACATATATACAGGCTCAGTGATATTATGTGGTGCAGTATATGAAGTATCAAGTATGTGGGTATCTCAATTTTTTAGATGAGATGTTGCATAAAATATCAATGGGAAACAATGAAAAATGTAAACACAGCCCACTTTGATATGAAATAAAATCTTTTGTCTTTTTTTTTCAACGTAGGGAAAAGACTTTTCATCATTCAACACTGAAAAGGACATGTACCAATCTAGTTCCTTTGTACTGTCAGGAAAATGGTTCCAGTGACCAAAAATCTTCATGAATCCCTGATAGAGAAGAACTGCAGAAGTATAGAAATGAAGTCCATAATAAATCTAAAGGACACAATATCATTGGAGGGTGCTGTATGGACGGATGGACAGTAAAATGTGGTCAGCCTCCAAAGATAGAGACAAAGCCTTTTACAGGTCTCCCCTGAACCAACCAATCAAAACACAGCGCTCAGGTCACATGACCATCAACATGAGGTTATAAAGGCCAGAGAGAAGTGTCCAATCCAGACTTGGATCTGGAAAATCCACCAGAACCAGTCCAAACCAATACCACAGTAACACAAATCAGGACTAGACTGGGACCAGAACCAGCAGAGCAAGGTGAGTGTAAGGATGTAGAGTGATGCACTTGGATGCAACATGGATCCAATTAGACCAACAAAAGAATTGTATTTAAATGTATTTATTTGTTAAAATCTTTTCTTTTACAATTTCTGCATGTTTTCAGCCAATTTTCTATCATCCATTCTTAAGACTTTATATTTTAGGTTTAGTTATTTTTTTTATCAAAGGATATGTGTTAAACCTCAACCACACCTGCACAGGTGAACCACTGGAAGGGTGTGCTGGACTAAACTGAAACATCAAGTTTTTTTTTCGTTTTTTTTTCTAAAGACTGAAAATGAAATGTACAGTTCAGTAGTTTGGATTACTGCAGTAGTTCACCTGTGGAGGCTTTGAAGCAAGTCAAAACTGGTTCCAGTCTCTTTCTTCATCAGCTGGGGCTGATGAAGTCCATAAATACAACACTGGCCCCAAGCCTCTGTGTGTGCTTGGATCTCATGTCATTAAATATCATATCAGGAAACCTGTACCAGGTCTGACCCAGGACCAGGTCTGATCCGGGACCAGGCCTGACCCAAGACCAGGTCTGATGTGAGCCCAGAGGCATTCCAGCTCTGCGGGTTTAGCACGAGATAGATTTTGTCCAAGGGCTTAGAAGCAGCCATAGAGCAGGTTTATTCCAGGTTTAGAGGGATTTCAGTGGGGTATCAGCTGCTGTGCACACAGAGCCACATGGAGCTGTTCATCAGAGCAAGACAAAGACCATTAGGCCGAGATCTGGACCTGGTCTAAAAATACCCCTTAGACCGAACTAGTGGAGTCAGACTAATCCAAAAAATTTGCATAACAGAGGGTAAAATATATTTGTTTCTCAGAATGCCTCAATGAGTGAGTAAAGCATCGGTGTTATTAAAACAAATATATTCTATTTCAGGAACTAATAACTGTAGCAGCAGCTGATTTACTGGATGCCAATTCCTCCTACATTCTTTTCAAAGCCTGTGTGTTTTGATTGGACAGGCAAATGTACTGTGGGTGTTTAGTGCCTTGACATGATTGGTGGGAGTCTTGTCTCTGTCATTAGTTATTAGTTGTATTGAAATGTACTGCCGTGAAAATGCTGACAAGTATTTGAGAGTAATACAAACACCAAATACATCCTTCTCACCTTAGTCCTTTAGTCTGTGTTGACATGAACATTAATCTTTATGTTTACAGTGACATGTCTGAGTCTTCCATGTTCTTCTGAGCTTTTCTCCTTCTTCACCTTCTTCTCTCTCTCACAGATGTCGCGCTTTCTCGACATGGCAGAGTTTGGGGAAGCCGCTCGTTTCCTCAGGCTTACAAACCTGGAGCAGCTGGCAGCCAAGGCCCAGGCCTTTGATGGTAAGATTTAGGCCTTGATTTAGTTAAGACCGGGCCTAGGCTTGATTTAAAGTGGCTTTATCTGATTTAGACAATGTTTAGTCCTTATTGAGACCTGGTATAGTTTTGGTTTAGACCTGTTTTCCTTGTTCTCTGAAGGAACTAAGAGGGTGTGGATGGCTGATGAGGTGGAGGCCTATGTCGAGGTCGAGATCCGAGAATTAAATGGGGACAAATCCACTGTGGAGACAAAGGATGGACGGGTAAATCACACTCTACATGCTAAACTCGTTGTCATTGTCTCTGTCTCTGTCTCTCCATCTATCTGTCTATCATTTTAACAAGATCCCTAGTCTCATGTTTTAAAGTTTATGAAATAACTCTGTACTCTGGTAAACAATATTCAATTTGTCTACTGGAAAGTTCAGAACTGAAGAATCTGCTTCTTCTGAACAGAACTCAACAGTTTTGTCCAGTTGACAAATTGAATCTCCTTTGCCATGTATTCTACCTGGATGACTGAGGGATTTTACATGCAACTCTGTCCTCTATAACTCTGGTTCTGGTCTGATCTGATCTTGACTCTGTTCTTGGTCTGGTCCTCCCCATGGTCCTAACACTGGCTCTTGTTCATGGCTCAGTTCCTGCTAGTTAAGGAGGACGACCTGCAGCCAATGAATCCTCCAAAGTTTGACATGATTGAAGACATGGCCATGTTAACTCACCTCAATGAGCCATCAGTGCTGTTCAACCTGAAGAGAAGATACGCCATGTGGATGATTTATGTAAGAAGCATACACTCTGAGCCCTATAAACACACAGAAACAAAAACTCAGCTTTATGACCTATGCATTTAATTCAAATACCACACCATAAGTTCACACCAAAACATTAAAGGGCCTATAGTACGTTTCTTGTGAAGTTTAAACCATGTTATAATGTTGTTACCTCCTCAAAATCATACCTGAAGTTGTGTTTTGTTTCGTTCACACATGATTGACCCTTTATTATTACAACAGCTCCTTTTACCCTCTGTTAAGTAGAGATTGAAAATTCAAGGGTTGAAATCACCCAAACGATTCTAATAATGGTGTATGAAGTTTAAAAACACAATGGAGCACTACCTGATTCACCACATATCATGAGAGAAGAACTCAGCATAAATATGTAGGATTTACGGAATAAATATGTGAATGAAAAAAACACAGCTCCAGTTATGTTTTTGATGAGGAAACGCTATTATAACAAGGATCAGAAAATAGCGTGATATGGGCCCTTCAAGTAGCATCACTCTTTCATGTTCTCTCTATGTGCTCTAGACGTACTCAGGTCTCTTCTGCGTCACTGTGAACCCGTATAAGTGGCTTCCAGTTTACACTCAGCAGGTCATCACAGGTTATAAGGGGCGTCGCAGAACTGAGACTCCGCCCCATATCTACGCCATCGCCGACAACGCTTACACTGATCTGCTGCAGAGTAAGTTTAAAGATGCACTGCACAACTTTTCTGGTGGAGAGCTGCTTGTTTCCATGGAAATGTTATTGCTTTATCTTGAAAGTTCCATAGTATAGATTAAACCTATCTAGACAAGCAGGTTACAGTACTATGTTACATTACAATTCAGATCTGTGGAGAGTCTCCCCTATTCACAGAAAGGATTATTGTATTTTTAAGCAATAGAAACACACATAAACAATAAATGTTATATGGATATGTTTAATGTCACACCACAAAACATTCCAGGGAAAGGTTTCAGACCCTCCACTAGAAAAGTTACGCAGTGTTCCATGAAATGAGTGTCTGTTGTACCCATGTATTTATCACTTTTTTTAAATCTCTTTTGTTTAGATCGTGACAATCAGTCCATGCTGATCACGTATGTTTGTTATTTTAATCCATATTTTCATAATGTGTAATAAATCCTGGTTGAATGTTCTCATCTATCTCTCACTGTTTTATCTCAGCGGTGAGTCTGGTGCTGGGAAAACTGTCAACACAAAGAGAGTGATCCAGTACTTTGCCATCATCGCAGCCTTAGGAGAGAACATCAAGAAAGGAGTGAGTAAAAACAACTCTTCAGTTATAGCTATTTCGCTTCTGGGGACACAATTAGGTCATGTTTGTGGGATTTAAATAAAAATCAAAATGGTCCCTTTTTTCTTGATAGATATTATCTTGTGAGGGTCAAAACTTATTAATGCATTGATCTTTGGATTTATATAACACCTTTCAAGACACCCAATGCACTTTACAGTGCGTTATTCACACATTCGGTGGTGGCAAGCTGCTGTTTTCGCCACAGCTGCCCTGGGGTAGACTGATGGAAGCAAGGTTGACAATCTCCACAATTGGCCCTCTGACCAGGAGTGTAGTGGGCATGGTATGCGGGGGTACGCCGTCCACCCACTTCTCCCGATGTAAAATATAAAAAATAACAAATATAAAAAATCCTACCACTTAAATATCAAACCGGAGCTATTAGCAATGGTGAAAACTTATGATGTATCCAGTATTGTCCTATAGTGACCTGTGATATGAGGGGACCTGGACTGAACCAGGACTAAACGAGGACTAAACCAGGACTAAACCAGGACTAAACCAGAACTAAACCAGAACTGAACCAGGACTGAGTGGTGGGACGGGCCCAGCGATGCGCCCGCGTAGACTGGGGGGGTTAGGTGGGCGGGGTTCATGACATCACAAATCACGTACCCCCACTTAAAAAATCCAAACTACACCACTGCCTCTGACCACACTTTCATACTTGGCAATGTGGGTGAAGTGTCTTGCCTAAGGACACAACGACCCCCCCTTCAATATTTTCTGTGTAATAATATTAATTACTAATAATATTGTTAACGCTAATATTGAAAAGTCATAGAAATAACATCTTAATGTCTTAACACACTTGATTGATAAAAGTTGGTCCAGATCTGCTCTTACTCTGTTCTCTGGACTTTTTCAGGGTTCTCTCGAGGACCAGATCATTGAGGCTAACCCTGCCATGGAGGCCTTTGGAAACGCCAAGACCATTCGCAATGACAACTCTTCACGCTTTGTATGAGTCATTTTGTACTGAACCCCAAGCCATTACAGTGCGGGGAATTAATATTATCATTAATCATTATTATATATTCCATTTAAGGGAAAGTTTATCCGGATTCACTTTGGAACAACTGGGAAACTGGCTTCAGCTGATATTGACATCTGTGAGTGTGTTTATTACCAAAAGATTGTGCATATGTTTTAATTGTTTTCCCTATCTCATTATCTTAAATTCTATATAAGTGTTTATTACATCTTACTTGACTACTGAGCTTGTATGTTTTGTCTCAGATCTCCTGGAAAAGTCTAGAGTCGTGTTTCAGCAGGCGGGAGAGAGGAGCTACCACATTTACTACCAGATTCTGTCCAATCAGAAGCCAGAGTTACAAGGTGACCCTACTCACTCAACAGCAGTGTACAAAAACATCCAAGCCCCACCCCTTCATTACTACTGTCCAGTCAGGAACCAGAGCAACACAATCCTTTAAATAAATGTATTATGTTAAAGCAATTGTTAATACTGTTTTATTTATTGTTGATATTTTCATAATTCACAGATATGCTGCTGGTGACCACAAACCCGTATGACTACCACTTCTGTTCTCAGGGGGTAACCACTGTGGAAAGCATCAACGACGGAGAGGAGCTTAAACTCACTGATGTAAGAGTCAAATCAAACTCTATTCAGCTAACCTAAACCAGAGCGGGTGACTTTAAGATTCAGTATTAACCACATAAAAAGTTACATAGTACATCTTTAAACAAAACATCAAATATGCATGTACTAAACATTGTTATTCAAAAATGAAAACGAGTTAATGTTAAACCTGTTAGTGTGACTACTTCCTGTCCTTTTTTATCTCTATGAAGTTTTTGGCAAGTCACGCTAACATGATTAAATATTTAAAGATAAGGTAGTGAACAGAGAGTTCTGGGTAGATGTGGACTGACATGTTAAAAACTACATAAATAAAATGAATTCTTCAAGGGAGGACACTTCTATTTTTAGAGAGGTAGAGGTTAGTGTCTCAATGCTAATTCTAATGCAAATTTTAAGAGATAGTAAATATTAAAACAATGCCACAAATTGAAGCATTCTACATTTAAAAACAATCGAGTAGTCTTTACTTAAATTAACAGACTTGGGAAGAACTTTCTGAAGAATATTTGATTTATACTGTAAAAAGAATGCCACGAGTGTGTTCAGGTGTTATATCTGCCAAAGGTGGAAACTTTGATGATTGAATGATGATGATGAAAGTGTGGTGATCTAAAACTTTTGACTGGTAGTGTGCAAAGGAATCAGAATTATGTTTCTCTCTACCCCATGTGTAGACAAGACAGGACAAACATGAAAGTACAAGAAAGGACAACATTTACATGCACAGACACAACAAATAACATAATCAGCAACCACTACAATAACCATAGATCATAGACTGATGAGAAGAACATTCAGACAAACACATTTTTGACGAACAAAACACAAAGCACAATTGGGAGAGCGAGAGCCCGCTACATTATAACTCTAATCATAATCATCAATCAAATCATAACTATTATAGTGAAGATGCTTGTATGCCTTTTCCAGATAAAGCAATACATTAACAATCATCTTTTTGTTCACTGAACACAGCTTTGTTAAACCTCACTTTTGTTTTGCAGCATGCCATGGACATCCTGGGCTTCACGGTGGAGGAAAAGTACGGCTGTTATAAAATAGTGGGGGCCATAATGCACTTTGGAAACATGAAGTTCAAGAAGAAACAGAGAGAGGAGCAGGCTGAGGCTGACGGGACAGAGAGTGAGTCTGATTCATCCTGTTGAAATGCTGTGATTATTTTGTTTTTGGTCTTTTGTTACTCAGATATTTGCAGTGGTAGAACATAACAAAGTAAAAGTATTTTTTGTCATTGTTTGAGACCTGAGGGGTTTATTTTTAACATGTTTGCACTTTGGAGCAAACAAAAATGTATTGATTCAGTTGTTTCATCACAAATCTTTATCAAAATCATTACATTTGAAGCCTTAGGCCTTAGAGGGTCTCAGAATCTCCACAAAATACTTTTACTTTTTACTTTTTAAGTATTTTAAATCATTTACTTTTACTTGAGTAGATTTATTCTTGAGTATTTTTTTTACTTATAGCTGCATTGTGTAACTTTTCTAGTGGAGGGTCTTTATGGCAATGTTATTGCTTTGTCTGGAATGTTTCACAGTATAGAACGCCATGGAGACCAAACCAGATTAAGTTATAGGTCAGATCTGTGGAGAGGCCACCCCACTTGCAGCCAGAATGACTGTTTTCTTAGAATTTTTTAGTCATAAAACCACCTATAATTGAATAAATGTAAGTTAGAGCTGTTTAATGTCATACTGTGGAACATTCCAGGCAGAGCAATATATTCTTAGAAACAAGGAGGTGACGGACATAAATAAAAGTTACATAATGCACCATTAAGTAACAACACTGAGTGCTTCTTCCACCTCTAGGTATTTAATTGTTGTGGAGAAAATGGTGTACCTTTGTATTATGTGTGTGTTCTGTGTCTGAAGTGTACATGTGTCTGTGCCCAGGTGTGGACAAAGCAGCATACCTGATGGGCATCAGCTCTGCAGATCTGCTGAAGGGTCTGCTGAACCCCAGGGTCAAAGTGGGCAACGAGTACATCGTCAAAGGACAGACAGTGGAGCAGGTACACAGCATTCACACACCTGTGAATAAAAAACTGACAAAACACAGCGCCCTGTCCATGGGCTGCAGAATGAGAAAACAAAATATTCTATCTTTGGGTGTTCTCAAGTTCTCAAGATTTAACTTATAAATGGAAGCTAAACCCATGAATTGATACATTGCAGCAGATGTCATCAACATTCATTGGGGGTGTGACGCTAACTGTAGGCTCTGCTCTGTCTGAGGCTTGTTAGACTTTAATCTGAGTTTTATTTTAACACGATCTGACCATAAAGAGCTGACATAGCTGGATCTACAACAGGAGATGATTTGTGTTGTTAAACAAGTCTCTCACATATAAAATTACAAGCAGGCATTAGCCAACAGTTTTCAGTCACTCTCACCTTTTTGTTGAAAATCAAACTACTAAACAGGACCATGAACACTCGTATTGATGACAAGTCCTGAAAATATCTTGTTTAAATACATTTTGTGTTTTCCTGAGTTTTCAGACAATCTTAAAACTTTTCACCATGACAATTCTTAAACAGTCATACACAGAACACCCCTCCACTGCAAAGTCTCATTAAACACACAAGTATATATAGTATGTCCAGAAGGCTTGGTGTAAGATTGTAAGATGTAACTCAGTTTTGTTGTGATTCTTGTATTTCAGGTGTACTTTGCGGTGGCAGCTCTGGCTAAGGCGACCTATGATCGTATGTTTAAGTGGCTCGTGGGTCGCATCAACTCCTCTTTGTACACAGCTCTGCCAAGACAGTACTTCATCGGAGTCCTGGATATTGCTGGCTTTGAGATTTTTGAGGTAAGTATTTTTCTGACCTTGTTTCAGATTTATAATGTAGTTACACATTTGGGGCTGCCTGGTTAACCTTTGTTTAGTCCTGACCAAAAGTTTGGTGTCCATCATCGTAGTGTTTCTATGGATATGTCATTGAATAATAGAAAGGTTAATGCCATACTGTGAAACATCTCAAAGCAATAACATCTCAATTAAGAAAAGCAGGTGGTGGTTTGATGGACCCTTCACCAGAAAAGTTACACAATGCACTTTTAATGATGGTTTAGTCCTGCTATTAATCCTGTCTTCTTTTGTTTCAGTTTAATAACTTTGAGCAGCTGTGCATTAACTTCACAAATGAGAAGCTGCAGCAGTATTTCAACCACCACATGTTTATCTTGGAGCAAGAGGAGTACAAGACTGAGGGCATTGAATGGACTTTTATTGACTTCGGGCTGGACCTGCAGGCCTGCATCGATCTCATTGAGAAGGTACAAATAACACTGATATATACAAAGTGTAAACCTACTTGGCAGTGACATCACGCTGGAGGGGTATTTATGCATTTATATTTTGGAATTTATTAGTTACCATGTTGACACAATCCACACATAACTACCAAAAAGGTGTTTAGATTGTCTGAAAACTTAAGAAAAAATACAAAAGATGCACAGTACACAGCACATTTTCGGGAGCCTGTGATCTATATGATCTATTCATGGTTCTGTTTAGGTGTTTTCTTTTTAACCAAAAGGTGAGAGTAACTGAAAAATTGCAGTTGTTTCTGATCTGATTGTGTTAAAATAAGGCTCAAATTGAATTTTAACTTGAGTAACAGAGCTTCAGACAGAGTGGTGCTTACAGTTAGCATCACACCCCTAGGGAAAGTTGATGGAATCAGCTGCAAAGTATCAATAAACTGTATTTACTCTGCTCATATCTGTCTGTCTTCAGCCCATGGGAATCCTGTCCATCATGGAGGAGGAGTGCATGTTTCCAAAGGCCACGGACCAGAGCTTCAAAACCAAACTCTACGACAATCATCTGGGAAAATCCCCTAACTTCCTCCGACCACGACCCGACAAGAAACGCAAATATGAAACGCACTTTGAGCTCAACCACTATGCAGGAGTGGTGAGTCCAAGCACCAGTGTAAACCAGGTCTAACAGGACGAAATCTTAGTCAAAGAAAAACTAAAACAGCACCAAAACACTCCTAAACCATAGACTGTATAACGAAGTGGACTAAGGGAGTGTGACGTTACTCATGGCATTCGACTCCAGTCAAATGAAGCTCATGAGGCTTGCAGTTATGGGAAGAATTTGGAGTCAATTCCATAATAGGAATAGGAATTTACTTATGGACAAAATACTGAAATAAAAATAAAAAGCAGTGTCATCTAGAGCGGGTTCATACAGACATTTAAAGACTAAAATGGCGAAGCTAATGGCAGCAATTACAGAGAGAGAGTGACAGTTTTTCTAGCCTAGTGGGTTGACTATGTCCATTTACACTGTGTACTGTGTGTCTATGCTCTAAACCAGGACTTAACAAAGTTCAAAAAGGAAACAAGGATAGACATACAGTCCTGAACCAAGACTAAACCCAAACTAAAGAATAACAGACTTGGTCCAGCGTAGGACTAACCTTGGATGAACTGGTCTTCTGGTTCTTCCAGGTTCCCTATAATATCACTGGCTGGCTGGATAAGAACCGTGATCCCCTCAACGAGACAGTGGTAGCGTTGTTCCAGAAATCATCAAACAAGCTGATGGCTGGACTCTTTGACAACTACATCAGCTCTGACATGCGTTAGTTTCTCCATGAGGTTCTTGTATTTATATAAATTATTCTGAATAAATTATAATATTGTGTTAATGTCCTCAGCATTGGACTCTAAAGGTGAAGCCAGGCCCAGGAAGAAGAAGGGTGCGTCGTTCCAGACCGTTTCACAGCTCCATAAAGTCAGTTCACAAAACATTTGGAGATTTATGCAATAACTGAAGCTAGCTACATTTTGATTATGATTTAAATATTTTTAGGAAAATCTGAACAAACTGATGGCCAATCTCCGCAGCACACAGCCACACTTTGTCCGCTGCATCATTCCTAACGAGTCCAAGAACCCAGGTCAGAGTCAGAACGTTTTTATACTCTTATACAGTACCTAGCATGGCCCTAATTTATTATACCACATCATGATATTAGTTTATAGTTAGAGGTTATTCTTTCCCTCAAAAGACCAAATTACACAGTTCTCTTTCCTTCTGTAGATCTGTGTTTAGTCTCAGGTTCTTTCTGTCTCAGGTGTGATGGAACCATTCCTGGTGCTGCACCAGCTCAGGTGTAATGGAGTTTTAGAGGGAATCCGTATCTGCAGAAAAGGCTTCCCCAACAGGATCCTGTATGCAGAGTTTAAGCAGAGGTAAGACCAGTTCAAGTTCAGGACTACATCAGGTTTGAAGTGTGAACCATGTCTGAACTAGGTCTAAACCAGGACTTAGCGAGGTCTGAACTAGGTCTAAAACTTCTGTTTACTACTCTTTGTCAGGTATCGGATCCTGAACCCAGCTGCCATCCCGGAGGACTCGTTTGTGGACAGTAGGAAGGCTGTGGAGAAACTGCTCACTTCTCTGGACATAGACCACACGCAGTACAAGTTTGGACAGACAAAGGTACACTTTACCTTCACCCCTGTTCCTCACCTTTATGTCACCTGTCTCACCCCTGTCTCCTACCTGCCTCGCTCCTGTCTTTCTCTTGTGTCTTGTCGGGTACTCTTGTCTGTATGTTGTCTGTATGCAGATGTCTGATATAGTTTTAATCCCCTCTCTGTGTTGTACCTGTGTATTACCTGTGACAGGTGTTCTTTAAGGCGGGGCTACTGGGGCAGCTGGAGGACATGAGGGACACTCGTCTGTCTGAGATTTTGACCACGGTTCAGGCCATGTGTCGTGGCAAACTCATGAGGATGGAACGTGACAAGATGATGTTGCGCAGGTCTGTCCCAGCCTGTGAAAGCCTATGCTTTCAGCCAGGCCAGCCAACTCCACACATTTCCTAAACTTTACTTTAATATGTAAATAGATATATCCCATATTTCCAGTGAGCGTGATTGACAGACATATTAGCAGAGAAATGCATGGTCTGTCTACAGTGTTGGGGAGTAACGGATTACATGTACCGCCGTTACGTAATCAGAGTACAAATTATGAGTAACTGTATTCAGTTACAGTTACTGTTTCAATGAGTGGTAATTGGATTACAGTTACTTTGCTGAAATAAGTGGATTACAAGGCGGTATTTTCCTGTTTTCACATTTTGTGCTACCTCGCATTTATTTATTTTTTTTATTTCGGTAATTTCACTCATTGCCGGAAACCCAAACAGAACGCGGGCAATAAGAGCGATGTAAACGTCATATTAAAGTTGGCGGTGTCAGTCACACAGTGGAAGCAGCAGTGAATTGGTAAAAACGCATTTGTGTCTTGGAAATTCTTCTCCCGATGTGAGATATATATAAAAAAAAAACAAATATAAAATCGCCTACAACTTAAATGTGAAACAGGAGCTACTGGCACTGGTGAAAACAACCTGCATAGACTCATAATATCTGCACTACTGTCCTATAGTGACCTGCCACATGAGTAGACATGCACACAAACACACACAAACACACATCTTCATCATCGTCATTAACCTGAGAACCCGCGGACCACGTCTCCTTCCGTAATTACTGCGCGGACACCGCCGTCTCGTGCGCCGCGAGTGGACCGTGTTTTCTTGCGTAAACCGCGCTTTCTCCTGTGCGCCTCTAAACCAGAACTAACACCAGGACTAAACCAGAACTAACCCAGGACTAAACCAGGACTAAACCAGGACTGAACCAGGACTAAAGCAGGACTGAACCAGGTTTAAACTAGGACTAAACCACGACTAAACCAGAACTAAAGACCTGAACTAGAATCAGGAGTAAACCAGGTCTAAAAATCAGGACTAAACCAGGACTAAACCAGGACTAAACCAGGTCTAAACAACATGACACCTAACAGTAGATTGACATAATTTAAGGTGATCTCATATAAAAATAATTTCTCTATCAATAATATTTTTTAATATGGTGAAGGAAAAGCTTATCTTGTTACTGTCTTTTAACAGACAAAACCTCTTATATTAAGATATCATGGTCTTTGTTTCTCTACAGCAAACAGTTTCTTATTCATGGAGATTTGGGCTCAGACAATTTGAAGACAACAAACAAGAATTTCAGGATGTGATTGCTACATTCATGTCGTTTAAAAAAACATGACAATATCAAGTAATTCAAAGTAATCAGATTACGTTACTCACTTTAAATAATTTAATGGATTACGTTACAAACTACATTTTGGGGTGTGTAATCTGTAATCTGTAGGGGATTACATTTTAAAAGTAACCTTCCCAACACTGTCTGTCTATATCAAAACAAACATCCAGATTTATGGGTAAAAGTAATAATAACACAGAGGACTGAAAAATTGACTGAAAAAATCTGTGCTTCACCGACTGATTTGATTCTACCACATAGATGAGGATGTCAGATTACATTATTGAGAGCTGTTCTGTTAAGGGGAGAGGCCTAACCCCTCTGTTTGCTTCAGGGATGCAGTGGTGGTGATCCAGTTCAACCTGCGTGCTTTCTTCTCTGTGCGCACCTGGCCGTGGATGATGCTGTTCTATAAACTCCGCCCCTTACTCCGGAGCGCGCAGGTGGAGAAGGAACTGGCTGCACTTAATGAGGACTTCAGTAAACTCAAGGAAGCCTTTGACAAGTACAGACCAGAATCAAAACCAGATCTGAACATACTTTGACTGGATTACACCCTGATTTTTACTATGTATTTTCAGGTCTGAGGGAAAGCGCAGGGAGGCCGAGGAACGCCAAGTGGTTCTTGTTCAGGAGAAGAATGACCTGGCCCTGCAACTACAGGCTGTAAGTCTCACACAAATGTATTGACATATGTCTTTTGAGGTTTGAGGATTACTTTTCATTATGGACAAAATGCTTGGACTTGGTTTTGACCAAGTGGAAAGAGCCATAAACTAACAATAGAAATCACAGCTAGTTTAAGTTCTGTGAAAGTGTGGGAAAGTAGTTCTGGAGCATCTTCTCTTCTTGTTCTTCAGGAGCAAGATAATCTTGCAGATGCAGAGGACCGGTGTAATCAGCTGATCCAGTCAAAGATCCACCTGGACCAGAAACTGAAGGAAATGCAGGAGAGACTGGAGGACGAGGAGGATGTCAGTGCCACATTAACAGCTAAGAAACGTGTCCTGGAGGAGGAAGTAGTGACACTGAAGAGAGATGTGGATCAGCTGGAACTGACCCTGTCTAGAGTGGAGAGAGACAGACACGGGGTGGAGAACAAGGTGAGCACAAACCAGGACAGACTCAAAACAGGTCTGTTGCAGGATTGAATCTGAGTCTTTTTTGCCCTTGGTTTCAGCTGAAGAACCTCTCTCAGGAAATGTGTACTCTGGATGAGTCGATCCTGGTTCTAGGCCGAGAGAAGGCTGCTCTGCAGGAGGCCCATCAGCAGGCTCTCCAGGATCTGCAGACCCAGGAGGACAAGGTCACGGTGCTGTGCAAAACCAAGTCCAGACTTGAACAACAAGTGGACCATGTAAGTTTTCTCTAAGTTTAATGTAAGGAAAATTTGACCTAATCCCTGTCTTTCTTATCTTTCTTTCCTCTATCTCACCTCTCATAGGTAGAGAGCAGCCTTGAACAAGAGAAGAAGGTACGTGTGGAGTTGGAGAGGACTCGTCGCAAACTGGAAGGAGATCTCAAACTGTCCCAGGAGTCAGTACGGGACCTGGAGACCCAGAAGGATGATCTGGAAGACCGCCTCAAGAAGTATGCTCATTTCAAATACCACTTCAGAACTGGTCATGGTTTGTACCTGATTTGACACTGGTCTCTCTCAGGAAAGATGGGGAGCTGGCCCAACTTCAGTCCAAACTTGAGGATGAACAGAGCATCGTGGCTACTCTGCAGAAGAAAATCAAAGAGCTTGAGGTGTGTATCAGGATCTGAGTTATTTAAATGTATTTAAATATTACAAAATGGCGCCATCTCTATATAGTGACAGTCTGAAATCAGTCAAAAATAGCTCTATCAATCAAGTCAGTTAAGTAGAAATTTTGAACCATATCCTTCAGACACGTATTGAGGAGCTGGAGGAGGCGCTTGACGCAGAGAGAGCCTGGAGAATGAAGGCTGAGCGGCAGAGGAATGACATTGCACGAGAACTGGAGGAGCTGGGAGAGAAGTTAGAGGAGGCGGGTGGAGCTTCTGCTGCTCAGATTGCTCTCAACAGGTACAATACCCACCTGTGCCCTCCTATAGACATCTTCAGCTAATTAGAACCTGCTATTGTACACCCACCAGTGTCCTGTTGAGTGTCCTTGGGCACAACACTTAACCCACCTCGCCCCTAGTGTCTGTGTACACTGGTGTATAAATGTGTGTGTGAATGGGTCATTGGTTCCTTGACGTAAAATGCTTTGAGTTCCTTGAAAGTGGAAAAACTCTATTTTACCACCATTTACTCTTAGAAGTACGCAGAGTTCTGGCCACACAGATTGCACTAAACTCAACCAAGATCCCTATTACTTTTGCTATTCACATTGAAGTTGTCAAGTGTGCCCGTGTTGTTTGAGGACTTTGTATGCCATGCCTTATTTTCGTTGTGTATTTCGTGCATAAAGGAAACGAGAGGCGGACTTCCTGAAGATGCGAAGAGAGCTGGAGGAGGCGGGGCTTCACCATGAGACAACTGCTGCCACTCTCCGTAAGAAACACTCGGACACTGTGACTGAGCTGAGTGAGCAGATCGACAACCTCCAGAGAGCCAAGCAGAAACTGGAGAAAGAGAAGGCTGAGACCAGGCTCCATGCAGATGACCTGGCCTCCAATGTGGAGTCCCTCACTAGATCCAAGGTAACATAAGGGCTCAAACCGTAACCAAGCCAGAACTATGTTAGGACCACTTTGTAATAAGCCTTGGTAAACTACGCCTGGTTGGATGTATTCAGGTCTAAAGGGAAACAGACTTTGAACAAGGACCTGAACAGTTTTTGTGGGATTTCAGGGTGCAACAGAGAAGTTGTGCCGGTCATATGAAGATCAGCTGACCGAGAGTCGTAATCGGATTGAAGACCTCCAGAGACAACTCACAGAAATGTCTGCACAAAAGGCCCGTGCCATCACTGAGACAGGTATGACATTATTTAGACCTAGTTTAAGGAGAACTGAGTACTTTTTTGTTTTTGATGAGTCACCATGTAGATTTCCAGAGTTAGACCTCGTTTATAAAATGTAACAAATTATTATCTGTTGGTGCAGCGGAGTACAGCCGTCGGCTGGAGGAACGGGATGCTCTGATTGGTCAGCTGCAACGTTCAAAGGCAGGGCTAGCTCAGAACTCTGAGGATTTAAAGAGACAACTGGAAGAGGAGAGCAAGGTAAGTGCTAGGCTAATCTGAATCTAAATCAGTAGACATAGGTTGTGATGGGGTACAGTCCAGATACATAATATATAAGATGAATTTGGTTGTGAGCGTGTAGTGTAACTTTGTGGTAGATTTCAGACTGTAGAATGCGCCAAGTATTCTATAATGGATTATAAGAAATATCCTTAAAGATTGTACTTGTTGTCTCAGGCCCGTGTGGCTCTAGCCCACGCGGTCCAGTCCTCGCGGCATGATTGCAGCCTCCTTCGGGAGCAGTTAGAGGAGGAGCAGGAGGCTCGGGCTGAACTGCAGAGGGCAATGTCCAAGGCCAACAGCCAGGTGGCGCAGTGGAGAGCCAAGTATGAGACTGACGCAGTGCTGAGGATCGAGGAACTGGAAGAGGCCAAGTAAGAACTACGTAAAATGGAGCATATTTATATTCACCACAGTCTCTTTGGTGGACCTGTTGGACTATTAAGGGTCTGATGTATCGCCGCCCTAACGCCTCTGTGTTTCAGGAAGAAGCTGGTGGTGAAGCTGCAGTCTCTGGAGGAAGCAGTGGAGACATCGCAGGCTAAGTGCTGTTCTCTGGACAAAACCAAGGTCCGACTGCAGACTGAGATTGAGGATCTGGTAGTGGAACTAGAGAGATCTAATGCTAACGCCTTAGCCCTGGACAAAAAGAGCAGGAACTTTGACAAGGTATGGACCACATTGTGTGCAGAAAGACCTTTATAATTAATCCACATTTCTCTGAATCAGTTTTGCTGGTTATTTCTCTTATTACTGGCCTTCTTTGTGAACAGTTACTGACAGAGGCAAAGCAACGTTTTGAGGAGAGCCAGAGTGAGCTTGAGGTCTCTCAGAGGGAGTCCCGCAGTCTCAGCACCGAACTATTCAAACTGAAGAACTGCTACGAAGAGGCTCTGGAACAACTGGAGACGGTCAAACGGGAGAACAAAAACCTGCAGGGTACAACCATGAACTACTCCTATTGCTGCTTCACTTATTCCTATAAACATAAAATATAGCACACTAACACTAAAAAAGGAACTGGATAAGGCTTTATTTCTGCCATCTGACTGACTCCCTGCTCTCTGGTTGACAAAGATGAGATTGTGGACCTCACAGACCACCTGGGCCGTGAAGGGAAGACCATTCTGGAGCTGGAGAGGATGAAGAAGGTTCTGGATGTGGAGAAGAGCGATATCAAGGCAGCGCTGGAGGATGCAGAGGTATTATGATGTTCAGAGCAAAAGTGCAAGATCTAGGACTTGACAAAAGGCGGGGTGAATGTTTTATAGATGTTATGACATTTATATACTCTGACTGTATTTTCAGGGAACTCTGGAGCATGAGGAGACAAAGACACTCAGAGTTCAGATGGAGTTGCAGCAAGTGAGGTCTGAGATTGAGCGCAAGATTTCAGAGAAGGACGAGGAAATTGACAACCTGCGGTACTGCCTCCTAAGCTTTTATAGACTTAGTACTGATGCTTAAATATTAGTTTTGCCTACAGCTTTGTTCATGAGCATTCTAATCCTGGTAGGAATATAGGGTACATTGTGCTCATCCAAAATGCAATACTTGTGTTTGTCCACCAGGAGGAGCCAGCAGCACGCTTTGGAGACACTACAGACTAGCCTGGAGGCTGAGTGTCGCAGTCGCAGTGAAGCACAAAGACAGAAGAAGAAACTGGAGTCAGAACTCAACGAGATGGAAATCCAACTGAGCCACGCCCACCGACAGGCCGCCGAGAGCCAGAGGGTCATCAGAGTGTTACAGACCCAGGTAATTCTCCAGCTTTATTTCTCTGATCACCTTCTAGATATTGTAAATGTGTTTTGCACTGATGACTATAGTCTGATGTTGATCCTGTCTCAGGTGAAGGAGCAGCAGGTTGACTTGGAGGAGAAACTTCAAGCGTCCAATCAGCTGAAGGAGCAGATCGCTCTGCTGGAGCGCCGCTGTTCACTGATGAGCGCAGAGAAGAACGAGCTCAAAGAAGTGCTGGACCTGACAGACCGCGCACGAAAGAGCGCCGAGCACGAACTGGTGGAGGTGTCTGAGAGAGTGAACCTGCTGAGCACTCAGGTACTGCACAGAGGATCACTCATGTATAAGAAGCTAGGTCTGTTTAGAAGAATATGAACTTGTTTTGAATCAGTTTTTTTTTTTCTTATTTAGAATACAGGTCTGGTGAGTCAGAAGAAGAAGCTTGAGACTGATGTATCTCAACTCTGTGGAGAAGTGGATGAGGCTTTGACTGAGTCCAGGAGTGCAGAGGAAAAGGCCAAAAAGGCCATCACAGATGTGAGTCTGATCCTTCCCCTCGAATGAACTAAGTTATACTACTACTACTGTGGACATGCAAATGTAGTTATGGTAGATGTTTTAATGCCTCATAGGCAGCACTGATGGCAGAGGAGCTGAAGAGGGAGCAGGACAGCAGTAATCTTCTGGAGCGACTGAAGAAAAACATGGAAGTTACAGTGAAAGAACTGCAGCTCAAACTGGATGAGACTGAACAGATGGCTCTCAAAGGGGGCAAGAAACAGCTACTCAAGCTGGAAAACCGCGTAAGTACCAGAACTCTGTCTAAATCTGTTTTTCTCAAGGTCACCCACCAATCTGGAACATGCACAATGAAGAACCAGCTAAGTGCTCTTGATCAGCATCCTGGCTCAGGTCCACTTCTCCCAATGGGGTTTAACCCCAGAGGTGTTGAGTGATGGATCAAATGTAACCAGTGAAGTATATCATTTACATATGAGTACTGTTGTATTGTACTCAGTGGGGCCCAGGTGGACAGACGTGGTGCTGGCCTTGAGCAGAATCTACTCTGGTTCTGACCCAGCTTATTTCTCTGCAGGTGCGGGAGCTGCAAACAGAAGTGATGGTGGAACAGAAGAAGAGTGAGGAGTACCACAAAGGAGTGAGACGCTACGAGAAGAGACTGAAGGAGCTAACCTCTCAGGTACTACAAATACAATCTATTGTACTAAAACATAGCCAGAGTCCGCCCCATTCTCTCTCTGGCCAACACCGAGACGCTGATGCATGCTTTTATCACCAGTCGAATAGACTACTGTAATGCCCTGCTCTCTGGTCTTCCCAAAAAGAGTATTTCAGGTTTACAATTACTACAAAATTCAGCAGCACGTGTCCTGACGAGGACCAGAGGGCGGGACCACATTACACCGGTTTTAAAATCACTGCATTGGCTCCCTGTGAGTTTCAGGATCGATTTTAAAGTTCTTTTACTGGTTTTAAATGTCTTAATGGTCTTGGGCCCTCTTATCTTTCAGAACTCCTTTTACCTTACGAACCCTCGCGGACCCTGCGCTCCTCCGGCAGCAGGCTCCTTGTCATTCCCAAAGTCAGGACACACACTCACGGAGAGGCGTCTTTTCAGTACTGTGGCCCTCGTCTATGGAACTGCCTGCCGGAGGAGCTCAGGGCTGCAGAGAACGTTCATGTTTTTAAGAGCAGGCTCAAGACCCACCTTTTTAGCTTAGCTTTTGAATGAAATATCATATTTTTTACTTGTTTCTACTATACACATTTTAATTTATATTTATTTATTTTAGACTTATTTTTAGGATATGCAGTGTTTCCTCTGTAGGAGCCTCTGCATCAGGAGCAGAGGTCGGCTGTAGCTGTCGGGTCTGTCCCGTGGGCTCCTGGTGGAGAGTTGGAGCTTGGGCTTCATCTCTCCCCTGGCTCCTGTGGTGGTTCCTGGTGGTGGTGGACGTCTCTCTGCTCCTGGTGTAGACGGCTCCTCTGATGATGCTTTCTCAACTGGTTCGCCTGTATTCAGCCTCACATTTTACTATGTGTCGTTTTATGTATTTTAGCAGGTTAATGTGTATGTGTGTGTGTGGGGGGGTTTGGGTGTTTGGGTGTCTGTGATGTTTGGTTGTGTCGAGTTGGGCAGCTGTGGGGGTTGGGTTGGTGGGTGGGTGGGTGGAAATGTGGGATTGTTTTTAATCTGTGTAAAGCACTTTGTGTTACATTTTTGTATGAAAAGTGCTTTATAAATAAAGTTTGATTGATTGATTGATTGACTAGCACCACAAATACTGCTACCACTACACATCAGCAACAACAAGAGAGGAGGCTCAGATGAACCTATACTATTTTATTTTTGACAAATACTTATGATACTGTATAATTTAGATTTTCCGTTTGGGGAAGGACAGGTAAACGTGGCTGAGGAGGAGGTATCAGGGGACAGGGGTGGACTGGAAATATAATAAATGTCTGTTTTCTAGTCTGAAGAAGACAGGAAAACACTGCTGAGGATGCAGGAGCTTGTGGACAAACTTCAGAGTAAAGTGAAGTGCTTCAAGAGACAGGCCGAGAACGCTGTCAGTACTGCACAATCATACAACTGCTTTTATACTATTCCATTTGTATGTACACAACGTAATACTTCTATATCCTGAGTATTACTGTCTTTTTGCACCAGGAGGAGCAGGTGACCTCCAACTCTGTTCGCTATAGAAAAATTCAGCACGAGCTGGATGATGCTGAGGAGCGAGCGGAAATAGCAGAAACAACTGTGAACAAACTGCGAATCAGAACCCGTGAGCAGACTGTTAAAGTTACAGCACAGGTACTCAAAATACCACTGCTTTCAAGAATACTACTAAAGTACACAGAGCATACCACAATAGCCTGTATTACTAGTACTTCTGGTATTCAGGGACCAGTTTTTTCACTGGGGTTGGCCAAAGGGAAGTCTTTAAGTCAATAAACGTGCCTGATGGTCCTATTTTTAATTCCACTACATAACAATAATGATATCAAACAATTCCACCTGGTCTAGTCCTGGTTCAGAAATTGTTTTTTTTTTTTTTTTGTTTTTTTTATTAATCTTATCTGTCTTGTTTTATTTCCACAGATCGCGGAATGAAGACACACTGTCACTGTGGTTTTTTGAACTTGTTGGATCTTTGAGTTTTGTTAGTTTTTATTCTGAGCCTGTTTGTGTTTGTGATTTAAGGTCAAAATCCTGGAAAATGTTCTTAAAATATTGGCACATTTTTCTGAACATAACTCAATATTTTGGTCTGTTTGTGGCACATTTGCTGTGCATTTGTGTGTCAGTTTGGCTTTGAAATGGTTCTTCAGGAACATGAACATATTTTTGGTTTATAGGTTTTATGTTTTTTGTTTGCACCAGTCCGCATACCAACAAACTCCCCCAGAATCTATAGATATTACCAAGATAATATGTAAAAGGTTTTCACCTAAGATACTGTTTTGAAATTACATACATGTACATGCATGTTTATGTCATCAGTTTGCAGTGTGCAGATGTGTGCACGCCGGTTTGCTGTGACGCCTTATGGAAAAATAAGTGCAACAATATTTAAAATGTCTTGAAAAAGGCAGCATGTTTTTTAATTTATGGAATAAACATTTGTTTGGTGACAGCAATAAATAATTTGCTATTTGAATTGAGAGTCTGCATTTGTCAACTCAACTGAAAACACAAAGGATGGAGTGAATATAAGCAGTGGTGGTCGTGGTATTAAAGAAAAATAAAACAACTTACCCTTTTCATATTTCAAAATCAAAATTCACTTCCTATAACAGAAGAGTCCATTCCAGTCACACATCACGCAATCTTTTCACATAGAATCAAAGTATTCAACCCATTACTGCTGACAAATGTCCAGACCTTTTCCACTGGAAATTGTACAGTGAACATAAGAGCTACAAAACCAAGGGTCACAGACACTCAACTGTGTGTGTCTTTGAAGGGCTCTAGACTATGAATAAAGTTGAGGTGAGAATAAAATGAATCATTCAAATAGATGATCCATTCAACAGCTTTTTCTGGGCCATTGTACTTTCATGGCTTCACCTTCAAGTGTATATGTAGTCTTTTAAGGAGCTGTATGTAAGATTTTTAATTAAAATTTGACCTTTCATTTTCCACAATATAACTTTCACTGATGCTGATTTATTCTTAATTACAAAAATCATTGGACATGATGTCCCATTGATGGCCATGTAATTATTAAAGGACTTTAATTTCAACAGTGCCTTGGACTTTTTTGACCACTTGTTACTTGTCATCACAGTAAATTTTTATACTACAAGCAAGTCATCTTCACTGTGTGTTAGCTTTTGAGCTACGTCCTGTTGTGGACTTTGAACTAAGATACCCTGAAGCCCTCACTTCCTCCGTGTTTTTATGATGTCTCATTTATTTATGTTACAACTGGGTGTTTTATTTCTTAAAATGATTATCCAATAAAAAAGCAGAATGAGCCTCACGTGAGCCTTTAATTTGGGTTGCCAGTTTCAGTGCTGAAATCCATTTTGTTTTATCTAATCTTAGTCCTCACTACCTAAACCCCAGCATTTGCGGCCAATCATGAATCAGTGCTAGTGCAGCTTCTGCAGCTCAGTGAGTGAATTTTGGCCTGTTCATGTTGGTGGTTTTAAGTTTTCATATTCTAGAATATGATGACATACTCCCAGATGGGGGGTAAGAGTACTTTGTACTTTGCCATGAAATATCTAAATGGTAAAATCACAGATGCTGAACCTGATGATTTCTATTAGTGATTAGACTCATAAACTCCCTGTATTACAACAAAAATCCTCAGTTTAACTACAATATAATAATTTTAGCTGCCCCCATCAATAGCCTACCGAGAAAAAGGTCTATGTGTAGCCAGTGTTATTGCAGTACCTTTTCAAACAAGAGTGCTACAAACTGTTTCAATTGGGTTTTCTGTTTTCTATTTCCTATTTCGTGGAGCAACAACACCTGCTCCTGACCTGCAGATGGCGCTGAGCGAGCGAAGCAAACGCGTGAAGCACTGAGCAGCTGCCCCCCGCTCTGGAGCTCTGGACCCGGCTCTGTAGTGAGCGGAGCTCCGGAGAGCGGCATGGGAGAGGCCGAGCTGACGCTGAACCAGGCCGAGGAGAAGCCCCCGGAGCCAGGCTTGGTTCCCGCAGAGGAGCCGGTGATCTGGAGCCACGAAGTGGAAGTGTGTCTTTTCCACGCAATGATCGGACACAAGCCCGTGGGTCAGTTTCCCAGTGATGTTCACTGTTACCTTTAGCAGTTACCGTCTAAACTTATGGCGCTGTTTGCTAGCTCAGTTACTCCTAAAACATAAACATTATAAACAACACAGAACTAATAATTACCAAACCACCATGAAAAGGCACGAAGGAAACATTTTATTTAATAAAGAATAAGCAGATTGTGCAATATTTTAACAATTTGTTGGTTTTGTTTGGTTAGCGTGTGTTAGCTTAGTAGCTTAAGCTACGGCTAAAAACAATAACCAGACTCTTGAATGAAAAATCAAGGGTGCTGCAATCTAGCCTTACAATATAATGATTTCATAACTGGTTGATCTTAAACTATACAAAATAAGGCGCTAGTTATTGAAATTGTTTAAGGTTTAACTTGATTTAATCATGTTTGATATATTTCAGGAGTGAACCGTCACTTCCACATGATGTGCATCAGGGACAAGTTCAGTCAGAACATCGGACGCCAAGTTTCCTCCGACCTCATCTGGGAACACCTCGGCACGATGTACGACATGCAGGCCCTGGTATGTCGACTCGGGATTTATGTCGGGGGAACTAGTTTAGTTTAGTCCTGGCTCTAAACAGGTGGTGTATGTTGCAGCATGAGTCTGAGATTCTGCCATTTCCAAACTCAGAGAAGAGCTTCTCATTACCTGATGACATTGTCCAGGATGTCAGAGAGGGTACAGTACATTATTACTCACATTATGTAAATGTGTAAATGCAACTAACATTTTACGTGTTGTTCAGGTCGCAATGAGGAGGAACTGGAGGAGCTAAAAGTGGAGCCACCAGCAATTGCAGAGGAAGGTAAGATAATGGATGGAGACAGGAGATTACATGTATTAGTTGTATTATTATAGCTGTAGAAATAATATATTTATGTGAGAGGAGGTGATAAAACCTCACCTCCCATCAATGAGATGGGACAGCTCCATCTTTTCACACCTTGTCATGTCTCTGCATTTTCCCTGTCCATAGCAAATCTCACACCCCAGTAACCAAGATGCTTTGTTTATTTGTGACATGTTTCAACAACAGCAACTAGAAGCTAAAAGTACAGAATATTTTTTTTGTGTGTGTGTATATTGGTGGTATTAATTCATCAATCTTAAAGAGTCACAATACAGATATCAATATTTTATGACGTCCTGCATTACAATGAGGTTGCACTGCTCTATTGTTTTTATTTATTAATTAGAGATGAAAGAACTCTGCCAGTGTGGTAGAGAGGAGCAGTATGCATCTAAGCACTTGATCCGCAAAACATTATCACACAAATAAAACATTTTTTGTATATCTATTGAAATATATTTAAAAATGTATTTCTTGAAACAGGACATGGCTTTTGATGTAAATGTAAATACTGATGTGCCTATTGCTACTAAAGTACATTACTGCTCATAGTTTTGCAGTATCAGTTAGAATCTCACCTTATTCTGCTCCATCAAGTGTCCATAGTTTGTATCTTTGATGACTCACCAATGTGGTTAGTACAGACAAATTTTTGAAGTAAAAATCACAATATATTGGCTAATCCACATATGTCATATCATGTGAATCATACAGTTCAGTGTGGTTTGATTAAATGCTTATGTTGCCCAATGTGACATCCCTCTATGGGGTTTCCAAACTTTTCATCCTGTAACTCCAAAATTAACAACAGCAAAATAAAATTAGGTGCTCAAAAACCTCAGGTGGCTAAATAATTTTAAATCCAGTTTGAATGAATTTATTGGAGTTGCTTTTTGTGTGTTTTCCTAATTTCACAAAACCTTTCAAATTAATCAAAATATATTTTTTTGACTATCTTATCTCCCAAAAAGAAGACCGCATGTTAAAATGTACAATATATTGTGTCCTCTGTATTGCTTTGCCACAGCTAATTTGCTCATATACATAAGTCTATTCACAATAAAACTGTCTTACAGGCAGTAACTCGTCAGTGAAGTCTGATCGATCGAAGGATAGAGACAAACCCACAGAATCCAACTCCAAAGATGACAAGAAGAAGAGAGTTACACCGACCCCTGGCCCCCCAGTGGCTAAAGGTGGGACCCCCACACCCCCTGCAGCTAAAGGTGGGACCCCCACACCTCCAGCAGCAAAAGGTGGAACCCCTACACCCCCTGCCACTAAAGGCAGCACACCTACACCCTCAGCAGCTAAAGGAGCAGCTCCTGGATCTACCTCTACAAAGACAGGGAACACTGGAGCGTCTTCAGGTAAAGGGGGGTCGTCAGGACCTACACCGGCCAAAAGGAGGCGCTAGATTCACCAGGATGAAAAAACAGACTTGAACCTCAGATATTATGGGACAAGTGTTTAGAAAAATCTATTTGTTCCATCTGTAAGTAACAATGATTTTTCTTAATCCAGTATGTGCATTTTTAAGCACAAATTGAACTTTATATTATTTACCAGCAATCTCATAAAACAATGTGAGCTAGGGCTAGACTGTTTTGCTTGTTCATTTTTTACTGCAGGAGTGGCTTGTCTTTTGATTCAAATCTTTGCTCTAACTTGAGAAAATTTTAGGTTTATACTTAGGTTAATACTATTTATTATACATTTTTCCTTTAGTAATTGATTGTCACAAGCCTACTAATAATTTTAGTTTGTACATGTTTTTTGTATTTGTGGATCTGATTTTTAATAAAATTGCAGTGATCTCCAAGTCCATAAAAGCAGTATTCATTATTCAAGCTCTTATTGCTGATCATCATAATGCATTAACACTATATCAGAAGCACAAAGATGTAGTTAAACAAAAACTCAAGCCATTCTTGTGTGAATAAATTTTTATTTATAGTAAGCTTCATAAACCAGGGTCACCCTCATTCACTCATCCTCCAAACGTGACTTATGAAGCAGACCACTTCTGTAAAACAGCCACAGTCTCACTTTACAATTTAATGCATTATTTATTCTCTCTTACACCCTGGTGGTAATATAATTCTGCAACCACAGCTGCTTTGGGGTACTACCAGACTGTAAAGTCTGTGGGAGCTACGCTGTAGGCAGTGTGGCATTCTTATTTTGCCAACACAGCAGAAGTGCCCATTGAAACTACTATAAACAAAGATCCTACTAGAGGAAGTTGGGTTACAGTTTAATCACTCTTAAATAGTGAACTACTACTGTTCTACCTGTTAATTTCACCTGCTCTCGAGTCTGAAAGCACAGAACTGCTTGTTCACTATGAAGCCTGTTTTTGCAAACTGGGCTGAGGGGCGACACTTGGATTCCAAGACACTGTCATTGGAGAAAGTGACTTCATCTTCAGAGACAGGGTTGTAATTGTGAAACAGCTCAGGTTTAAAAGACTAAAACAAACTCCCAAATCAAGATAAATTTCCATGGCGACAGGCTTAGAGCCAGGTGCATGCTGGGACCTTGACCTTGGCCCTGGACCTTAGCATTAGCATGACAAAACCCTCACACAGAAATGAAAGGAGCCCAGCACACGCTAACCATGCTAATGACACACTAATGTCATGCTAATTTCACGCTAATGACATGCTAATACCCCTCTGAAGACTTTATTTGTAGCAGGTCTGAGTCTGTTTACATTCAGAACCTAACTTCTTCACTCCAGTAAAATATCTAAACCTGGAGACTGCAGTCCCAAACTATACTTGGTCTGGCTTTGGCACAAACCACGCAGGTCCTAACCATGTTTAAAACAAGACTTTAAACTAAGTCTGAAGCAGAACAAAACCCGGTTCAGTGTAGAACTAAACCAAGTTGTTACCAGGAAGGGTTTATACTTTACTTGGAGTTTGTGTCAGGTGGTGCCTCTCACCGTTATGTGGGTGAAGAGTTTTAGCAAATTCCAATATTGACCTGTGTATGAACCTCATACAGTGGTGCTGATGCGGTTGCCATGGAAACCATCCAACTATTGCTATGGAAACAGCAGTTTTCAAAGAAACACCAGTGACGCCTTTCCCACGTGTAGGTTGTATTTATTATAATAACAAGGCTCTCTGGGACAAGTGATTTTATGTCAGAAATTACAGTGAGCAAAATTAGCACAAATAACACAATAGACCACTCAGATAAATCTTTTTAACTTGATTATCCACACACACATACACATATCAACATATCACACACTTGAAATGATAACTGGCTTCTAAAATTTTGGAATAAGCAACCTGCATCTCAGTTACATGATGGGAGGAACTCGGAGTAGAGTCGCTGCTCCTTCACGTCGAGAGAAGGTAATCTCCGTGAAAAGGTGTTCGGGTGTCCTGTCGAAAGAAAACCGGCCCTGAATAAGTGGAAGAAAATGGATAGATGGATGGATGGGTCCTGCGTCGCTTGCATGGCTCTCTTGAGGGTCCTGGGGTGGCTCTATTATACTGTATGTCCTGGCCTGAAACTTTGGGAACTGTAACTCCCAAACATCCACATGCAATGAACCTTCTTGCTGCAAGGTCAGAGTACTCAGGCCATCTAGGTCATGTTGACTTGAAAAACTTATTGACAAGTTTACCCATTTTGTTAATTTTGTCAGACATTCTAAATAATATGCCTTCTTTGAGGTACAATAAACTAGAACATGTCTATGAAGTTCCCTTATATCATGCCCTCTAACTATAAAAAAAAAAAAAAAATAGGCTACCACAGCTAACAAGAGTCAGTGTGTTTTTTAGTAAATCTGTCGCTCTTTAGCCCGCGGTTTCATCACGTGATTGAGTTTAATCCATAATAATCTTCGTCTGTTTTTCTCCTGTTGCTTCACTTCTGTCTCTCTCAGAACACACTTTTTATTGGCCAATAGTTCTACAAACCCCGCCCCTTTATTAATTTCTCCCTCTGAAACACTTTTCATTGGCTCAGAACTACTTTAGACCCGCCCACCTGTCTCCTATTGGCTTGCCGCTTCTTTGGTCCCGCCCACTATGAGTCAGAGCGGAGCGCGAGGACAGACAAGCCGAAAAGAAACAAGGAAACGAGGAGGAAAGGAGGCGAGGAGAATTGGGCAAAGGAGACAAGGACGCGAGGAAGGAATCGAGGAAGAATTCAGGACTAAACCAGGACATAACAAGGTCTCAACCCGATCTAAACGAGTACTAAACTAGGTTTTAATCTTGTCTGATTCTGAACTAGGAATGAAGATCTAAACCAGGACTTGACTAAACCTGTACTAAATTATAAGGACCAAACCAGGTCTGATCTAGGAATGAATCAGGACTAAATCAGCAGTGGAGAGGAGGAGGAAATAGGGCCAAAGTAAAGAACAAACTGCGGCGTAAGCGAGAGGAGATGCAAGGGAGTAAACGAGGAAGCAAAGAGGAGACTAAAGTGATCTGACAGAGACTGGAAGCGAGGGCTGGAGTGGGTAAAGATGTAAATGTAATTATCTAGCATCATGTGAGAATGGATGAGGGGATAAAGAAAAATAGATCTTTGTTCTAGTAGGGAATGCCCTCTTTGCTATTTGCATGTTAAATTAAGTGAATATTTAATTAGTTAATCTATAATCTAGGGTCCTTCATAGTTATTTTTTTATTCATTTTTTTTACTTCAGATGCCTCTCCTGGTGCAGCCCTCATCTGTGTTATTTTGGATTGGGGCCAGCACTGAGAGTTCACTGGGTTGTGGCCTTCTTTGCTGGAGATTTAGAAAATGACTATTTGATTTCGTAAGTTGGTGATGATGTGTAGGCTTCTAAAACCTGGATAAGGAGCGAGGAAAGGAAGCAAGGTAAGGTCTGAGGAATAAGGGTTTTCTTTGGTTTGTGTTGGACAGAATGGAGCGGACACCAAACTGAGGAGAAACTAGGTATACAGACCGTGAATGCGATAAGAAGACGACAACAAGACACTGCAAAGGATGTTTATAAAGATTTAGGATGGATTTTCACGGGAACTTCTAAAGAGCATCTAAAGGTGAGTCATTATTTATTTAGAAAGCACACTCAGCGGGATTTAGAGATTATTTCACAATTTCTCTCCCCTATTTATTTTTCTTTTAAGACTCACAAGCTTTGTAAACTGCTGACTCTCAAATGTGTTAATCCAATGAAGCAGAACCAGACCACTAATATATTAGTCCTTGAGGAGAAATTCTTGACAATTGTCCTCTGAAAATCTAATCTAAATTGTGTTTGTTTTGGGGAAGAAATGAAAAGGGTTAATCTTGATACAATTTAATCTCTGCACTTTAATCCCAACAGTAGTTATTGTTCTTTTTATGGGAAAGAATTGAAAGAAAGAAATGAGCTTTATAATTGTTTGAGAACTGAGCAAAGTTAAATCCAGGATTACACTCAAACTCTGCTATAATTGTGTGTATTTTATGACGCATTTGCGCAGTAAGTACTTAAATCTGGCTGTTTTCTGAGACAGTTTCTGCACTGTCTTGACTCAAGTGAACCATGCAATTTAGCTGATTTTCACATTAACGGGAGAGGAATAATAAAATAAAGTCTAAACAAGGACTAAACCAGGGCAAGATCTGGATTAAATCAGTTCGACAGTGGGCAGCGGGGAATTCCAAAAGACAATCAGAGCTTTCATAACATCACAATAATCAAACATGAGTCATAAACAATATCTCTATACATGAACAAACACACATCGAGATCTGGGCCAGACTCCTCGTTATAGGACTATTTATCTGGACCCTTTTCCAGATCTGGCCTGGTATCGTCTCTGTGTCTCAATTGTAGAGATGCGCCTTTCCAGCTTTTTCAGTTCCGATAGTGAGACTGAAAACAAGTCTCAACAAGTATTTCCTCAGAACAAAACTAAAATAAGACAAAACTGATCCTAATGTGTCATGTGGCTGTTCTTTATCTCTCAAGAAATTACAGAACAGCTTTAAATAAATAAAAGTTCAAACATTATGAGTCTTATTACGTCAATTTTTCCAACTAGGATATTGTCTGAATCGATATTTGGGAGCCGATATCTGATTCTGCTCATTTTTATATGGTGATACAACACATCTCTATAAATTATTAATTACTGCTGAATCACTATTATTACTATGTTTCCTTGTTGCTGCTGAAAAATGTATTTCCTTTAGGATAAATTAAAAAGTATCTATCCATCTACTCAATTGTTCTATCATCTTCCAGTCCATGGTTCGTGATCTGTCTTTGATCCTAGTTCTGTTCTAGAGCTGGTTCTGTGGTTATTCCTGGTTTTGTCCAAAGTCCTGGTTCTGTCCTTAGGATTTCCTGGGTCAGAAGTCTAAATGAGGATTTAAATGAGATTTCTGACCCTGAGCCAGATTCTCACAGCGTTCCACAATAAGACTGACGAGAGCATTCACAAATGGGACAGGTTCCTTTCACAAACAGGCCAGGACCCTTTCACTGTGAGCTCCAAACATCTGATCCCATTCAGAGACCAGTCACCCCCAGTTAAACCCCATTCACACACATTCAAACTCCCACAACACCAGTTAAACACATTCACTCTGTGCTAATCCAGGGCAGGAGGCCACACACAGACACACACAAGCACTAGGATCGGGACTAAACCAGGGCTGAACCGGAACTAACTCAGGACTAAATCAGGTAAAAACCAAGTTCAAACCAGGACTAAACCAGACCTAAACCAGGATTAATGTAGAACCAACCCAGGACTAACCTGAGATAAACCCAAAACTCATCCAGAGCTAAAGCATAACGAAATCAGAACTTAACCAGATCTAAATCAGGACTGAAGCAGATATAAGATAGAACTGAACCAGAACTAACCCAGAAGTGAATCAGGACTAAAACAGATCTAAACCAGAACTAACCCAGAACTAAACCAGAACTAAATCAGAAATAAACCAAAACTAAATCAGAATTTAACCAGATCTAAACCAGAACTAAACTAGAACTAAACCAGATCTAAACCAGGACTAAACCAGATCTAATCCAGAATTTAACCAGAACTATCCCAGGACTAACCCAGAATTGAATCAGGACTAAACCAAATCTAAACCAGAACTAAACCAGGACTAACCCAGAACTAAACCAGAACCAAATCAGAATTTAACCAGATCTAAACCAGAACTAAACTAGAACTAAACCAGATCTAAACCAGGACTAAACCAGATCTAAACCAGAACTAACCCAGTATTAAACCAGAACTAAATCAGCTCTAAAACAGATCTAACCCAGGACTAACCCAGGATTAAACCAGCATTAACCCAGAACTAAACCAGAACCAAATCAGAATTTAACCAGATCTAAACCAGAACTAAACTAGAACTAAACCAGATCTAAACCAGAACTAACCCAGTACTAAACCAGAACTAAATCAGAACAAAATCAGCTCTAAACCAGATCTAACCCAGGACTAACCAGATCGAAACCAGACCTAAACCAGGGGGCCAAACCCAGTCTAAACGATGACTAAATCAAATGTGAATGAGGTTTTCCAGGACTAAACCAATTCTAAACCAGGATGTTTACACCCAAGATAAACTGAACCAGGGAGTTTTAATGAATCACTGTTTCACTGTTTTATAAATGTGCATAGTGTTCGAGCTTCAGCATTTACAGAGTTAACTAAGTAAATATCAGCCCAGTGGCAGCAAGACAGAGACAAGGCAGAGGCTGTAAACACAGAGATGCTGAGCTGCTGTTGTCATGGTGACCAGTATCTTCACCACAGCAACCACATCCAGCTCCAAGACACAGGAAGATGAAACCGGGACTGGTCCAGGCTTAAAACAAGACTAAACCAGGACTTAAATCAGGACTAAAGCATAACTGAACCGTGTCTTAACAAAACCAGAACCAAACCAGTATTAACCAGGTCTAAAATCTTTAAAATGTCCTTTGAAAATGACTGATAATGCATGTTGATGATTGTAGAAGAAAGATAATAATACAGTATTTTGTTGTAACCAGGCAAAATTACTCATGATTCATATTAATCCACTTGATTAAAAAAATCAATACCTAGATATTAATCAGAATGTAAACTAATATCAAAACCTATTCTACAAGTATCAATACTGAACAAAAAATGACCGTTTTAGAATGGTCTTGGTCCAGGCAAAAATATCAAAATATCATATCGTTTAATTTGATGATACAGTATCGATATAGTGGGCTGGTGTATCGATATATCGCCAAGAGTATTTTTTGGTGTATTTTACTAAATTATTTTGTTACAGTGTTAAAGTTTTGTTGCTTGTTTAGAGGAAGGAAACTTGTTTATCCAACACATTTGACATTTTCACTGTTTTGATGATTAAAATGTTTGTGTTTCATATTCGCTTTGCACAAGAAGTGGTTTAACAAAGCCATGATTTAGCCTTTATTTTTTATTAAACTCTATCACATTGATTTGAAATATATGTTGTATTGAATCGTATCGACTCGAAAGCTCACTGTATCGAGATATGTATCGTATCGTGGCCTATGTATCGAGGTATGTACCGTATCGGCAATTTCTTAATGATACCCACTCCTACAGTCAATATTAGAACAAGTTTAAGACCACATAGTAATATTAAAGGTGTACTGCGTAACATTTCTAGTGGAGAGTCTGCCACCTGCTTGTTTACATGGAAATACTAACTAGAATATTCCACAGTATAGAGTAAACTTATCTGTACGAGGGAGACAAGCAGGTTACAGCACTACACTACATTACAATTCAGATCTGTGGAGAGTCGCCCCTATTCATAGAAGGAATTATTGTATTTTTGAGCAATAGAAACAACTGTAATGAATAAATACTAGATGGATATGTTTAATGTCTTTGTCTGCACTTGTAAATAGTTCATATAGTTTTCCTCTTCCCACTCCTTTTTGGGAAAATTTTTCATTTTTATAAATTTTTTGTTGTTGTTATTTCTGCTGAGTTCCAGTGTAAAAGAATGCGCATTTCTTACTTGCCCAAAATAAATACATAAATCAATCAAATCAAAAATCAAATAAATTAAATGTCATACCATGGAACATTCCAGGCAAAGCAATAACATCTCCAGGGAGACAAGACGGTAGGGGAAACTCCACCCGAAAAGTTGCCAAGTGCTCATTTAAAGAAACTGCTATTATTGTGTTTACTTTTCTTTATTTTTTCCATTGTGGTATCAGAATCGGTGCTGAGTATTGAAACTTTTCCTTTGCACTGACACTTCTCGCTCTCACACCTCCACAGTTATCAAACACAGATAAATCACATGTCTCTGTTTGAATCTGACACTTCCTGTGTGACCTCTGAACTCTTGCCTCGACCTCTGTCCCGCCAGCCTCTCATGAATATTAATGAACGACCTCGAACGTGACAGATTGTGACAGGTGTCTTTGCCACAGAAAGCTGCTGGCAAGAAATATTAAAGACGACATTATGAGGAAGTTTGCTTTTTAACATGTTTCTTTCATTTGGAAATACAAAAGAAGTCCATAGATTCTTTTATTTATAGATTTACTGTCTTTATTTGAGATAGACTTGTATATCAGCCTTTTTTAGTAGGCCTGTCACCATAAATACTATATTGACTTTCTTTTTACTAGTGGGAATATTTGGTTATTTTTTTAGCAATATGATAAAATTTGAGCTGTGGAAGATCAAATTATGACCTAAAACTAGACAATTTAATGACTAAAAGTGTTGCATTGTGCTATTTAGTTATTGCAGTTAATGTTTTTGAACAATATAGTACATTTAGAGTACTTTCTTGTGAGTAATTCAGCTATATATCACACTTCAGAATTTGTTACTGTGACAGGCCTACTTTTTAACATATTGGCAAGAGGTGGGGACTTGCAAGTCATGACTTGAACTCGAACCAGACTTGAGTCACTATTTTTAGGACTTGAGACTTGACTTGATAAAATGGATTAAGACTTGGGCTTGAAGGTCAGTGACTTGGGACTTGACTCGAACTTGAGGGCTGTGACTTGAGAAGACTTGAGAAGCACTTTTAAATCTGAATTCTTTCTATTCTGACTGTAATAATTCACACTAAGATCTTGTGAAGACATTTAAAAAGGAAAAAATAACATTTCTCCAACTCTTATATTCTCTATAAATACTCATATATAAATATTCCATAACTTTTTAAGTATAATTTATCTCAAAATTCTTATAAATTGCAACAATCTAAGCTGTATTTGGTATTTTGTTTTGAAGACTTGAAATGACTTGAAGCTCAAAGCAGATAACTTGGATTGACTTGGATTTATGAGCCAGTGACTTGAGACTTGACTTGAACTTGCTCGTATTTAACTTGGGACTTGACTCGGACTTGAGGTCAAAGAGTTGAGACTTACTTGAGACTTGCAAAACCACGACTTGGTCCCACCTCTGGTATTGGCAATCGACCTTAAATCTTCAGCACAAGCCTGTGTTTTGTTTTGGGTGACCAGCAGCCTAAAAATACCCATAAAGCTTTATTTAAACACTTTGCAAATAGATAATTACTGAAAATGTGACTACACAGCTCTCATATGGAGCTGTGAGGAAAAAAAGTGCTGTGGGTGAGTTTTTAGTAACTTTAAATTACATTATAATCAAAATCAAAACAGGTAATATTGCTCCAAAAATATTGTCAATGCTGCATCACCCATGAAAAATTTATTCATCTCTCAACTTAATTCTAGTCTTGGTTTTATAAATGCATTGTTTCCCAGTTCTTTTTCTGCATGAATTGTTGTTTTTGCGTGAACCTTTGCATGACTTGTTTCCATTTGAAATTATTAACTGCTGGAAACTTTGAGAAGATGAGTTTGTGATGGTGTTCAGAGGAAGTGGGTTTTGCAGGTCTTCTTCCTGATTTTTGGCAGGAAATAGCTTTGAGTATTCAGTGTAAAAATGTGAAACTCTATTGACGGAGAGTGCGGTTAGAAAGAGCACATCTGTCAAGAAAACAAAATTTGAAGTGTGATATGTAGCTGAAGTAAATATAGGTGATAAACAATAATATTGAAACTAAAAATAAAACAGAATAATCCAGAAAAAAATTCTAAATGTGCAATATTGTTCAAAAGCATGAGCTGCAAAAAATAAATAGTAGAATGCAGAGATGGAACTAAGTCATTATTTTGCAAGTCTCAAGTAAGTCTCAAGTCTTTGATCTCAAGTCCGAGTCAAGTCCCAAGTCAAATACAGGCAAGTCCAAGTTGAGTCTCGAGTCACTGGCCCATAAATTCAAGTCAAGTCCAAGTCGTCTGCTTTGAGCTTCAAGTCATTTTAAGTCTTTAAACCAAAGTACCAAATATAGATTAGATTTTTGCAATTTATATAATTTTTATCTAAATTTTACTTAAAAAGTCATGGTATATGAGTATTTATATAAGAGTTGTAGAAATGCTAATTTTTCCTTTTTAAATGTCTTGACAAGAGTTTGAATCATTACGGTCAGAAGAGAAAGAGTTAAGATTTAAGAGTGCTTAATAACAGTTATTTTGTTAACCAGTCTAAGCATCAAGTCTGCTCAAGACACAGGGCTCAAGTCTGAGTCAAGTCCAAAGTCATTGACCTTCAAGTCCAAGTCTGGTCCCAGGTCTTTTTTTTATCCATTTTATCAAGTCAAGCCTCAAGTCCTAAAAATAGTGACTCAAATCTGACTCGAGTCCATCTCACAGCTTGCAAGTCCCCAACTCTCAGAATGCAACACTTAAGCAATTAAACTGTATAGTTTTAGTTCATAATTCATCATTTTATAGCTCAAATCTTCTCAAAATATTGACCCACAAAAATTATTCTTCCATCTTTCATATATTGAACAATAAATTGATCAGGTATTTATAGTGACAGGTCTTACAAAGAGTTTGGTCTAGATTATATTACTGAAAACTATTTAATGTCTAATATTATATTTAGACCAAAATAGAAGCCAGTGTCTTCAGGGCAGATCAGATTAACTGCAGCCTGACGTCATTTTCAAATCTCTACAGACAAAGATTCAGAGATTTAAAGTTTAGTTTAGTTTAGTTTATTTAGTTTATTTAATGAGTCAGGGACAGTGCACAATATACTTTAACCTTAACATCCTTAACATAAAAGATGCATTGTACCAGGTTGTAGCACTAATGCAAATTTCCACCCGTAGTTCCTGGAAAGGCTGACAATGTTATAGTTCATAAAATTACATACAAAATGTCTTTACAATGACCAGACCATCATAAAAAGACCATCATAAAAATTCCGTATCATCATTCACACCCAGTTCTCATAGCACCTTAAAATAAAAAAAGGCTAATCTAATTAAAAACTACTCTCACCTTTATGCTTCAGTGTTGATTTCAGGACTGTGGGTGGCATAAGTTAGAGCAAAAGACACTCCCCCTAATGGGTTAAAATTCTTGAATTCTTGTCTTTACATCATAAATGAATAGGTTGCAGTAGCTCTGTCAAGGCTAAATGATCTACTGTCCTCAAAAAACATTTGCATAAGTCAAGAATGGCTCATTTACATTGCATATTTTTATGACGATCTCAGAGTAAACACTGTATAAAGGAACTCTCTCATTGGCACTCATAAGATGAACAATGCTAGAAAAAACATAAAGCACGTTGGTTTGAGTTGGCATGGTCCATGTGTGGGGGTTTTCTTCAGTATTTTTAAAGCATAGATTGTATATATTGTATAAATGGACATATCTAACTCACTATCCGCTGCGCTGCAAATAGGAAGTGAGCATGGGGGCACCTCCGGCTCCATGAACCCTGGTTCCAGTTGACTTTACACTGAAAAATTGTCACACTTCTCTCTGTAACTGCTGCAGCGAGCTTCATCATTTCCATCTTAAAACATTTGTATTAACCATGGATCTATAATAAAAACCGGATAAGACATTCCCTCTCTTTCCCGGCTCGAGACCGACTAGTGGCCGCTCCAGGTACTGCAGCTCCCGGGAGCTTGGGCCCAGAAAGAATTCTAACATAGAAGCACAATTAATTTTTGGGGAATTCAAACTGCCCGTGTTTGGCTGACAGGGCATCAACAACTTTCACAAAGGTTGGATTTTTTAGGGATTCTTTTCTATTTTCACAACATAAACTTAAAAAAAAAATTTTAATCCTCAAAGCACCTAAAATTTTGCTTTGTAAGAGTTAGCCTCATCCCACTCTGAGGCCACACTAGCGTCGCACCAGTCTCTTTCACTTTATAAAGAAGTTTAAATGTTTAACTCTGGACAGATACATGAAATATGATACTTAGTTTGTGCTGTAGTACTTTGTTGTACTGTTACTGATTTGTTTGTTTCCTCTTGCTGTATGTATGAAGATGAACTGGTATCAAGATGTTGCTCTGACAAAGGAATAAAGGCATAATAAGCTTAAGCTTCAGCCTGCACCTTTTCGGTCTGTCTATGTTAAATATGACTGTCTGTGAATTAATGTCAAAATATGCCTGTGACCGAAATAAATAAATCAATCAAAAAAAGCTCTGATCTTGCAGCTGTCACTCTGATTGGTCCAAACGCTCCACGCTGTGCACATTACAGATGTCACACAGGTGGGAGGCACTTGCCTGTACTGAGGAAGTAAATGCAAAAGTGAACCTTTTTTTTTTTTTTGGGCCCATGCACCATTGAGCACAGGCCACTGAAAACAATACTGCGCCATCTTTGATTAATCCTCCAGATTTTATTATAGTTCATTGGTATTAAGCCACTGTACATCCTGGTGTTTTTATTTCACTATTTTGTGCATGAATAAATTGCTATTCATAATGTGGACCTGGCACCACATTTGGTCCTATAACTGAAGCCCCGTGAGTATCATTTGACTGAAGCTGAACGATATACTCACACACACTCCCTTAGTCCATGTTGTATAGTTGATGTTATTCTATATTATGTGCTGATACTGGTCAGTAGGGGGCAGTGTTTCAGTTTACGCTTTACAGGAGCCTGAATGATTTGTATAATGTATTAAATGTTTGTTGCAGATTGTGACTTGACTTTGGTTCTCGGGGTGACCTAAAGGGGAGGGGTCAGTGATCATGGCCCGGCTCCTCCTCTTTCTGTCCGTCTCCGCGGCAACGCTGATCCACTTCCTGTTGCTGGTTTCCATGACAGCCGGTCTGAAGCCACGCCTCCACAGAGACCGGCGAAACATCAGGCCCAACATTATCCTGGTTCTGACCGACGACCAAGACCTCGAGCTTGGTCTGTGTCTTTATTTAACTATTAAATTAAAACACCGTCTAATACAAGAGATTTTTTTTTTAAACTTTATTTTTTATTGATTTTTAGAAACAAACAAAAAGTATACAAAAGTCAAAAGTCTGAAGTTACAGGTTCTTATTCATACATGCTGTTTGTTACACTTTAAAGCAGGCCTGTCGACAGAAATTTGGGGGCCCAGCATAAGAAATCTCACATGGGCCCCTCTCTAACTAATTAATCAGATGAGGGTTCAATTCTGGGCCCCTAAGACTCTGGGGCCCGGGACAACCCCTTTGTCTCCCCTTTCAACTCCCTTGACTTAAAGTACTATTTTAGTTTACATGTCTTTTAAGAATGCATTCCACTTTTCCCATTGCTTCTCATATTTATACTCACAATTTTTACACATTTAAATGATTATACATGATTCTTTATTGAAATACTCTTCTTAGATGCAGCTAGAATTAATTTTTGTCAGATACTTGTCATCATTCCTTATTACACATAATATATTTCCCAGCTGCATCACCAATAAAAGAGATTTTTTTCTGTTTTTGTATCCAGGTTCCATGCAGGTGATGAATAAAACTCGTAGAATCATGGAGGAGGGCGGGACTTCCTTCACAAACGCTTTCGTAACCACGCCCATGTGCTGTCCGTCAAGGTCCAGCATGCTAACCGGGAAGTAAGGACCAGTATAATTATTATGATTTATGACTAGGTTAGGTTTTTTCCAGGTTAGGCCAGTTTATTTGCCATTTATAGTTTAAAACCACACTGGAAAATCATGTGCAAAAAGCTCAAAGTGCACCATGAGACATTAAAAACCACAATCATTACAGTAAACATAATGACACTGTGAAATAAAAAAGTTACAAAGAATAAGACTAATTTGGAAGTCTCATTTAGGGCTGTAGCAAAAGTACCAGATATTAATCAATACTGATGCTAGTATCAAATCTAAATATCCATTTGAATAAAAAAAAAACACAGATACAAAAATTAACCTTTACTTAATAGTTTTACAATGGTTTTCTTCTTTTATATCAGCACTCGACACATGGTAATACTTTAATACTACAATTATTTAGTAGGGATGTCAAAATAATGTAAATATTGTGATATTGTATCGTCAAAAGTCTCACAATAATATCGTAGGCCGTCACAATATATCGAATCTCAATTCATTGTTTTGGTGCAGCTAAAACAGCTAAAAAAATACATAGACCATGATCCTTAGCTCTGTTTCAGTCCAATCCACATGCTGAAATAACTTATGAAGCACTTTTAAATCATAATTATTTGGTTTGTGATGAGAGAAAAAAGTAGCATAAATATCGTACCGTGAGAAGCATATCGTGAGAATTTTGTATTGAGAGATTTGGATATCATTACATCCCTGTTATTTAGTGTTGAAAATTCCATTCTATTGTCAAAAATATGTTTATTATTATGATATTGTCTGTGAAAAGTGCTATATAAATAAAGACTTACTTACTTATTGTGCTGGGGGTGTTCTACATGCATTTCTATTGGTGGAATGTTCAGCAGTAAACATGGTGACACAATGCACACATTAGCAAACAAAGACAAAACAAAATAAATAAACAAAATGGATTTAAATTACTAATTTTCAAGACAAGAGCCTGTGATCAATACAAGCGTTCACATTCCTGTTTAGGTGTTTGATGTTTTAAAAGAGCAGAGCTGTAAAGTATCAATACATTGTTATGATATTTGATATAGTATTGTACCTCTTCTTTAGTATCAAAATTGAGTTTGAGTTTGATCGTGACAGCAGTAGACGCATTTAAACCTCGTTCAAATCTGTCCAAACTTTCCACTGACTCACTTTCTTCTGCTTCTGTCTTTGCTCAGATACGTTCACAATCACAACACCTACACAAACAATGAGAACTGCTCCTCTCCCTCCTGGCAGCGGCAGCACGAGCCAAAGACCTTTGCCGTACACCTCAACAACACCGGATACAGGACAGGTACTTTTATGTGGAGGCTGATGAAGCAGAACAGAGAGATTGTACTTTCCTGTAGGGTTGGGCGAAAAACCTATCAACATCATAAGTTTGAACATTTGGATCACAATTTTCAATTTAATTTTGTTTTAGATAGAAACAAGTAACATTGCTTACTAGGGCTGAACGATTTTAAGAGAAAACTTTTTCTGGCAGACATTGTGATTTTGATTTCATCCATGATTTTTAAAAAAATCAAGTTTCAGTCCACATGAACATTTGCAAACATCACAGTTACACTGACATCTTACCAGAGTCCTGCACCGGATGCAACTTTACTGTCAAAAATCTGTCATCACTTCACAGGCATTATTTATTGAGCAGAAGAAACATTGATCGAGATGCCGGATTTTTGCACCGCATACAAACTGAACCAGAACTGAACCATTACTAAACCAGGACAAAACCAGATCTAAACCAGGACTAAACCAGGACTAAACCAGAACTGAACCAGAACTGAACCAGGACTGAACCAGAACTGAACCAGAACTGAACCAAGGCTAAACCAGGACTGAACCAAGACTGAACCAAGACTGAACCAGGTCTAAACCAGGTCTAAACCAGGACTAAACCAGAACTGAACCAGAACTGAACCAGAACTTAACCAGGACTGAACCTGGACTGAACCACTTCTAAACCAGTAATCATTAATCATTAGTGTTTTATATTAAAAGTATCATCATTGTTATTACTATTACTAATCTACATAAATAAACTCAACTTTACAACTTATAAACTATAACCCCTACAGAGCCACATCAGCCTGTTTGACATTATAATATGTTTAATGCAGCTTTGACACATTTGTTTACATTTTACAGAAACAAAACTTAAAACCACATGGCTCCTTTGTTTAAGTGCTGAAAAAACAGCTTACTCCTTGTGCACTGATGCGGACTAAAGGACAAGACTCAGTGGAATTTTGGTGTTCTTTCTGTGACAGAGGGATGTTGATGATGCATACATGTGTGAAATAGTTGACGAAACAAAACCTGGGTCAGTTAGGAGTTCTGCGAAAAAAACACGGCTTTGACGCTCCCAAAATCGTGTTGTTGGAGATTGCGATTTTAGGTCCAAAACAATAGATCATTCAGCCCTATTGCTTACTATGTTAGGTTTCTGAAAATAAATAATACAGACTTTTGACATTATTTAAACCACATGCTTTCAATTTTCAGACAGGGATTGGTTGTTAAAAAGATCTAAAAATATCATTGACGATTACAAATGTGAGCCTTACTTTCACATATATTTGGAGTTCATACTTTTTAGCTTTGGTTTGTTTATTTTCAGCATATTTCGGTAAATACCTGAATGAGTATAATGGCTCATACATCCCTCGTGGTTGGAGACACTGGGTTGGTCTTGTGAAGAACAGTCGCTTCTATAACTACACCCTAAATGTCAATGGAGCCCGGAGAGAGCACAGGGACCGCTACCCACAGGTCAGTACCAGACCCACTTTATCCCCGTGGCTTCTCATTTTTAGAGGTTGTGGGTTGGATTTCTGATCTTACTGATGTTCTGTAGGATTACCTGACAGATGTGATCACCTTGGAAGCACAGAGGTTTTTCCGGGCCTCGAAGCGGATCTACCCTCACCGACCGGTTCTGATGGTTCTGAGCCACGCCGCGCCCCACGGACCCGAAGATTCTGCTCCCCAGTTTAGTACCCTCTTTCCCAACGCCTCCCAGCACATGTGAGTCTGAATTAGGACTACAAAAGAAAACTGAAAACAAGGACTGAAATGGGTCTAAAGCAGGGTTTAAGCAGGACTAAAGCAGGAATAACGAGGTCTTAACAAGGTCTCAACTTGTTGTAATGGCAACCAAACCAGGCCTTTTTTATATTTAGAAAATACATGTTGTCTTTTTTCACACAGAAACTTTGTATTTTCTTCAAATATGACAAGTTGTTAAAAGCTAAATCACTTATTTACCTGGCATGTTTTGGTGGCAGCACTTCGGCCTTCGTTAGAGGTGCTCTGACCACTGTCTGAACATTATCTGACCACTGTAAAAGGGAAAACCATGGCATGGATTGGGACAGGGCCAAAATAGTATAAGAACAGAGGAGCACAAATACAAAAAACAGATATGAGAGGCTATTGAAGTCAGGAAGTGGGCAGCACGGACCATCAGCAGAGACGAGGGGGCGTTTACTCCTGCTCACACATGGGACTCACCAGACACCACCACGCGACAGAAGCGTAGTCCGTCTGACGGATTTGACCTGATCTGTCAAACTGACCATGCCTGGGCACAACAGCTGATAAGAGTCACTTCTGACAAAGGCAGAAGTGCTACTGCCGAGTGTTTAACAGCTACATTAGTCTTTTTAGAAGAAAACACAAAAGTTTCCAGGAGGTTTTTTTTGCTACTTACCATGGTCTCATTTGCAAAATCACCACATTAAACTGGGACTAAACTTTAAGTAAAACCTGACCAAACCAAATCTTCATTAGGACTCACACTGTACCAAAAGCAAAAAGCTAAGACGTACCCTCAAACTCACAGTTGGTCCATCTACTTCAAACAAAACAACAACCTCTGAACTCTACAGACCTTTAACTTTGTCTGTTTTTCCTAACAGAACACCGAGCTATAACTTCGCCCCAAACCCGGACAAACACTGGATCATGAGGTACACCGGAGCCATGAAGCCCATCCACATGGAGTTCACTAACGTCCTCCAGAGGAAACGCCTGCAGACACTTCAATCGGTGGACCAAAGCATGGAGCAGGTCAGGAGACAGACGAGTGTTAGGCCTGTCAACAATAGGAGATTTTGACGCATGATGTATTCTGTATCTAGAGAGAAATATTGAGAAAATAAAATTGAAACTACTTTATGCCACTGACACATAGCAGGACAATCCCAGTAAACCTATTTTTAAACATACGGTATCATTTAAGGTGCTCTGTGTAACATTTCTAGTGGAGATTCAGCTACCAGCTTGTCTCCATGGAAATGTTATTGCTCTGTCTAGAATGTTCCACAGTAAAGATTGTATGTATCTATCACGATAGAGACAAGCAGGTTAAGCTTCTCCCAACTTTTGCAAGGAAATTGTTCACATGATAAATACTGAAGCTCCAGTTTTCATATATTGAACAATAGTTAATTTAGTAGTTATTGTAAATATCGTTCCTCTGGATTACAGTATTGTGTTCTCACTGATCTCTCTCACAGTTGTATGAGATGCTGGTGGACACTGGAGAGCTTGATAACACTTATATAATCTATACATCAGACCACGGGTACCACATCGGACAGTTTGGACTCGTGAAAGGTCAGTGGGTTTAGAACATCTTAACCTCGTTGTTTTTCAGAACTGCTCCTGTCTGGTCCTCTGGTTTTGCTCCTATCTGCTCCTGTCTGCTCCTGTCTGCTCCTCTGGCTCTGCTCCTGTCTGCTCCTGCCTGCCCTTCTGGCTCTGCCCTTCTGGCTCTGCCCTTCTGGCTCTGCCCTTCTGGCTCTGCCCTTCTGGCTCTGCCCCTGTCCCCTTCTCCAGCTCTGTAGTTTTAGTGTTAGCAGTTTTTTTTTTTCTGATGAAACAGTTCTGCTCTGTTTCACAGGATTAAAGTCTTGGAGCAGAGGTTAATCCTGATATAAATAACTCAGAAAAATGAGATGGAACATTTGAAGCACAGAAAAAAAAAAAGGATAACGCTGCACTACATTCATAGTGACGCTGTATTTGTACTGTTTACTCACTGTTATCTTTTTCAGCATAGTTGTACTTAATAGTAAAGGTAAAAATACAGATTGGGTTTGTGGTTCATTTAGGTACCGATACTCTTCTTGGTCAGATCAGGCTCTCTGCCCCTGATTGGTTTAAAACCAGAGACTTCAAAACTTAAACCAAAAAAGTGAAGTTAACAGAATTTAACAGAGATTGATTGATTATATTCCCACTGTTTTTGTTTGTAGGTAAATCGATGCCGTATGAGTTTGACATCAGAGTTCCCTTTTTCATCAGAGGGCCCAACATACAACAGGGACACAGGTGAGGCCGGGTTTAGTCCTGAATAAGAGTTAAGCCCTGGTTTAGTCTGGATGTAGTCCTAATTTAAGGTTAAGTTCTAGTTTATGTGTTTTATTGTTTATGTTGATATGTCTATGCTTTGTATTTAGCTGCAGAACAAAGAGGATTAGTGTTGGTTCACTGGTTCCACATTTATACAATTATTAATGTCAACTGGAGGATTTAAAGAGACAGGATCAGGCCAAAGTAGAATAGAGTTAAAGGTGCACTGTGTAACTTTTCAGGATGGGGGTTTGCCACCATGGAGATGCTTTTGCTTTGCCTGTGATGCAAAAAACATGAAAAAAATAAAACATGCTCTCTGACATGTGAGTGGGGTCTCCTCTTTACAAATCTCGCTTGCAAATCTCTTTCTCGTTTCTATGGATATGGATATGTTTAATGCCATACTTTGGAACATTGCAGGCAAAGCAATAACATCTCCATGAATCAGGTTACAGACCCTCCTCCAGGAAATTTACACAGTGCACCTTCAAATGATGATGAATAATAATTATGTAAAAGCTACAGAGTTTCCATGATATGTTTTGTTTGACTAGCATTCCAGAGATTGTCCTAAACATTGACTTGGCTCCCACCATCCTGGACATAGCTGGACTGGACCCTCCATCGGACATGGACGGGAAGTCTGTGCTGGGGCTGCTGGACATAGGCTCCCCAGGGAACAGGTAACTCAATGGTCTTCACAGATACACGAGGGAACAGGCTCGATTTAGTTAATTTACCATTTGTACTGTAAAATAACATTGGAAAACCTGGTCACTTACCAGCAGAGCAAAGTAAGCTTTCTTGTATATTTTCTGTGTACTCAGAACATCATACTCATAGACTTTCATACATGTACATATGACACACTAATAAAAGATGCGAGTAGTACCGTGTCTGATTTCTCAGTTACAGAGATGAGCAGCTTTGTGTACCTGTAAATGTCTGTTTCTGTGTGTCCCAGGTTTCATTTGAACAAGAAATCTGTGAACTGGAGAGACTCATTCTTAGTGGAGAGAGGGTAAGAGCTGAACCAGGACTGATTCTGTTTTTCCCCATGTAATTCAAATATGACATTTTCATTTTTCAACATTTTTCAATGTATTAAAAATGAACAGAACAAAATAACAAAAGCCATGAGCTGCAATATCAACGAATTACCACATTAACACTCATTTGGATATTTTAACATCTTTAGACAAACACTCCCACTGCTCATTAACTCATATGCATCTTTGTTTTTTACTGATTTGTGTCCACATTGCACTATTCTCTGATCTCTGTTATAATTTTGCTTCCTCATCAAAACATACCTGGAGTTGTGTTTTAGTTCTTCTCTCAAATGGGAAACACAAATGGGAAAAGGGCATTTGAGCTTTGTAGATATAGACAGACTATAATAATAAAGGATTACTCAAACATGTGTGAATGAAACAAAACACAACTCCAGGTTTGTTTTTGAGGGGTAACAACTTTATAACATGACTTAAAGTTCAGAGTAAATTTTGTGTAATATAGGACCTTTTAAGCAATATTCTTACAGCACCTCATTATTTTATGCAATAGTAATAAATTATATTACTACAAAATCCTAATTAGAGTCTCTGTCTCTGGTGCTCACTGTATCTAACCCATAGGCCGGGGTGTCCAACCTTTTTCCTCTGGTGAGCTACTTTTTCCACACAAAAATGCCAGAGAGCTACTCATTTTAGTGCTTGCAAGAAATTTAGTACATTTAAGCCCCTCAGCAAGCCTTAGATAGAGTACAGTTAGACATCTATTAACCACAAACCATTATGCATTTATTTAGTTAGTTAGGCATCAAGATTATACATTTACAGTTGCAATTAATGCAATTTTACTTATTCAGCACAGTACATGTAATTCAGAAATCCCATGGTGAGCTACTTGGAAGGGGGTGGAGAGCTACAGGTTGGAGACCCCTGCCATAGACTGTATAATAAACTTGATATATACACATATATACAGTCTATGGTCTAACTCTTATGACGTTTTAGTAAACTCATTGGTTGTTTTCTCGTCTCTGTTGTTCAGGAAGTTGCTCCCTGGTTTATTGAATGACAAACAGGAGAAGTCTGAGGAAAACTCTCTGCCCAAACAGCAGCGAATGAGAGAGCTATGTGATCGTCAGGAGCTGCACCTGCCCTGCTCCTCCTCTGGACAGGTGAGTCTATGTACATCTGTGGCTGACAGGTGAATCTTTGGTACCACACCACAATAAAAAAAAGTGTATTACATCACATAACATTAAGTGTATTTATTGTGTAAACTTAACGGTCTTGTTTATTTGTACTTGAAGAGTATTTACTTTGTAATCCCTGGACAGATGTTAAAGGACATACCAGTTTAGGTACATGTAGGATATATTTATGTTACTGAAAGATTTACCGTGATCTAATTCTGAGATCTCCAGGGATAAGATAAACTAAAACAAGTTAAACTAAAACAACTGGACTTACAGCGCTGATGAAAGTATCTGGTTGGTAGCAAAACGTCAGCTTCAAAAAGATAAGTAAGTCTAGTTGTTTTAGTCTAACTCGATAAGACATTGATCCAGTTTGGTATGTCTATGCCAGTTTTTATGTTAATACAGTAAACTCTCTACTCAGATAAGATCATGTCTTAGAAATCAGATCCGGCTCCATCTGAATGCAGGAATGGAACATTATGGAAGTGTATAAAGGATCTAAGCATGGATATTATGGCAGAGATTAACCCCTTATAGATTTGTTACACTGTATGTGAGAAACAACTCCTCATTAATTTCAGATACATGTACCTCTGCAAGGTGTTAATATGTTTGTTTTCAGTTCTGTGAGATTTACAGGTTAAGTTGTAAACAGCTTTTGACTCAATAAAAATGTTATGAACAGAGATTACTGCTAGACAAGTCTTAGAGAGTATAGGTACATTCCACATACAAAAATTATAGCCCTACACCTTTGCCTATAAATTGCAAACAGTCCTAGTTTCATTGAGAGACAGGAAATGTTTTATTCTGATCTGTTTTGCAGAAGTGGCAGTGTGTGGAGGACCCTAATGGGAAGTTGCGCTTGTTTAAGTGTAAAACTGAAGGAGGCGGCGCAAAGGACATTTTCTCCAAGAACCGTCCAATCAGCATCAAGGCCCAGCGTTACAACCTTGATGAGGACTGCAGCTGTGACCTCCGACCCTTGCCTTTTGCAAAATCCAAGATGAAAAAGTCATTCAACAAACCCTTCTTTAAAAAGAGTAAGATTTGACCATTCTGACCATATTCACTCTAACTATTTCACTAAAGGGCCCATGTGATGCCATTTTCTGATGTTATACTGTTGTTTACTCATCAAAACTATGCCATGAGTTGTGTTTTGTTTCATTCACATAAAAAGCCTTCTCTCAAATGGAAAATACTCCACCTTAGTGATGTCATGGGGTAAATCTAGACACACTTTGCTGTGCTTTGCTTTTAAATTACATGCACCTTCAACAGAATCATTTTTAATAACTTCAGGTTTGGAATTGCCCATCTCTACTAAAAAAAGAGCTTTGGAAATGTTAGAATAATAATAAAAGGTTACTCAAACATGTGTGAATGAAACAATACTCCAGGTATGTTTTTGATGAGATAATAACATTATAACACGGCTTAAAACTCAATTTTGCATCATACAAAACCTTTAAGATTTTTAGACTTTATCTTTATCGATCTCTCCATATCTTTATTCCTTTTTGTGTTGTGAACAGAGCTGAAGTCCCTTAAAAGTTTCTCCAGAATCCGCTTCAGCCGCTCGATCAGCAACTCTCTACCTGACGACGGTCTCCACGGTGACCACATCTTTCCCCAGGGCGATGGTCTCCGTGGTAACAGCAGCTGGGGGGCGTCAATGGGTGAGGGGGCATGGACCGAATCAGACAGAGAGGACGAGATAAGCGGATCTGGCCCGCCTCCTGAGGATGCTGTGAAGGTTACGCAAAGGTGAGGTCTCTTCAGGACTAGACCAGGACTAGACCAGGACTAGACCAGGACTAGACCAGGACTAAATCATGACAATGACAATTATACATAGATATAATTAAATGTGCACTATGTATTTTCACTTCATCATTTTAATAATTTAAAACCTGGAATTGCCAGTCTCTACTGAACTACAGGTCAAAGGTAGCTGTTAACTTGAAAACTACCACTTCATGACATCACAAGGTGGAACAGAGTGTTTTGAGCTTTTGAGATGTAGACAGAGTCCTGCAGACCAGGATTACTCAAACATGTGTGAATGAAATAAAACACAACACTGGGTATGTTTTTGAGGAGGTAACAACTACAGGTCTGCACGGGACAGAATGTTCAGTCCTGCTCCCACCCGCACCCGCATTGTGCAGTCCCACTCCCTCCCGTGCCCTCAAAGAATTGTAATTTTCAGTCCCGCTCCCACCCGCATCTGTGATATTTTTTCCCGCTCCCACTCGCAAATTCCGCAGGATGGGGACGTTCACTTTCTTAAGGTCTATTAAACACAGAGAAGCAGAATGGAATTGTCTAAAATGTGCATTAGATTAGACCACATCTGCATGTTTAGGCTGTTTATTAATACCAAGTCAAATATCCAGCACAAATTATGTATGATAGGCATACATTCATTATTTGTATATTTTACTTTATACTCATATTTAGTTTGCGGGACTGCAGTTTATCATCCCACCTGTGCAGTCCCGCTCCCACCTGCGCTCGCAATGAGCTTTCAAAATGTGTCCTGCCTTGGGTCCCGTGCGACGTAAAACAGTGCGCCATATTGCAAGGCTCTAGTAACATTATAAAATGACTTCAAAATTATGAAAATCCATATCGTGTAATATCTGACCTTTAATGCCATAAAGTGACAAATTGAATAACATCAGTAACATCTCTATGGACACAAGCAGCTAGCGGACCCTCCAAAAAAAAACCATTGTGCACCTTTAAATAGACCATGGCATTGGGTGGTGTGAGAGAATACAGAGGAGAGGGTGTCACTTGTGAATGGAGCCTTGATCTCACTTGTTTCTCTCAGGTGTGTGATTCTGTCCAACTCCTCTGTGAGCTGTGACTCCAGACTCTACAGGAACCTGCAGGAGTGGAAGGACCACAAACTCACCGTGGACCACCAGGTAACCTGACGAAATCACCTCAAAAACTCTCATCCCAACCTTTCATTTCGTTATAGAATACAGATTTTTTGACATTAGTAATTAGCAGGTTTATGTGCATCTTGTTTCAGATTGAGACTCTTCAGACCAAGATCAAGAACCTGCGAGAGGTCAGAGGTCACCTGAAGAAGGCCCGTCCCGTCAAGTGTGACTGCAAACGGCACCTGTCAATCAAACAACTGTGAGTTCACTTCTTCACCACTATAATGATAACTGTTCATTTTTTACTCCGATTAACAATGAACATGTTTCAGGTCTAAGTTGAAACTGAAGAAAAAGTTGAAGAATAAGCTTCACCCTTTCAGGTCTGAATTTTGGATTTAAAATTGTGCATTCCTTATTTTTTGCTTAATCATTTAGTTTTTACATTTTATTTCTAACTGTGTTGGAAGGAAGGAAACATGATTAATACGAAAACAGAAAGGGGAACTTCCTTTTTCCAGTAAAGTGATCCTAAAACTATAGTTGAGATCATTTAGATAAAGGAAACTTCTGTTAAAAATAATAAATAAATAAACTTTAACTATTCCTTTCCACAGAAGGGGTGTGTCTAAAGGAAAGTGGGCGTGGCTCGAGAAGGAGCAGAGACGAAGGAAGAAACTTAGGAAAATGATCAAACGAATCAAAAACAATGACACGTGTTCAATGCCCGGACTCACCTGTTTTACCCACGACAATGAGCACTGGGCCACGCCTCCCAGCTGGACACGTATGTAGTACAAATACTGCAATTTATTTATATATATAAGACAAGACACTACAAGACAATACTATATACACATGTACGCAGCAAACTCATCCCAACTAAAATGCTGTAAAATAAGTATAAATCGAAACATTTACTGTGAAAAAAACACACATACTCACACAAACTTTTCTGGTGGAGAGTCTGCTACCTACTTGTCTCCATGGAAATGATATTGCTTTTCATGTTTCAGTGTTTCATGATATGCCATTAAACATATCAAGTGAAACAGAAAACGCACACCAAAGTTCAAAGTTCTAGAGCTGCAAATGCAAGGAACAGCAAAATAAAAGTGAAAAATTGCAAAGCACACTCAGATGGCCGATGTATAAAAGCTTTTTTTTTCATTTTAAAATAAAATATACTGTGGTCTGAAGCAAGAAAAATATCTGACGAAGCCTTTTTTTTACCAAAATGCTTAAAAATTTTAAAAAAGCTTTTGGACATCGTGTAGTGCTGTAACCTGCTCCCTCACGATAGACAGGTTTAATCTATACTGTGGAATATTCTAGACAAAGCAAAAACATTTCCATGGAGACAAGCAGGCGGCGGACCCTCCACTAGAAATGTTACACAGTGGACCTTTAAATAAGCATATAAAATGTTTCCTTTTTCCAGTGGGTCCGTTCTGTGCCTGCACCAGTGCAAACAACAACACGTACTGGTGTCTTCGAACCATCAACCAAACTCACAACTTCCTCTTCTGTGAATTTGCCACTGGCTTTTTGGAGTACTTCGATCTCACTACTGACCCCTACCAGGTACTTGTGCATTACTTTAGTTTAACCCACATCTGACAAGTTGGACTCATTTTGCTAAAACACTGTTAAGATCAATATATTTAAGCTTTCTGAAAAAAAAATATTCACACTTGTTTTCCCACTTTGGCCATTTTTTAGGTTAAAATGTTACTTTTTCATTTGTAAATGTTGACATCACACAAGGGATTTCCACAAAAACTGTAATGGACACATAAATTATTATCAGACAACAGAAATATAAGAAAACACCTTTATTTTGTTTAAATAATGTTTAAAGTATCAGAAAAATTTGTTTGTTGCCTGTAAATTGTGCAGAACTTTCAGACAGAATTTTCCCCAGTGTGAGTCATCAGCATGTTTTAGAACTCTATATTTCCTGTAATTTTCAACAATTTTTCTTTTGCAAATTGCTTCTTGATTTGTGCAAAACTACAATTTACATTAAAAAAATCTGTCATATGCACTTTAAGGTTCAGTCACTAACCTGATTTTGTTCCTCTGCTTTTGTATTTGCTTTAATCTCAGGGACAAAAGATAAACTCCCTTGTAGTGGATTTCTTAACTTTACATTTTTTGTTGTCTTTGTTGTAGTTGATAAACTCGGTGTCATCTCTGGACAGAAGTGTTTTAAACCAGCTCCACGTTCAGCTGATGGAGCTGCGAGCGTGTAAAGGACACAAACAATGCAACCCCAAAGTAGACAAGCAAGGTACAGTTTAATATCTATTTGTCTATGTATCTATATAAAACATCTGTAAAAAAAAAAAATCATTATATTATATTTATTATATTATCATATGTAATTTTCATTGAGCCCATAATAAAATCTCTACATAACTCTAGAAAATTATATACATCTAATTAGGTTCATAAGGTAACTAAAATATATCAGTATCAGCTCTAAAAGTAATGTGCGCATAGATGGAAATAAGGTGATGTGTTTTAGCGTTTTAATGGTATTGTTTACTAGTATGTTTCTTTTCTATCCTTGATGCATGAACAGTTTATTAATAAAAATGAGCTTTTCTTATTAACCAGTTGGTGTTTGTTTTCAGTAGAGAGGCGGGACAACAGTGGCTCACACTTGTACAGGTACAGCTCGGACAGATCTGTGGAGAGGCCCAAGAAATGGTCCAAAGTCCGGAGACCTTCATACAAACCTCTGTGAGAAAATGGCCCTTTCAAATCACCCCAAACACTGCACATTACATTATGCTAATACAAGAAGGCACAAGGCATAAGTTCTTACTGTTAAGAACTACTTTTAAAGCGCCCTTATTACATTATATTCTGATCAATGTTATAATGTTGTTTCCTCGTCAAAAACAGACCTGGAGCTGTGTTTGTTTCATTTATACATGTTTAACTCACAAACCCTGCAGATTTACACTTGAATTCTTCTCTCAAACTGAAAACATCTTGTGATGTGATGTGATAATACAGGACTCCACACATCTTCACTAGAATCATTTGGATAATTTCAGCCTCGGACTTGCCAGTCTCTCCTGAGCTAAAGGTAAAAGGTAGTGGTTAAATTGAAAACTACTGCAGTATGACATCACAAGGTGGAGCAGAGTGTTTTTCATTTGGGTGAAGAACTCAGACTTAGTATGCAGGGTTTGTGTGTTAAACATGTGTGTATGAAACAAAACACAACTGGAGGTATGAGTAGAAAAAAGGACAGCAGAGGCACTCTGTTATTTGAGGTGTATTTATTAGTTGTCACGTCAACACATTTCGACTACTTAGTCTTCATCAGGGCTGATGGAGTGAGCAGCAGGTGTGATCATTCATAGGGGTCGTGACCCCAGACACATGATAATGAAAAACAAAATATCCAAAAACACTATATACGTGTTGAATCCAAGTATATTGTCAGCATACCATTCATAACACAACAGATAAAAACACTGTCCTGTATAGGCTGGAATATAGTCAATGATACATACTGTATATCCCTTAGGTTGCACAGCACACTTCAAAAATTGTTTAAAACAACAAAAAACAAAACAATTCTATGTATCGTTGACTATACTCCAGCCTATACAGGACAGTGTTTTTATCTGTTGTGTTATGAATGGTATGCTGACAATATACTTGGATTCAACACGTATATAGTGTTTTTGGACATTTTGTTTTTCATTATCATTGTCTGGGGTCACGACCCCTATAAATGATCACACCTGCTGCTCACTCCATCAGCCCTGATGAAGACTAAGTAGTCGAAACACGTTGACGTGACAACTAATAAATACACTGCAAAACAGAGTGCCTCTGCCGTCCTTTTTTCTACTTAACAAGAATTCAAGCCCTCTGGTCTGATGAGCACCTGCATGTGTAAGTTTTGATCCAGTGCAGCACTCCAGTATCGTTATTTTTACAACTCGAGGTATGTTTGTGATAAGGAAACAACATTACAACATGACTAACTCAATTTTGTGTAATATAAGGCCTTTAAATATATCAGTAAATAAAATACAGTAAATGTATCATAAGTGTATCATAAAAAACACTCTTAGTTTGCATACACATCTTTTGGATCAGATTTTCCCCAAACTACATCATCTACAGCTCCATACATTGTAAGAGGAGAACAAAGGTCACTACTGTTTTATGTTTTCTTCAGGAACCCGATCTGGGACGGCTGGAAAGGCTGAGGCTGCCCCATGTGCCCCCAACATCGCCCCCTCCTGGACCTTCAGCAAATCTCCTCCTCTGTTTCCGAGGAGCCCATGTTTGTAATCCTTCAACAGGTTTTGTACAGATCTTTTCTAAAAACATTTTCTACAGAACTTCACTGCTGCACCTCTGGGACCAGAAGGAACTTTCAGAAAACAAACCAAACAGCAAAGAGCATAATATATTACAATGAATTTCTGTATGGATATTTTGTGTATATCTTTTCTGTTTTATTGAAGTTTACTACTAATCATTATATACCATTGTTATATTTCTTGAAAAAAGCCCATCCAAATGTTGTGAGAAATGTACTGTATTTAATGTTCTGAAATGCACTGGTGAAACGGTACTGAACAAAGTGGAAGGTTAGAAAGAGTTTACGAGATGTTGGCACTAGATACCTTTTCTTTTTTGTAAATTAATTGTTTAGCTAAATACGATCAAAATTATTATACTTATTCTTCAAAATGTCATCTGATTTCTGCTTTGATATTTTAGGAGGTGAAACAAAATATTATAATTACAATTTTATTAACATTAATTTGAGAAACTACAGGAAATGTAGTGTTAATGATTATTCTGAATATGATACTATGTAAAACTGTATTTTTTTTTCCTTTGCAGAAATTTGACGATAGATTTTAAATTATACTTTGCCAACCAGTAGGCGTGCAATAGGGGAAGCGTTTTAGAAATCCAACTTGCAAAATATAATCTGCATTTACTTAAAGTTGCATCGTGTACTTTTCTGGTGGAGGGTCCGTCAAATGCTTTACTACGTGGAGATGTTATTGCTTTGTCTGGAATGATTCACAGTGTGGCATTAAACCTTTATCTTCATGGAGACCATACCAGAGCAAGTTACAGGTCAGATCTGTGGAGAGGCAACCCCACTCACAGTCAGAATTCCTGTTTTTTTCCTTGACGTAGTAGTTCTATTTTGTGTTTCCTACTCACAAGGCGAAGGATGATAGCAGGTTTTGTTTTGTCCTTCCGCGGAAGAGTGTGGCACGCAGAGATGTTGTTCGCGTCCAGGTGAATATTCCTCTCTTTCAGAAACTGCATGACTTGCCCCTCCAAAATTAGCAAATTGCCAGTTTCCGCATCCTCCCCAACATTTCTGCCGACCACTGCAGTTCTGGCGTAGGAGCGAGGTGTTGTGATGTTCAGACCAGTGATAATAACATCTTTCTTTCTCGTGTACTGTTCCAAATCATCAATCCTCTTTTCAAGCTCCATGATCGTTTTGTCCTTTTCTCTAATGGATTCTTTCAACTGCTTTATCTCTTTTACGAGGTCTGTTAGTTTGGTCAGCTGTTGGGTCATCGCGTTTAATCTCCTCAGTGTCCATCTCCATCTGCGCGTTTCTCTTCGAGGGCATCGCCAACAGTGCTTTGTCCAAAAGTTCGTTTTTCTGGTTTATTTTAGTAAGATTTGTGAGTTTTGTAATTAGATTGCACAGGGTGCAGCACATTAAAGGTGTTTAATGTCACACTGTGGCAACTTCCAGGCAGAGCAATGACATCTCCATAGAAACAAGCAGGTGATGGACCCCCAACCGAGAAGTTACATAGTGCAGCTTTAAACAAAACATCTGTTATTATTCATATGGAAAAATCCCATTCTAAACCTGTCACTGTACACAATAATTTATGATTTTTTTGCACTTCTCTACACACATTTGTACATCAACTTAACATTTATATCTGGCTGAGGATCTGTTTTCTTTCTGGGCTTACTCAAGGTCATTTTGGATTTTGTACTGTTTTAGACCCAGCTTTTGTCAGTGACATAGTTAATTCATTAATTCATTCAAACAGCTATGTGTCTTGAATATTTCAGTTCAAAAGTCACTATCTTTTTAGCGCTGTGGAAGAGTTTTGGGAAGATTGTTTGAGAAAGGCCCTGACTGATATGCAAACGGACAGTGGTTGAATGTAAACTTTATTTTTGTGGTTATTATTTCTCAGTATTCCAGACTGAATGTGTCCAAATGAACTGTAACCAGGTCCCAGCACTTTCAACCAATCAGAACAGAGATCGATGGAGGATGGATGCCCATATATGGACACCTTAATGGACCAGTCACAACAGAGAATGGATCGACTGAGCAGCACAGACTATAGAGATGGACCAATGGGAGAACACAAGGTTTAAAGGTGCACTATGTACCTTTTCTGGTGGAGTGTCTGCCACCTGCTTGTCTCCATGGAGATGTTATAATTTTGTCTGGAATGTCCCATTATGGCATTAAAGTATCCATCTTGCATTTACTCAATAACATGGGTTGTTATTGACCTAAAAACTTGCATTCTTACTATGAGTATACTTGCCTCTCCACAGATCTGACATGTAACTTGGCCCTGCGATGTCCTATTCTGTCTCCACGGAGATAATAAATAACTGATGCAATATTGTGGAACATTCTAGACAACACCACCTTCATGGAGACAAGCAGATGATGGACCCTCCACCAGAAAAGTTACACAGTGCAGCTTTAAATGAACCATTCAGGACCTGTGAAACTAAGGACAGTGCAGTTATGTAACCTGTGGAAACTTGTGAATAAAGATTTGAGTTATTTGTGGACTGTTCTTCAATCTGTCTAGTAGCAAAACAGGTATTTAACAAAATTACTCTTGTGTTGTTGACATTTTAAAGGTCCTATATTACGCAAACTTGACTTTTGTGAGCTTTACGTCATGTTATAATGTTGTTTCCTCCTTGAAAACAGACCTGGAGTTGTGTTTTGTTTTATTCAGACATGTTTCAGTAACCCCTAGGAGTGTAGCAATATCCAAATCTCATGATACGATATTGTCACGGTATGAACCTCACGGGACGATATTTATTGCGATATTGTGGGAAAGCTCCCAATATGGTGGGGATGCTCACAATTAAGGATGTAACGATATCCAAATCACTCTGTGATATTTTCACGATATACATCTCATGGTACGATATTTACTGCGATATTTTGTGGAGGCTAATATGCTACTTTTTCCTCTTAAAATGCCGTGACAAGATTTAATCCAAAGAACTAAGACTTAAAAGTGTTTAGAACTGTTATTTCTTCTTGTAGTCTGCACTGAAATGGAGCAAAGGATCATGGTCTATGTAGTTCCCTCTGTCTTTTTTTTTAAGTTTTTGCTGCACCATAACTCTTAATTCAAGCAAAGAGACTTGTAATATATGTGATATATATACTTGTGATATATTGTGATGGTCCATGATATTATTGTGAGAACTTTGACGATACGATATCACGATATTTCGGTTAATGTTACATCCCTAGTAACCCTTTATTATTAGTCTGTCTACATCTCCAAAGCTAAAAATGCTCGGTTCCACCAGCTCTTTATACCTTTTGTTCGGTAGAGATTGGCAATACCGGGGCTGAAATTATCCAAATGAGTTCAGTGAAGGTGTGTGGAGTTTAAAAACACAGTGGAGCACTTCTTATACTACCACATGATATCACAAGGTGGAACAGAGAGTTTCCTGTTTCAGAGAAGAACTCAGCCTAAACATGTGTGAATGAAACAAAACACAACTCCAGGTCTGTTTGTGATGAGGACAAAATATAATGTAGATCAGAAAATGAGTCCTTTAAAATCTAATCAAAGAAAAATGTAAAAAAGGACAAAATATTTAATCTAATAATTTATTTATTTACAAGTTACTTTTACACCAACAAACCCACACTAAAATTATACTACAAATAAATGGTATTTTCATCCATCAGGGCTAAAACTGGACTGAAGATGCACAAACTAAAACAAAAGTCAAACAATAAAAACATAAATAATAATAACTCATCAGTATTCAAATGAAAACAAACCCGTGTCAGTTTTGTACAAGAGGTTTTCAGTTAAAATCTTTTTAAGTATTGTTTTATCCTAAGTATAAATAAACCTTTATTAAATATTTTATAAAAGTGCTTCAAACATGAATAACTTTAGAAAACCCCAACAACTGTCGGCAGTGAAATGTGGAGAAACTTGGACTAAACCAGATCTAAACTAAACATGATAAAACCGGGTGAGAACTTTGTCTGACCAGCCAGTCCCTTCTACATTCTGTTCAAATCCAGAAAAGACTAGAACCAGACCACAGAGCGTGAAAAACTCAAACCAAACATGAGACGGTCCAACCACAGCCGCTAATTTGTATCACACATCTCTCTCGAAAATTCTCTTATCAAAACCTATAACTTCGTTTTGATTGTTGATTCTGTAAAAATCCATACAGTTTCTCAGTCCTTTATGTAATTTTTTTCTCCTTTTTTGTGTGCGCGCAGCCATGCCTCGCTCTGATTGGTTAACTTGCCTGTCAATCACACCCTCTGAAATCGTGGAGACAGGATGCAGCTTCAGATCCACTCGACTTTGTGAAATTTTGCCAAAGCATGTGGTTCTGGCTGGTCAGGTAAGTGTGAACCAGGATTAAACCAGGACTAAATCATGATAAAACCAGGTGTGAACCAGGATAAAACCAGGATTAAACTGTGAACTGGCAAAGGTGACCACCTGTCCCACTTTCTGTTGCCCTGCAAAACCATGAGGTGAGATAAAAGGTGAGATATATACGTACATGGGTAACACTTTATAATAAGGTGCCATAATAAACTGCAAACTAATCATTACCTCACCCTTTGTTAATATTTATTAACTGTTACTAAAATATCTATTTGGCACAAATTAATACTTTCTTCATCAATTTGTGTATTAATGTAAAACAAATACACCCCCCATACACCACTTGGACCATCCCCTCTCCCGTACACCGCGTGGACCTAAACCAGGTCTAAACCAGGTCTAAAACCAGAACTAAAACAGGATTTATCCAGGACTTAACCATGCCGTGCAAACCGTCCCCCCCTCCTGTAGATCGCATGGACCGCGTCTCTAAACCAGAACTAAACCACAACTAAAACCAGGACTAAATCAGGATTAAACCAGGTCTAAACCAGGTCCAAACCAGGTCTAAAACCGAATTTAGCCAGGACTTAACTATGCTGCGCGGTTAAGTAATTACTAGTTTGCTATTTACTATGGCACCTTAATATAAAGTGTTACCCTTACATGATATTTGTTTTCTTGGTATTCTGGGTTTTATATGTTGGCCTCTTATGTTCTTACAATTAATATTATTGCAGACAGTTATTATCTAGGAGTTACATTTTCTGTCCCTCTATATTATATTCCACCAACTAGTTTTTTTTCTTTTTTTTTTTCTTTTTTTTTTTTTTTTTTTACAAATTGAGGTGGTCACCCTAGAACCAGGTTAGCTGCATTTACTTGTATTTATGTGTTTTTTTTTTTTTTTTTACTGAAAACTTGTATCTCATAGTCAGGATTTGTGCTTAGATGTGTACTGTGGTTCTGGACTGAGGACTTGTTGGACTCAGGTCTGGTTCAGGTCTTGTAGATCTGGTGGTTCCCTCCAGCAGCACTCGGAGGTCCAGGTGTGGCTCCGTTCTGTACGTCCACAAAGCCCATCCTCTGCCTCCTCTTCCTCTGCTCCGTCATCTACACAAAAACACATTTTTCATATAAAAACAAAAACAATCCACACACTTTTGAACTGTGTAACTTTTCTGGTGAAGGGTCTGTCATATGTTTTTCTTCATGGAGATGCCATTGCTTTGTCTCAAATGTTTCACAGTGTGGCATTAAACCTTTTTATCTTCATGGAGACCAAGCCAGACCAAGTTACAGGTCAGATCTGTGGAGAGGCGACCCCGCTCACAGTCAGAATGTCTGTTTTTCAAGGTATTTTTGAGCTATAAAACCACCTGTAGTTTAATAAATGTAAGGTAGAGCTGCTTAATGTCACACTGTGGAACATGACAGCAGAATAATGATATTTCCATAAAAACACGACGGACTCCCAGCCAAAAAGTTACACAGTGCACCTTTAAATATATGAATAGACATTTTTTCAACTTTGAAATGCCCCGGATAGAAATTGAATCAGGACTATTTACTAACAAAAAAGAAAAAAAAAAAAGGAAAATGAAAAAATATAGATATGAATATAGAATATAGAATGAAATATGAATATAGAGATGTATATTTATGTATTTAAGTGTACGTGTAGATATATTTATGATGGTTTGTATATGCAAGTATATATGTGTGTGGAAATACTAATCAAACTGTAAACCCTGCAACATTTTTACTTTATTTTTTAAGGATTTTATTTCTTTAAGGATGTTTAAGAATGATAGGGCTCGCTTTTTTATTGTGTGTGACTTTCTGTATATGGTTTATTTTAAGCTTATGTTTTTGTATGAAAAGACTTAAGCTTAAAAAGTACTTAAACTTATCTACAATATTTTTGATGGCAGGTTTGTTTCTGTAAGCTCCCCTATTCTTGGAAATAGTTTAGCTTTTCTTTCCATTTTTTTTTTTTTTTAATATACCAAAATTGGAAAGATCATATTTTAACTGGAAATCTGTAATCTGTTAATATTTGCTCTTTCCAAATAAAAAGGAAATAAACAAATTAAAAAATAATAAATAAATAAATAAATAATACAAATAAAAAAATTAATAATAATAAAAAAATAAATAATCTTTTCTCCAGACAACATCACACACACACACACACACACACAAAAAGATTTAAATATTTGGCCATGAATGTATTTCGTAAACAAGCCATACCTGTTCCTTGAGTTCATTGAGCTGCCCTGTCAGTGTAGTGACCACTTTCATGGTTGAGGCCAGTTTGTCCTGGAGCATCCTCATCTCGTTCTGTTCTCCGTCTGCGTCCGTCACCACCAGAGACATGGCCTGCATCCGCGGGAACCAGTCCAGGTTATTGTTCTGGACACAGACATCAGGAGAGGGAGAGTGAAGGGGCAGGTTTTACTAGTGTGCTTTTATGAACTGCCAGTTTGAGAGTTTGAGAGAAAAACTCAGCCTAAATCTGCTGGGTGTGTGTTTTAAATGTGTGTGAATGAAACAAAACAAAACTCCAGGTACAGTGTGTTTGTGATGATGAAACATTATAATATAGATCAGAAAATGGCGTAATATGGGCCCTTTATCTAATTTATTCACTGATGAGACTTCAGCACAACAGCTGTCATACAAGAGATTTGGCTGCATGACCCTTCTCTCAAATCAATATGTTTAACTAAGCTAATACTGCCCCCTGCTGGTTTAAACCAACTTTATCTCCAGGTTATAACCGTGTTCCCTCATTATTAACCTGCTCACAGTTGTTGTTTGATTGATTCATGCATGTTTAAATAATCCTGTATAGTCCTATGTTTGAGGTTTGACAGCTAAAAAAAAGTTTACTTTTCACCTTCCCCCTATCCCCACCCATTTCTACTTAGTTTAAAAAAAAAAAAATCTGACTTTGTGTCATACTTGTAAGGTCAAAAAATGCTACTGTGAACATGTGGGGCCTGTTTGTATTTTTTTTTACATCAATATTGCTGTTTCCAATGAACAAAATGTAAAATTAAGAGCTAAATATATTATAGTTTAATACTAAATATCAGATAAAAACATATAATACATCTTCAAACCTTGATCATGTGGGCCACATAACTCTCCGGTCCTGTGTAGTCAGTCTTATTCTTTTCTCGCACCAGGACGATAAAGTACAGGTAGTTCCAGATGTTGTGCTCCAGTTTGATGTGCTCCTCAAAGGAAACTGTTTTATTATCAAACTTGTCTCTCTCCAAACCTTGCAACAAGAGATAGAAAACAGAATACACCAGAGATTAAATAAAGTACAGATGGAAAACATCTGCCTGTGACCCAAAAGTATGTTTCCAAGTTTAACGTTATTTTAAAGGTATTGATAATTTCCATCTGATTTCATCAACATTGTCTGGGAGTGTGAAGCTAACAGAAAGCACTGCTCGGTTTGAAGCTCTGTTACTCAAGTCTAAGTTAGATCTGAACTGAAAAGTAAAAAGTACTTTGAAATGGCTGAGACTTTTTAAACACATTTAATTTGGGTTTCTGTCCCAACTTTGAGCAAACCAAATACAGAAAAACAGCTAAAAGAAATTAAGAAATCAATTGAATTACTTAAAATCAGCTAAATTCTTTTAAAAAAAAATCACTACATTTCATCCTTTAATTGTACTAAAATCTGTGCAAAATGTTTCTACTTTTTACTCTTTAAGTACATTTTTAAACAGGTTCTTTAGTAAGTACTTTTACTTTTACTTGAATAACTTTTTGCTCCCGTATTTGTACTTTTTACATAATAAAACGGAGTACTTCATCCACCCCTCAATGTAACTAACCACATATAAAGCAGGTGGTCTTGAGGATCTCTTCTTTCTTCTGCTTCTCACTCCTCAGATCTGCAAACGTGTCAATGATGACTCCAAAGATCAAGTTCAGGACGATGATGATCACAATGAAGTAGAATAGGAGGTCGTACACAACACGCGCAGGAAACAGAGGCTCCTGGAAAAAAGAACACATACAGAAAATACGGAATCATAATCAGAATTTATTTGTCATTTCAGTATAAAAAAATTACACAAGAACAAAACGCTGTACTCAAGTCCAGGATATCAGCTGCATAAAAAAAACTGCAATATTGTATGTCAGGTGCAATTACATTTTGTATTTTTTCTTTTTTCAGACAATCTAAAAACGTTTTTGGTAGTTATTGCCAATGTGTGCATTTGTGTAACCATGGTAACTGTCACAGCAAAGCGTCAGTAGCTGGTATTACGTACGTTCTTGGAGGGTTTGCGCAGCACATCTCCCACTCCTCCTCCGTTCCTCAGGCCGTGGTTCAGAACAGTGACGATGCACATGAGCAGAGTGTCACAGGCACGCTCTGTGCTCGGCTCCTCTGGAAAATGATAAAAAACAAAACAAAGTGAGTCATCCACTTATTCCAACTAGCACCGTAAACTTCCAATACATCCTAAACCTCCTCTTTGATCTTCCTCGAGATCAGGGGTCTTTAACACCTAATTACTTCTAGTTCTTAATTCAGAAATCCCTGGGTGAGCTATTTGGAAGGGGGAGGAGAGTTACAGGTTGGACACCCCTGATTTAGAGTATATTTTCAAAATCAGGCAATTCTTTTATAATAGAAACATCTTCAGCTGGTCTCACCCTCCTCCTCTTCAGGTGCTGTCAGGGAGGAGGTCTCTGTGGTGCAGCTCACTCCATCGGCAGAACACGAGCGGATGAAGTCCTGGGCCGCCTCACTCTGCTCTGCTGCAGATGAATAAGGAGTAAACAGAATTAATTGATTACAACTTACAGTATATTATAATGCTGTTTCTTCATCACAAACACACCTGGAGTTGTGTTTTGTTTCATTCACACAAGTTTAACTCACAAACACTGAATATTATTCTGAGTTCTTCTCTCAAACAAAAAACACACTGTTCCTCTTTGGTAGTGGTTGTTTTTGCTTATTTTGGTATATCTTATTCCTTTAATGTTGTGTGCTCTTGGTTTTATATTGACATTTGTCCTGTCTGCTTCTAGTTCTGAGTTTTACTTCCTGTCTGTTGATTGTTTGCCCCGCCCTGATGTGTTACACCTGTATCTGTGTGCATATACACCCTGTTTTCTCCTTTGCCCTTTGTTGGACCATTGTCTTTGTCAATATCATGTCTGTTATTGGATTTTTGGATTTGGTTTCTTCTGGTTTTTGGTTTTGTTACATTAAACTACTGAACTGCAGTCCTGCATTTTGCCATGTGGTAATACAGGAAGTGCTGCTCAGTGTTTTTAAACTCCATACACCTTCACTAGAATGATTTGGACATTTTCAGTCCTGGAATTGTCAATCTTTATTGAACTAAAGGTAAAAGAAGCTGTTGACTGGAAAACTACTACTACATAACATCACAAGGTAGAACAGAGCATTTTGAGCTTTGGAGATGTAGACAGACTATTAATTAAGGTTTACTCAAACATGTGAATGAAATAAAACACAACTCCAGGTCTTGTTTTTGAAGAGGTAACAACATTATAACATGACTTAAACCTCACAAGAATCAAATCTGAGTAATATAGAACTTCTAAACACATAATTGCTATTAATAATTGTTGGTGTGTTCACAAAACTATAACTCTTAAAACATGATTTGCGAGAATATGGAGGCTTTTGTTTGCGGAGAGACTCTGGTTCAGACCTTCTGCGATCAGTGGCAGCGGGTCGACCTCCATGATGAAGTCCTCCTTTAGACACAGGAAGCCCACGATGGAGAAAAGGTAGACCAGGATCAGAGCCAACAGCGCCGTGAGGAGGATGGACCTGCCGTTTCGAGTCACACTTTTGATCACATTCAGCAGAGTCTCCTCCTGGTAGATCAGGTCAAAAAGCTGAAAAAAAAAAGGGATAAGATAAACATGCATGAACCAGGACTTAAAGGTGCACTGCACAACTTTTCTGGTTGAGGTTAATTGTATATAGCTGAGATATATTTGTATTACTATATTTCTATATTGTATTTTTTATTCATACATATACATTTATATAATTATGCTTTATTTGACACCAGTCTCTTGCTATTTGTGCTACTTATTTTGAATTTATTATTACCATTTATACTTTTGCTCTTTGTCACTATATTATATTGTGATGTGTGAGCTACTCTGTCCAAATAATTTCCCTTGTGGATCAATAAAGTTTGTCAAAGTCTAAGTTTAAGCTTGCATCATCACAGATCTGACCCATAACTTGGCTTGGTGGCATTACTTGCTTGTCTCCATGGAGAGAAAAAAGTTGAATGCCAGACTGTGGAGACATGCAGTTAGCGCACACTCCACCAGAAAAGTTACATAATGCACCTTTAACTAAGAAGTGTCCCAGGACTAGCTCAGACGTAGACCAAGACCAAGACTTACTAAGATGCTGTAGAAGAGCTCGTGCACAAACAGGCCCAGGGTGGAGGTGAGGACGTAGGCCAGATGATAGAGGAACTCCACGTCCAGAATCATGGCCTTGTAGCCCATAATGAAAGTCCCATTGTTCCCCACGAAACTCACCACGAAGACAATTTTATTCAGCAGCTGTGGGCCAGAATATAGGACTTTTAAACACATACTTTCTCCTAATAGTTTTTGGTGTATTCACAAAAGTATAACTCTCAAAAACATGAGAGTTATTGTTTAGACTGGGATGGCTTATTAAACATGAATGAATAATGCTACCACTTTACAACTTAATAATAAAACATGAACAAAAGCCCTATTCTCACAGGATTATCATTACCTGCGGACCTTTGGTGATTTGTAATAATTGCAGAGGATGCCTGTGATCTGAATGCTCCATGTCTGTAATTTGTAAAATAAAAATTCCGCGGCAAATTTCATACTATATTTCGCCAAACACAAACATCCAGTGATAAAACTAGTCCCGTGAGAATCTGCATCTCAGTGTTTGTTGTTTTAATTGTGCGTCTTTTCTATCTCTTTCTTTTCTTTCTGCATTCTTTTCTCTTTCAATCTTAGTCAGTGTCAGTAAAATAAAGTAATTTACAGACTTTGCTTATCCAGTGTGATATGCGCTGCAAGTAAAATGGAAGTAGGGCAGTAAATTTGCAAATTACCAGACGTCCCCAGGTTGTACTTACGCGAATAGGGCTAAAAACTTAATTCATAATGAACAAAGAGTTTATTAAGTGGATAAGTGGATAAATAAATAAACCCTTGTTGATTAATAAACTTTGTTTAGTGTGAATTAAGTTTTTGTTCATGCTTTACTAAAGATGTAATGTGTAGCTTTGCCCTAAATATTCCACAGTATGGCATTAAAGTCTTCTCTTGCACTGATTGAAGTACAAGTGTTTTTATAGCTCAGAAATATTTTGAAAAGTGTGCATCTGTACTCTGAACAGGCTCCAACTCCACAGATCTGACCTCGATCTGATCTTATCTTTATGGAGATTTATAAGTTTAAAGCCATAGTGTGGAACATTTTGGTGAAGACAAGCAGATGGCGAACCATCCAGCTGAAAACTTACACAGTGCTTTCAGGCTATTTAAACTCTAGGTACAGTATATTGATTTGGTGAAACAAAAAGCGAAATTTAAGGCCTGAATGTAGTGCTGTAAAATATAAAATACACCTTGTAAGGAATAAACTTGTTGTCAAAAATTATATCAGGGTCTTACATTGAGTGATCCGAGCAGCAAAAGGGTGTTGGCGATGCCGAGGTGATAGACCGACCTCAGGATCAGAGCCAGAGTCAACAGTCTGAGTCCGTACTTCTGAGCCAGGAGCGCCAAGACCGAGATCCCGGTCAGGATCCAGAAGACCATTAAGAGGACTGAGTCGTCAATGGAACCTGGAATCAGTGCAGAGGGACACCAGAGAGTTTAAGATCAGGATGAGACCAATATCTAACGTTGTGGGACCTTTTACATACTAACCTAACACTGTTTCTTTCAGCATCTCCTTACGACTTTTTTGCAATAATTATACTTTATTTGACATTAGTCTCTTGTTATTTTTGCTACTTATTTTGAATGTATTATTGCCATTTATATTTTTGCTCTTTGTTTTTAAAGTCTAAGTAACAGTAGTAGTAACAGAAGTAGTACCTTGTCCTGAGTTGTATGGGTAGAAGAATGCGATGATGAGGTTTATAAAAACAGCAAGATTGAAGGAGATAGTTCCCCACAGAGTCATCCTCCGAGAGAACCAATACAGCACCGGCATACCTGAAAAATATATTCAAATATTGTTATAAAGAGAAAACTATAAAAAAAAATCCTAGTCAATTAGGCTCTTAATCTGTATGTTCTAACAGAGGAACTAGTGCTTGTATTTCATGTTCTTACTCCTGAGTTTCTTCTGCCACTCCATCTCTCCGTGCAGGAAGGAGGTTTGCTCAAAAAAGTGTGTGACCTTTGACCCCTGCTCGTCCTGTTCTGTGGTGTTGAACACTCGGACCTTTGACTCTTCAGTCAGAAACTCACAGATGGGGTGAACAGGGAACACAATCTGCTCCATGCTGCGATCCTCACGCACGATCTGTAAAAAAACACAAGTACTACTATTCATACTGTCAAATATTACATACACAAACATCATACTACAATACTATTACAAATATGCACATAAACTTGAGTTATTTTCACGAGGGTATGACATGTTATGACAAAATTTGAGTCATGTTCTGCTTAAAACATTACTCCATCTTTGATATAAACCAGGAAAGTATTTAAGCCTTGTGTGACTTAATTTAATTTTTAGTTTTTGAGTTTTTATGAAACTAAGACAATTTTAATTCATTACTGTAACACATTTTCATCATTAAATATGACAAAAATAAGTATTTGCCCCAAACCGTGGAAAATACAACTTCATTAAAATAATTCCAGAAACAAACTTATTATGCTTAACTTTGAACTTATCCTTTTCAAATTAATAAAAGAAAATGCTTCTCAATCTGAAGTAGATGTAAAATAAAATTATATTAATGGATAAAACACACGGACATAATTAAAAAGCATACTATTAATTATTACAGTTTTGTCAAAAAATATATATATTTAGCTTCAAACCTCAATCTGAGCTGTGAGCTGGTCGTAGTAGTCCAGAGGATCCTGCTCCACCATAACAGGGGGACCTCCAGACTTCAACATCTGAGAGAGCGGCCGATTGTTCAAGTTCAACTGTGAAAGAGAGAGACGAAGAGGTCAGAACCACAAAAACAAAAAACAGGGCTAAAGTGGGACTAACAGGTATGCATGAGTTTCAGGAAAAAAATACTGTACATAAAACCCAAGCGCAGATTTAAACCACAAAACCTATTCTAAATAAAATAATAATAAATAAACAGCCAAATGAAACATTATAGTACTTAGTTTGCATCTGTAATGAGTCTTAGAAGTTATTAATCAAACATTTCCCAGTATTGCAAAGAAAATGTACATACAAAATGACCCCCAAATGCTCCATCCGTCGTGTTTTGAACAATAAATCAGTAAAGTATTTATCGTGACAGGTCTAGTGAGTACCATGGAGCTGAGTCCTTCGTCGCCTTCCTGCTGTCTCTTCTGAGGTTTGAGAAGGCTCTGGAGGATCTTGTTGTGTGGGCCGAGCTGCTGGGCCAGGATGTAGATGTTATGACCCACGTCCTGAGGAGAAACTTCACCCTCACAGTCTGGGTCCTGTTGGTACAGCTTCTTTATCACATCCACCTAAGGAGAAAATATGTTTCTGTTATTTATATTCAATATTAGACAATCTCATAAGGGAAGTTTTGTAGAAGTCGACAGATGTTTGGACATGAACAGAGGAGAACTATAAACATGGATTGAAGGTTGGCCAAAGCTGCCTGTAAATTGGAGGCATAAGGAAGAAAGAGGAAGTGTATGATTCCAGTGAAAGAGTTATATTGAGTATCTTTAGGTCTTGTACCAGTTCTCTTGGTCTGAGGTTGAACAGGATTCTTTCTGCGTTCTCATTATCATGTCGACTCTCCATTAAAGCCAGCAGCAGCTTTGACGCGTTGTCCTGAGGAAAAGAAAAAAATTATTAAAACTGTAAAATATTGTGTGATTATTTTATCTTTTAGAAACACATTTGGTCTTGTAACTAATACTATAAATTTGGTGCTTGTATCATTCGGGGTCTGATGTCTGGGGGACATGTTGCTGGTTGTTCTGTTGGACCTATTTCTTACAAGAAATAAACTCTGCGTCTTTGTTTCAACATTCATTAGTGTCTACAAAAGGAGTCTTTTTCCACAACAATGAAGAAATGGATTTTATGTGTTCAAACTGAGAAGAGTGTTTAAAGATCAGAGCCCTGGTGTTGGGTCCGTTGGGTCCAGGATAGTGTCTCTTACAGACCTTGAGCTCCAGCACCATGTCCATGCGGTAACGGCACAGGGGGCTGATGTCGTTCAGGATCAGAGCAGTGATGATGTCGATACCGTTTGACTCGTGGGTCACAATACAGGTCTGAAACACATAATGTAAAATTGTATTATGTAAATATAAAGATCTCATGCCACAAGATCTCACTTCATAAAATCACCACCAAACTGTGCACATATGTGGAAATGATGTTATTAAATTTGACACAAACTAAAAATGAAAGTGCTGATCTGTCTAGTTTAAAAGAAACACAGTGCTTTATTAACTGTAAATATAAATACAATCAATTAAATATTGAATAAAATAAAATAAAAAATCGAAGTAGGGATTCATTATTAATCATGTCAAAATGGTGTCTTTTTTATGTCTTGCTCTCGTCCTTGTTTTGTCTTCTGTCTTGTCTCCTCCAATTCCTTATGCCACACATTAATCAAATTTAAATGTTATTTATTCAGCGCGTTTTAAAATATCTCAGGTGACCAAAGTGCTCCATAAGATACAGATACAATGTAAGCAAAAAAACAACAGATAGGATTCAAGAGACTGAAATCAATAACACCTTACTCTTGGTTTGGACTTGGTCTAGACCTGCTTCTCACCTGGTTCTCCTGGCAGGGCCCTTGGCAGTACTCCGTCAGGGTCTCCAGGGTCTGGGTGATGAGTGGCACGTTGGACTCGTTGATGTAGAGTCCGAGGAGACCCAGCCCCCCGGTGGTGCTGCCACACATGATGTCCAGGAACTGCAGCGTCTCACACACCAGGTTATAGTTGGTCTTATTGTTTTGACACCGCAGGAAGTTCTGGAGGCAAGGCAAGACTTGATTTAGTCCTAGTTTAGATAATGTTTAGTCCTGATTCATGATTTAGTCCACTTTAGATTAGGTTCAGTCCTTATTCACAGCTGTATTGTTTGTGTAGAGTCCTGACTATGATTTGATTAAGTTTTTGTTGGATATTCAAATGATTCCTTCTTGATTTTAAAGAACCCACATTAGCCCACATATTTCTATGTTATAATGTTGTTTCCCCATCACAAACAAACCTGGAGTTGTGTTTTGTTTCATTCACACATGTTCACACATGTTCACACAAACCCTGCATATTTAGGCTGAATTCTTCTCTCAAACTGTTCCACCTCCTAATATCATGTGGCAATAAAGGAAGTGGTCCACAGTGTTTTTAAACTCCATACACCTTCACTAGTAGGTAGTTGTTAATTTTAAAACTACCTCTTGATGATGTCACAGGGTGGAACAGAGCATTTTGAGATTTTGAGCTTTGGCGATGCAGACAGACTAATAATAATTAGTTACATGTATGAATGAAACAAAACGCAACTGCAGGTATATTTTAGCATTATAACATGGCTTAAAGCTCAAAAGAGTAAATTTAGGTCATATAGGACATTTAAGGTATTAAGGAAGTCTATTCTCCTTTCAAAAGAAATAATATATTGACTGCTACGGTGACCGAGGCACATTGCCCAGGATGACCAGACGTCCTATTTACCCGGGACAGTCCCAGTTTTGGGCCCTGTGTCCTCTGTCCCAGCAGATTTATCTAAAACCAGTGATATGTCTCAGTTTCATAAAAGAAATGTCCCTGGGGTCCCTATTTTTGACCAATTTGACACCTATCAACAGTAAAGAGTCATAAATTGTCATTTGTTTAGGTAAAATACAGAAAAACTGCTTGAAAATTACCAAAACACAAAGAAAATGTGACTATACTCACTCACATTAGTGCCGAGGGCAGAACAGTTTTCCTTAATCATGCACTCATTTCACAATTTTATTATTACCAAACCAGGGATCTCCCAGTTTTTTATTTTGAAAATCTGGTCACCCTACCATTGCCTATAGCTTCAAAACCATGAATAGGCCTCACCTGCAGGTCATGATTGTGGTTCTCGCACAGCAGTTGGAGAAAGCGTAGGATGGGCTTCATGATGGTAACGGCTGGACCCATCTCAGTGTCCACCTCCTTCTGCTGAGGTTCTGCGTGAGGTGCAACCTGGTTCTGGACCAGGAGGGACCCAGGAAGAACCAGCCCAGTGGGGGAACCTTCATAGTAAAAGAAACAATATATATAAACATTATGAGAAGCTTGTAGATAAACTCCTACTGATACTTTGCAGTGTTTGATTTTCAGCAAAAGATGAGAGTGACTGCTCAGATTAAAGTCTAACAAGCCTCAGATTGAGCAGAGTCTGCAGTTAGCATCACATCCCCATGTGTCCAGTGTGTTTAGTGTGTACAGACCTGGTTCGAGCTCCTTCTCATTTGCCTTGTGGGTCATCTCTCCCACATTCACTGAGACTGTGGCTTTAATATCAGTCTGTGCCTCCTTCATCCGGTCGTTCAGGACTTTGAAGAACTTCTCTGATTTATTATCGCCCATCATCAGCTTATAGAAGGAGTTCTGAGAGGAAACATAACGACAATGAGCTTTTAACTTCATTATGAGAAAATGCAAATATACTTTATTCGCTAAAGCTTTACTACACCTTCATTTGCCATAAGTGAATAAAAACTTAATTCATAATGAAAAACAAGTTTATTATTAAGAATTCAGGCTTATTAGGTACTTAATTAATACCCTAACACTAATTTGTAACCCCTTAATTAACACAGGATGGATTCTTGTGATCTTTAAGCTATATTATAATGGTGTTACCTCCACAAAAACATACCCAGGATTGTGTTTTTTTTCACATGTGTGAGAAGCACTTTATTATTAGTCTGACTACATTTCCAAAGGTAAAAATGCTCTGTTCCACCTTGTGATGTCATGAAGATGTCAGGAAGTTAACAGCTACCTTTTAGCTTCAGTAGAAATGTGCAATTCCAGGGCTGAAATCATCCAAATGATTCTAGTGAAGGAGTGTATGGAGTTTAAAAACACAGTGAAGTGTATTACCACATGACATCACAAGGTGGAACAAAGTGTTTCGTGTTTGAGAGAAAAATTCTAAATATGGTAGTTTTTGATGGGGAAAAAATATGATAACTTAGATTAAAAAAAAAAAAAAAATCTTATTATAGGCCCTTTAAGTAATTATTAAGCATGAATCATTCTTAATAAACTTTTTGTTCATTATGAATTCAGTCTTCTTTCTTTTCTTTTTTTTATTAAGGCTGTAAACAGCATAGTTATCATAAATTAGCTATTTAATATTATAATTTTGTTTTATTATAGTGTGTTATAATATAGTGCCAGATCTTGGTGCCCAGTCTTACCTGAATCTCAGTATTGCCTCCCTCCAGCAGACATATGGCCAGTTGGATGCTCTCCAGGAAGATCTTGTCGTTCTTAGTGCTCATCACTAAATCAGTGAACAGTTTTGTCCCTCCTTCTCGATCCAGACGGCACTGATTCGCTGCCACTGCCGCCCAGTCCCTCTCCTGCTCTGGACCTATATCAAACAGAATATCAATATCTCTTTTTCTGGCTAGATGATCTGTAACTGTGGTATTTTTTACGAAGCTCCAGGGAGGTAATGTACTTTAGTCTTTGTTTACCTGCAGACATGAGCTCAGCCAGGTCAGTTTTGGGGCTGTTCTTTTTGGTTGGAAACAGATAATTTTGTAGCAGCACTTTCCTCAAAGCAATCCCCTGGAAAACACACCGTAAAATGAGACTTATACACATATGAATGGGTATGCACTTGATTTTGATACTAAGGATACTTTTTACAATATAATGTAATTTTCAACCCAAAATTTTAACATTATTTCTCAGTGTATGATCCTGTTGTTTTGCACTATTTGTGTTTTTTTCCAGTGCTGAATTCAAGTGAATAACTTGTTTGAACGGTAGATAACCTTTGTACTTGTACAAATGAATAAGTGAAAGCTCTCAGAACATCTATGTCAACTTATCATTTATTATAGAACAACAGAGACCTTTTCATCAAAGTCAAAAGTGCGTATAAGCATTTCCTGTAGCGTCTTCAGCACTTTAATACACAGCTTCTCCTCAGACGACATCAGGGCTTTAGTGTGCTGGATCAATCTACAAAACACACAAGAATGCATGAACCTCTGTCTACAGTCATTACGCACAAAGATAATAGAATTATAACAGAAGCTCGAGTGTACTCCTATTTATTTGGAGTTATGTATTAGCCTCACTTGGATATGAAACCTCCAGTCTCACAGCGCTGTCTTGCATCTGTCCCCTCCAAAAACAGTAGCTCAGGCTGAAGCAGTACATCCACCAGGACTGAGAGCTCCGCATTCACTAAAGGTTTAAGGCGCATCTCCAGAGTGTTGATCATGTCCTGAAATAAACAAAAATTAGTTGATGTTTTTTTATATGCCCTCACAAAGACAGTATTGAAATGCATTGGCTTGTCCAATGTAACCATTAAATTACTTTTATTATAATTTCAAGCAAGAACCTTGGACTTTTTTGACCACTTTTTTACTCTATTACTGTAAGTTTTAATACAACAAGCATGGTCATCTTCACTGTTTGTTAAAGAGATTGTTTTTTTTGCAAGATTTCAACCTGATGAAGCTAAAACAACAATGCATGAGGAGCTTTTGATAGAGCATATTTACATCAAAACTAAAATCCATATTATTCTGCCTGCTCTGTTTAGCCTCTTTCATGGCTACCTGTAGTTTCTCAATGATGTTCTTGTAGTCCCAAGGGTTGCTAGGGGCGACGACGCGAGTTGTGCGTGAAGACTTATAGTGAGGATTTGTGCGAGAGAGAGAGTTCATTGCTGAAGTCGACAACATGGCGTTGATCTGAGCCTCGAGGTCCAGAGGGATGGAGATGGAGCGGCTTTTGGCTGGGGACAGAAGAGACACAGGACGAACAGTTAGGACAGAAGAAACTGTCTGTCTATGCTACCGTTAGAAGACTTGAGTAGTCTTCTGTCAATAAAAAAAATAAAAATAAATATAAATAAATATATATATATATATATATACCTAAAATAAGCATATGGTTATTTAAAGAGGGTGGGGCTAGACTCACCTGCATTTGAAGAAGGTGGGGCTAGATTTACCTGTATTTAAAGAGTGGGGCTAGACTCACCTCTAGTCTAGCCCCACCCTCTGTAGGCTGTATTTAAAGAGAGTGAACCTAGACTCACCTGCATTTAAAGACGGGGGGGCCTAGACTCAAATGTATTTAAAGAGGGCGGGGCTAACTTTACCTGTATTTCAAGAGGTGGGGGCGAGACTCACCTGTCATGGCCAGAGTCTTGATGCAAGTTTCAACCTGAGGTCGGTGCTGTTGCTGGAGCCAGGGACAGTCCAGGAGTCGAACAGACGATTGAAGCAGCTGTGTTACTATGGTGTGGTGGGTCTGAAGAAGGTACCAACAAAACAAAAATAAAATCAGAAAATAAAATCAGATTGCAACAGCTGTACTGAAGATCCAGTTTAGATCAAAGTAGGAGGAGCTGGCTGCAGATAGAGAGAGGAGCTTTACCTGTAAACTGGTGCTATTCTCAGAGAAGGGAGAGCTGAAGAAGGCTGTGATGGTATCAAAGACCACATTAATGATATACTTCTCCAAAACTGGGTCAGAGAGGCGCTTCTCACGTTTGTTACACACCTGAATAAATTAAATACAATAAGCAGGTTAAACCCCAAAAGAGCCCAACACTGAAGGAGATATATATCTTATAATATAATTTTGATCATTTTGTGCCTAATAAAACCCCTCTTAAAACTTGATAATCCCTTTATACCCAGTTTACATTGACTTATTTCCTTGAATTTTTGATAACACAATTTTTTGTTGAGTATTAAAAAAAATGTTCTTATAGTAATTATTGTGACATCAGAATAACCCAGAAACAGAGTAATTAATAGTGTTACCCGAGCCATGTCCACTGTGAAATCCTCAAAAAGATTCCAAATGTGGTTGGACGTGTAGATCTCCTTCATCTCCACCTCAGTGTCCACGTAACAATGGTTTACAAAGTTCACATAGGCAATTTTCACCTGAACACACAAACATCACAAACTTCAATTGTCATCGAAAAACTGTAAATTACTTTTTTTAAAGAAAATATTGGTCTTTCTAAGTACCACCATGACTAGTCCAAGTCTAAATCAGCACGAAACTGAATCTCACCAGTTATACTAAATCTTCATCTGAAATATTTCAAGTTAAATACTGCTCAAACACACCTCCGTGATGCAGTCCTCATGCGTGACCACTCTCACCACATCCTCTAGGGGGAGTAGTGAGGTGCATTTGATTTCTGTGTACACATTCTTTCCTTCAGCACAAGCGGCTAGCAACTCCACTAGAGAAATGTGGTACCTGGAAAAAAAAAAAAAATACAGAAATCTCAAAATCAGATCTTATATAGACTTAAAGGTGCATTATGTAACTTTTTGGTTAGGAGTCCGTCGCTTGTTTCTATGGATATATCATTGTCTGCCTGGATTGTTCCACAGTGTGACATTAAACAGCTCTACCTTACATTTATAAAATTACAGGTGGATTTATAGCTCAGAAACAACCACTATATCTGAGCGAGGTCGCCTCTCCACAGATCTAACCTGTAACTTGGTTTGGTTTGGTCTCCATCAAGATAGAAACATTTAATACCATACTGTGAAACATTCCAGACAAAGCAATAACATCTCCATGAACAAAAGCATCTGACAGACAATGCAACTTTTAGAGCTGCCCAGAGTAGATTCAAAGTTACATTTAAAATAATAAAATGGTAAAACAATTTCACATTAACTAACTCCTCTTTTCGTCACCTGAGCGGGCTGTTGTCCTGCACGCCCTCTCTGCTCTCAGTCATGAGCTGCAGCATCACATTGAACGAAGCCTTGTCGTTGTAGAAGACCACCACATCTTCGCCCGCATTGGTCAGCTGTGGAAACATTTCGCTCAGTTTTATTTGTTTAGTCAGGTAACAGAAACTTCTTATATTGTTTCGTAGGATTAATAGATTGGTCTGAGAGAACTGGACTTAGAACTGGCTCTAATCAAAGTTATATAACCACTGTGCTAAAAATTAGACCTTATATTCCTTCATTCGTCCAGGTGTGGTTCACAGAAGAGAAGATTATCTGGGTGTTTTTTGCAATCAAAATGTTTCGGCTCCCATCCATTTCCATTTTCAATTTGATGGTACTGGCTTGAAGCACTAGGATTTTTACTAATCTGAGTTAACTAAGTGCTAAATCAATGAACTGGCTCATTTTAACTCACCTAGTACAATTTCTAAATAGGCTCCCAAACACCCAAAGGCAATGTTGGCTTTACCCACAAAATGTTTTCAGGATTAATATAAATTATAGTGGGCTAAATATTTACCAAAAATAACCATTATCCAATTTTTTAATAATTTATGGTGCCATTTTTGGAGTTTTGTTTAGAAAGAGCCTCAAAGTAATAAAATACATAGTCTCTAGTCCAGTGTAGAACACATACCTCGGTCATAATCATGTCCTGGCACTTCTTCACATATTTCCCCTCGGCCTTGATGATGGTGTGCAGGAAGTTGAGGTACTGCACATGTCGTCCGTGAGTGGCGAGGCAGTGGATGAAGTGCTGAAGGACGCTCTCAGAGATCTCAGCGCACAGCTGGTAGTTATTACTGAAGATGTGCTGCACTGTCTCTGCTTCCTGGAGCTGCGTAAACCAAGAGAAAAATGGTAAAAGGCCTGTAGTGTAGAATCTTGAAGAGCTCGCGTAAGGATCTTCGTCAGTAGAACCTAGTATATAACCTATTATCTTCTGGGTTTTATTAGGTAGAACATGTCATTACCACAGTGAGAGGCTTCACCAAGTTCAGAATTTTAACTCAGGACCTTTATTGCTGCTCAAAATTGACCCTTGTGTGTTTAAGCCATATTATAATGTTGTTACCTCATCAAAAACATACCTGGAGTTCTGTTTTCTTTCATTCATTTGATCAGCTCTTTGACAGAACAACTGAGCCAAAATATGCAGGGTTTGTGTGTTAAACATGTGTGGATGAAACAAAACTCAACTCCAGGTATGTTTGTGATGAGGAAAAAACATTATAACAAAAAAAATAACAGAACAAAAAACAGAAAATAGTGTAATATTTAATTTATTTAATGATCTTCATGCATGTTTTCATTCCAGCGTTGGTTTCAGGGCTTTGTTATCCTCCTGAAGTGAGTGATTTTCTTTTTAAACTTGTGTCAACTTATGTTTGTTGCCATTTTTTTTTTTTTTAGATTTGCTGAAATACAGTGTTATAGTTGGATTACAGTTTAATATAATAAAGGTTACCGTACATACCCCTGGGTTCAGGAAAAGGCTGAGGTTCTTGTGTAGCAGTGCCTGGTTCTCCTGGTTCCCCAAACAGAACCTCTGCAGGAACTGGTGAGTGTAGCGGATGATCTCCTGCATCTTCATATCGTTCTGAAACAGGTAGGCAAAGGTGCGTGACAGATCTGAGACAGTATATATGTACATACTACTTTGAAGAACTTTGAACTACCTTATCATAAGACACTTGGAGCAGATCAAGCATGACTTTGTGGGCGCCCATGTTCTTCAAGAGTCTCTGCTGTTTCTTCCACACTCCAGTGCTGCACATTTTATTCAAACGCTCCAGAATCTGAACGACAAAAGTCAGCGCAAAACATGCTATCACTGACTTTAATCAAACCTAGTAAGCAAGAGTTGTTGATCTAACTACATTTAATAATCATCTTTAGCTTTTAATATGAAGATATCTCCGCTCTGGTCACCAAGAGTGTTCATCATCTGTTTTTTAGCAGGATCTAGCACAACATGAATGAGCTAGAAGAGACTGTCACGCAAAACAAATCAATCAAAACAGGAAACAATATGACCAGCTCCCATGTCCGTACTGATGGGCATGTATGTTTTAAAATAAACAGGGGTTGGCAGGATCAGTTCTTTGCACTGTATTTTGAGCAACTGTTAAAAAAATCCATATAACGTTGTGCCCAGAAGCCACCAGCAACTCATCAGCATCAAAACATCCACCGACCAAACTCCCGCTCAAGACAAGATGAGATTAGAAACGCTCTGACCTCTTTGACCCTCTGGTAGTTTTCATTTGTCTTCTCCATTTTGTCCTTCTTCACCACAGGCTCTTCTGATGCCGCCTACAGGTCAGGAGAAACATTGGAAAAAGGACGGTAGTAGCAGGAAAGTACATACAAACCCAACCAAAGCAAGACAAAATGCATACAATATATAAGACAAATCATTCATCCATATCCACAGACAAAGAGAAGAAACTCCAAGCCAGAGTCTGAGTGACCCACAGCAAAACCAGCCAAGCCCCTCAAAGCTCAAGTTTAAATAAATATTGTTGTGTTTGTGAGTAATATATACAGTTTAGTAGGTTATTAATTAAGCAAAACTACTGGTATTTGGCTGGAAAAAAGACAATAAAATGAAGAATGGGTTTAGTAATTCTACAATAAACTATCATAGCAATTCCCCAGATGACCAGTAGATGTAGTCAAGTCACAATTCCAAATAAAGCCTGTTAGTTAAGTAGTAATTAGTTAGTAAATAAGTTAGTTAGTTAGTGTGTTAGGTAAGGACAGTACAATACATTTGTGTAAATTACTTAATCTTTCTCATTCACTCTACTGTTTCCTTATCATTCATACAAGGGATGTATCGATATCCGAATCTCTCAGTACGATATCACAATATGCATCTAATGGTATGATATTTATTGCGATATTATGGAGAAGCTAATATAACTGTAGATAGGACATGTTTCTACTTTTAAAATACCTTGACAAGATTTTGGTGTGAATTATTTCAGTCATAATCCCAAGAATTCAAGTAAAAAAGTTGTTTGCAACATGTTTTTCTTCATGTTGTTTGCACTGAAATTAATCATGGGATATGTAGTTCCCTATGTTTATAAGCTGTTGCTGCTATAAAACCATGCATTTAAGCAAAGGAACTTGTAAATGAATATACTGGGACAGTCCATGATATTACTGTGAGACTTTTGATGATATGATATCATGATATTTCGGTTATTGCTACATCCCTAATTCATACTCATATTTTGTGATCTCTGTCCACTCCTTGTCTTCTTACCTAAGTAATTCTCTTCTTCCTCTTCAGGCCTCTACTTTGACTATGTTTAAATGCAGGCTCAAAACGGTTCTTTTTAGCTGTGCGTATGACTGACAGGTTTTTATTCTGCACTCTTCCCTTTTAATGTTGATTTTATGATTTATATTTTGAAAAGTTTGTATGTGATTTTGTCTATCTCATTCTGTAAAGCACATTGAATTGCTTTTTGTATACAAACATTTTTTCCTTGTTTTGCCTTCCTTGGCTCTTATTGTCCTCTCTCCTCATGTCACTCCTTGCCAATTCAACCCTCTTCTTTTTGTCTCATGTTGAATTTGTTCACTCTCTCCTCTTTCACTCTACTCTTTTCACTCTCTACTCTTCATCCTATATCATTCTCTCGCTCCTTTTTCTCTTTCACAATCCTCCTCACCTCTGTCTTCTCCTTCTTCTCGTCTTTCTTCTTGTCCCCTCCCTTCTCTTTCTTCTCTCCTGAGTTCTTTTTTTCCACCCACAGTTCAGACTTTTCCACCAAAGTCCTCAGTCGGTCCAGATCTGCTTTGATCAGTTTGTAGTTCTCCACGTCCTGCGCAGAGATCAGCAGCTGCACCTGTACGCCACAGAAATACAAACTTTAAGAGCAGAATATCTTACAAAAATGTATTATTATTATTTATGTGATTTTTTTATTATTTTTTTTTAATTAATTATACACAACTGGGTGCATAAACGTGACACAACAACAAACATGGCTGTGTGCTGTCAGCAGTTACATGTCAGGATGAGGGAACATAAACACAACATATTATATAGTAACAATACAATATAATAATAATAAAATAACATAAAAAGTGTATTTAGGAAGAGAAAAAGATAGCAAGGGGAGAAGAGTTATTATTTATGTGAATTTAGAGTAGGAAAGTATAGTAAGAAATAAGTTCTGTGCACAGTAGCATGCTAATTAGCTCACTGTGTCTCAAAGCTAACAGTCACTTTTATTAAAATTGTAAAACATAAAATAAACAACTAATTAAAATTCAAATTAATAAAAATTAAAACTACCCATAACTTCAATATGTAGAATATTTCACTTTGTGGCGCTGTTGTAATATTTTTACTAATAATGCCTTAAAATTAGCATTAGCATTAGCATTGAGACACAAACATCTCTCTTCCTAAACACAGATACTCCACTGAAGCATTCATTTACTCGTTTATTTGTGTACTTTTTAACATCAACCCTCAGCTCCTTGTTCAGTACTTTATCTTTAAATATTTATTCATTTTAGCATGACATGGTAAAAACCACATAGAGATAAAATTGGACAGGAAATAGTGACGCCAAGGGTGGTTGCTGGGCGCTGTTGTGTAAAGAGCTATTAGGTAAATAAGTAAGAATGCCCATTTTTAAAGTCCCTGTTATGGTAAATGACCATTTGTGAGCTGTAACTTTAAAGGTGCATTGTGTAACTTTTCGGTTAAGAGTCCATCATCTTTTTATTTACATGGATATGTCATTGCTCTGCTTAGAATGTTCCACAATATGTCATTAAACAGCTTACATTTGTTCAATTACAGGTGGTTTTAAAGCTCAAATGGGGGGTTGCCTCACCACAGAGCTGTAACATGGTCTGGTTTGGTCTCCATGACGATAGAAAGGTTTAATGCCATACTCTGAAACATTGGAGACAAAGCAATAACATCTACACGGAGACAAGCATTTGGTATTCCAAATATAATATGGAAATAGCTTTTGTTTCTGCATTTATCGTCAGTGTGTTGGGAAGTAACTGAACACATGAACAGAAAAAGGCCTACTTATTTAGAATACAAATTGATTAGCTGTTTTCCTATTTGTCTCATTTAGTGATATTCAGAATATAGTTACTTTACTAAATTAGAAGGAATACACAATGGTAGTACTTCATGCAGTTTTGAGTTTGAACTAAACAATATTAGTGAGAATAAAAGAAAACACAGCTCTTGCAATGCGTGCATGTGTGATTTTTTGGGCTCTACTTGGACATAAATTAATGCATAACAAACAGTGCAACAAAAATAAATACAGTATTCTGACTGGACCATATATCAGTATATGTTACAAAACACATTTTAAAGAAGATATTGAGTATTTTTATAACTAAATATATTTTCAAAGTATTCTCCCCATCACCGTTTATCGTATATGAGCCCACAGTAGCTGTGTGTTCTCTGCATTTGATGTGCATACTTCAAAATCTGCCATGTTTAAGCAACACAAAATAACAAAAAATAAAGAACAAAAAACTACATGACAAGCTACTGGGTCAATATTTCTAAACACATTTATCACACTGGTGTATCGGAATACTTTTGTGTGAACACCACAGTCTCCAGCAGTTAATTACTGAGCTTCCAAAAAAATCTTTAGAGATGTGTGGACACTTTTATATCTGTACCTGTTTGAAGGTGTGTAACAGCTCCTGTCTTTGGCTGAAGTGTCGGAACAGCAGTTGCAGCGCCCCAGACACTAGGGGGGGATAGTTGTGCATCGTGAGATGAATCAGGACACGAAGTAACATCCTCCCACCTTCATCATCCACCTCCAGCACACTGTTCCCCTTCCTGTACACAGTAAAAACACAAGGTTTAATATAGTTTTATCAATGGAAATATTGTATGTATGGCTTTGTTGTTTTTCTTTTCCTGAACTCACCCAACTCCAAACATGGCTTCAGCCTGTTCTCCAATCTGCAGCAGGTTTATGGAGGCTACAAAGGGACAAAAACAAGTTTAAACTTTACTTTAAAGGTCAATCAGATCATCATTTCCTGAAGTTGTGTTTTGTTTCATTCACTGATTCAACACACAAACCCTGCATTGCTCTTCTCTCAAATTCTTACATAGAAAGTGCTCCACTGTGTTTTTAAACTCTATACACCTTCATTAGAAACATCTGGATGATTTCAGCCCTGGAATTGCCAATCTCTGTTGAACTAAAGGTAAAATGGTAGCTGTTAATTTGAAAACTACCACTGCATGACATCACAAGGTGGAACTTTTTGAGCTTTGGACAAGTAGACAGACTAAGAAACAACTCAAACATGTGTTAATGAAAGAAAACCCAACTCCAGGTATGTTTTGAATGAGGTAACAGCATTATAACTTGGCTTAAAGGTCACAAAAATCATTTTGTGTAATATTTAGTTTAGTTCTGATCCATAAACTCCATGTTCTGGTCTCAGTCCAAGTCTTACCTGCAGTCTCCATATTGGTTGTGGCATCAGCGTCGGCCATTGGATAAACCTCTACAAACTCCTTTTTAAACACCGACAAAAGGAAAGAGAGCCGGTAATCCAGACGCACATTCAAGATAAACTGGAGACAGAACAACAGAATGAGGTTTATACCAGGTCTTAACAGAACAAAACCAGGATTCAATAAATCTTAAACCTGCAGGATCTCGAGGATTTTGAGCTTGGTGTCCATCACAGTCAGGTCCATGTTCTCGATGCTGTCTTTGCCTCGCTGTGCTTCAAGTGCAAGACCCGCCCCCCTCTGTCCTGGCCCACCAAATATGGACTGTTTCCTGCTCAGTACCATAGTGGACATCATCTGCCCCATGCCGTGGATCGACCTCTTTACATTTTTACCTGGAGACATCAAAGAAACTAAATATTAACTTATGACTATAACCATGTTTTAACAGTGAGTTCATCACAAACACACCTGAAGTTGTGTTTTGTTTCATTCACACATTTGAGTAATCCTTTATTATTTGGGTCCAAAAGCTCAAAATGCTCTGTTCCACCTTGTGGTTTCATGAAGAGGTAGTTTTCAAGTTAACATTATCTTTTATCTTTGGTTGAGTAGGGATTGGCTAGCCAATCTGGCGCCACCTAGTGCCTAGGCTTAATTTATTTCTCTCCAGAGACTAGGTCAGGAATCAGAATACACTAGACAGTTTGCAAAAACGAGTCTGGGCATCAGCCATTTAGCGAAGAGCCATACATTCTGTGTTGGCAATGATTCCCGAGATTGAGGATTTAAAGCCAGAACAGAGAGAATGTTTGGTGAATTTTATCAAAGGGAAAGACGTTATTGTCCTTCTTCCTACGGGATTTGGGTAAAGTTAAATTTATCAGTTAGCCCTTTTTAGTGGCGCATTACATACATCATGACCAAAAAGCAGTGATTGGTCAAATTAAAGAAATATGTCTGCCTACCATCGAGTGAACGAATCCTAATGCTGAGAGGTCAGACAGTTTCCACAAAGTGAAACCGGCTAATGAATCAAGCTAGATATTGGCAATTCCAGTGCTGAAATAATCTAAATGATTCTAGTGAAGGTGCATATAATTTTAAAACACAATGGAGCACTTCCTGTATTACCACATGACATCACAACGTTGAACAGAGTGTTTTCAATTTGAGAGAAGAACTCACCCTAAATATGTAGCGTTTATGTGTTAAACGTGTGAATGAAACAAAACAGATCTCCAGGTCTGTTTTTGATGAGGAAACAACATTATAACAAATATTAGGGCCCTTTAAATTTTTATGTCATGACAGTGAAAAGGACAGGAGCATTGAACCATTTATTATTATGCTATGTTTAGTATTTATTACCTGTAGACTCCTCGTGAAACATTGGTCCACTGTGTGCAGGATTTGGTCGACAATCAATAATTCCTAACAAAGTCCGGGTCAAACGTAAAAGCTCAAAGAAACTGTAGAATCCGAAGTAGATCAAGTGACGAGCCAAACTCACCACCTGGAATGTAACGTCCAAAAATTGTTTCTGATTTTACAACAGCGCTTCCTAGTGTCCCTAGTGTCTAGCAACCCTGAGCACTAACCTCATATGTGAGTTTGTTCTTCTCCTCGTTGTGGAAGGGCAGCTCATCGTTCAGAACGTTATTGAGATACTCCTCCATAAAAACCATGGTGTTGGAGAAACGGTTCTTCTTGTTATCTCGACTATCATCCATATTTGAGTCGTAACTGAAAATAAAAACATTTAAAAAAACAGGTTTTAAAGTTGACGAGAAAAGTTACGCAGCGCACCTTTAAGTTTTGGTCTTTTCCTGGATTAGTTTGATATTGTTTTGGGTATCCTAATCTAACAGTTATCATTTTTAGCAAGTATATATTCAATTCTTACTCCTTGATTGTAATAGCCGTGGGAATCTCCGTCCACAGTCGAGCAAATTTAACCGGGGTGACCAGCTCTTGGGGGTCTCGGTCCACATGAGCGTGAAGCATGAGTCTGCAGAAGGATGCGCGGAGGTCAAAGGGCAGTGCTTCATCCATTATGCACAGGAAGATCAGATCCACGTCCAGCTGCTTGGAGATCTCATCTATAGCGAGGTACTGACGGTCCAGGCACATGCGGGCGAACAGCTTCAACTGGTATCTGCCAGATAAAAAATAACATTGATCTCCTGATTGTTACCTGTAGTGATGCTATGATATGATTGGTTAAAGGTCAATATTACATAAAATTGACTCTTGTAAGGTTTTAGTCATATTATAATGTTGTTACATTGTGTTACATGGTGAAAACTGAAGTATGGTTGTAACTGTTGATGAGCCGAACATAACGAAACGCTACAATGACATTTAGATTAATAAATCTGGGCCTGGGAAGTTGTCATTGCATCTTTGCAAACGTCTTCCTGGTTTGTGATGTAAGAGTGAACAGAGCCTATTACCACATGACATCACAAGGTGGAACAGACTGTTTTCAGCTTGAAAGAAGAACTCAGCCTAAATATGCAGTTTGTGTGTTCAACATGTGTGAATGAAACAAAATACAACTCCAGGTAAGTTTGTGATGAGGAAACATTATAACATAGATCAGAAAATAGCAGAATATGAGCCCTTTTTTTACCTGTAGTAGGTGAGTACATTCTCATCATGAGCATTCCCTTGTCTGGCCTCTTGAGCCAGCTGTCTGATGCTCTTCTCCTGACGCTCATTCGTTTTATCTGTCCACATCAACCACACCTAAGAAAGTGACATCAAAGACAGACTCGTATCAAAAATACATCTAAAATACCGACAAAAATAGACGTATTTTATTTTTTATTATGATAACAGTCTCATAACGGACCTCATCCTCGTCTCCAAACTCGTCCAGGTATTCCCCAGTGCTAGCAACAGGGGGAGTCTCTTTAGGGACACGGCGTCTTGAATCAAACATAAACAGAATTTAAATGAATATATTATACTTTACTCTATATTTATTTCAATAATAACTAAGCATTAATAGATGAAGTCTCATTCAAATAATATAGGAATTTGTCGAAAAGTATAGCACCATATAATAGTAAAAGAAAAGGTCTGATCATAGAAAAAAGAAGTGGACTAAGCCAAACTCCATATTAGGATTAGGAATGTATTTATGGACAAAATACCAAAATAAAAACACAAGGATCAGGTAGAATGGGTTAATATGAACATGATTAGGCTCATAGCAGCAGCAGTTGCAGAGAGAGGGGAGACAATTTTTAAATATGAAGTCAAGTGGAGGGAGACTTGACGGTGCTGGAAACACACCCTATTCCTGTATGAACGTATATACAGTCTGTGGTCTCACTCTGTCTTGATGAGGATGTCTTGGTTCTTGGGGTCCAAAACACATTTACAGATGAGCTCCTGAGTCACTGGAATAGCCACATTATTCGACACACACAGGTCTGACAGGTAATCCAGAAACCTGAAAAGAAAATAACTCTTTATGAAGATACATATATACATACCGTACATATAACATACATAATAAGAAAGTGCAAGTACTCGTAGCAGTAGTTATACTCTTTCTCACCTGGGCTCTCTATTCCTTCGCACCAGACTGACAAAGGTTTCCACCTCCGTCTTGGTGATGTGTTTCTCCAGGAGTTTTCTGTTGTTGTGGAGTAGCGCGGTGATGGTATCTTCTGCTAAAATGTCGTATCCAATCTGACTCTGCATCACTCCAAACTGCTTTGCTATGTGCTCCTGCAGAGAGATTAGGTTTTACTCCAGGCTCAGACTTGATTTTTTAAAGGTTCAGTCCTGTATTAGACCTGGTTCAGACCTGGTTCTTGCGATAGTCGTCTTGAGAGTGTCTGAGAACTCTGTAGCATAGACGGAGCATGTATTGGTAGGGCGCGTTCTTCTGGTCACACAGTTCCTCCAGACGCAGCAGAGGACCCTCCCCTTCACCTCGATCTTTAAATGGGGCCTTCAAGAGTCCAAAGACCTGTGAAAAAAATTTGATTTAGATCTGAGTTAGCATGGTCAGTGTGAAAGTCCTTCTCTGACCAGCCAGTTCCTTCTACATTGTGTTCAAATTTAGAAAGGTCTGGAACTGGACCATAGAGCAAGAAAAACCTCAGTCCAAACTTATGATGATCCAACCACAGCCCCTAATTTGTATCACATGTTTCTCAAATGCAGAAGACATCTCCTCTCCAAAGTTCTCGTATCATTCAGAACAAAACAGCCTATAGCCTATAACTTCTTTTACCTGAGATAAATAATAGTTTGGTTCTTCGATTGTTGATTCTGTTAAAAAAAAAGTGTTGTTTCTCAGCCCTTTATGTTGTTTTTTTTCCCCTTTTTTGTTTGTTTTTGATGCAAATTGACTTCTCTAATTGGTTACTCCACCTGTCAATCACACCCTGTGAAATAAGAGAGACATGACACAGCTCCAGATCCACTTGTCTTTACAAAGTTTTGTCAGAGCGTGTGGTTCTGGTAGGACAGGTAGCCAAGGTCCTGGTTATAAGTACAGGAGAAATGTTTTGTATGTTTTAGCTTGATGGGATAAACCAGGAAAAACTCGTATAGGTGAACTGAACCATAACTTAGCATATTCAGACCTGTTTGAGGATGTTCTGCTCCCTCATCAGCTTCTGTCTCTCTCGGTTTGGTTTGGTCATCACAACATCCAGCACCGGCTGTCCACTGTTCAGCACATCAGCTACAAAAAACACCAGATCCTCCAAAAGCTTCACGGCAAACCTGAGGAAGCCAAAAGTGCAAGGAAAGAGTCAAGAAAGGTCCTATAGTAAATCAAAATTGATGCTTGTGAGCTTTAAAACATGCTATAATGGTTACCTCCTCAAAATCATACCTGGAGTTGTGTTTTGTTTCATTCACACATGTTTGAGTAACTCTTTATTAGTGTTTTAAGAAAAGAACTTGCCTAAATATGCAAGGTAAACAGGTGTGAACGAAACAAAAAAACCCTCCAGGTATGTTTTTGATGAGGAAACAAAATTCTAACAGAGATCAGATATGGGCCCTTTAAAGACTGCCCCTCCTCTTCCTCACCTCCGGTCATTGGGGCTGATGAAGCCCTGGTTAAACTGGTCCACGACAGCACTCAACATGGCTGAGGCGTCATTGGCAAAGTCCAGGTCTCGGATTTCCATGACCGGGACAGAAACAATAGCGAAGGCCTCTTTGTCCTCTTTGGTTGGACATGTCCCCAACTGAAAGACATATGAGACAGATATTAACTATGAGATTAATGTAAAATAGCTCCCACAGTGGAGCATTTTAAGTTTCATTTTAAGATCAACTTTTACTCTTTGACTTTTAACAGAACTGAGTTGTGTGGCCCACTGTGTCTTTTATTCATTTTATAGTTTTGACATTTTAACATGTATTTTAATGCTTTTTATTTATCGTTTTTATTTAGGATTTACTCTCTTTTACTGTCTTAAAGGTGCACTATGTAACATTTTGTTTACATTTGCTGAATTACATGTGATTTTACAGCTCAAAAATACCTAGAAAAACAGGCATTCTGACTGTGAGCGAGGTCGCCTCTCCACAGATCTGACCTGTAACTTGGTCTGGTTTGGTCTTATGAAGATAAAAATGTTTAATACCATACTGTGAAACATTCCAGACAAAGTAATAGCATCTTCATGGAGAAAAATGTTTTGACAGACACTCCACCAGAAAAGTTACACGATGCACCTCACTTTGGAAACTGTCATGTTTATAAAATGTGCTACATAAACAAAGTGGATTGGATAAAATACACAATAAATAAATAATATATAGTGTATTTCAAATCTCACATAATGGGTAGTGTTATTAACAGAAGAAATAGAAAGTCATTATTGCTGGGAGTTGTCAGATATTGGAGATAAAATGACTTGTAGTATTTCTAATCTAATCTTTGTTTTCTTAGTACCATTAGTCTAATAGGCCGCTCCTCGTCCACATCAATAGGGACATTGGTGCTCTGAATCCAGGTATTGGTGCACAGGTGTCTCAAACGCACATAAGAATTTCTGTTGAAACAAAAACAAACTCAAACACATGTGTTATTTATGCAGCACAGCTCAGGTAATGGAGCTTGTGTGTACATGTCTATTCCTGGATCTGATGACTAATACAGCAGACTAGTTTGAAATAGTTTGAACCTGGGCACAAAGGAGTCTGTCTTCTGGAGCGTGGTTGGGTCGAGTTCAAATAATGAAGCGATGTCGTTGCCATGAGGAACGGCCACCAGTTTGTACTTGATCCTCTCGCCATGGGATCGTTTCTTACTGCGGCTGCCGTCCATCTGCAGGGAGGGGTCAAAGCATGTCAACCATAATACTGGCCTCTCAGATAATTAATGCATGTTTAAAATGTGTATAGAGAATCAGATGTCTTTAAAGGCTGTGTGACTTACAGAGGAGGTGAGTTCCAGGTCTCCTTTATATCCGGGGTTTTCCTGTAAAGTACAAAAACAACATGACAAAAATGAATCACTTGTTTCTCGAGTTTATATCAACATGAGCTGTGAAACCTCCACTTGGGAGGGCATCATGTTTTGGTTTACGTCTATTTTATTTGAGATAATCTGACACTATGGTTAT
>NW_026571515.1:16242770-16622770 GCF_026225935.1 Boleophthalmus pectinirostris | reverse complement strand
AACGAAAAAACAACAATTGTCTTAATTATTTGTCTTCCAAAACCAAAATGAAAAATGGATAACGATTAGTTTTTTCAGTTTTCAATTTTGTGTTTAAATGAATAATGGAAAAAAATGATAATGACTGTTTCCTGTTTCCATGACTTAAACTGTGATGCCGGACTTTTGTGCCGCATACAGACTGAACCAGGACTAAATCAGGTCCGAGAACAGACCGGAACCAGACTGGAACTGAGACCAGGACTTAGACTGGGACCAGACCAGGACTGAGTCTGGGATCAGACCAAAACTGAGACCGGGACTGAGACCGGGACTGAGACGGGGAGCAGAATGGGACTGAGACCAGGACTGAGGCCGGGACCAGACCAGGACCAGACCGTGATTGAGACCGGGACTGAGACCGGGACCAGACTGGGACTGAGACCAGGGCCAAACCCGGGGCCAGACCGAGACCAGACCATGACCGAGACCAGGACCAGACCAGAACAAGACCAGGACTGAGACTGAGACTGAGACTTGGACGAGACCAGGACTGAAAACGGTTTAGTCCTGGATTAGTAGTGTTTTATTCCTGGTTCAGTCCGGCATTACAGTTTAATTCACAGGAACGGGAAACTGCCGTTATCCGTTTTTTCTATTATTCATTTAAACACAAAATCAAAAACTGAAAGAAATGAATAATTATCCTTTTTTTTTGTTTGTTTGTTTGTTTTTTTGTTTTGTTTTGGGTTTTTTGTTTTTTTCATTTTGTTTTTTTCGTTTTCTTATGTTTGGTTTCATTTTGAACCACAAATGATGCACAGATTATGAAGGAATACCTGTTATAAGCACATTTAAATCTTATTAAGTCTTGTCAGGGCATTTTAAGAGGAAAATGTATTATATTCACAGTTTTGTTAGCCTCCACAATATATCGCAATAAATATCGTATCGTGAGATGTATATCGTGAAAATATCGTACAGAGAGATTTGTATATCGTTACATTCCTATTACATTGTAGTAATTCAGTGCAGTATGTATAATTCAAAAATCCTTTGGCGAGCTGTTTGGAAGAGGGCGGAGAGCTTTAGAGACCCCTGTTTATGGTTATGGTCTCGTAAATATAAAGTTTGAAGATAAAGACTCTCTACACATCCTTCACACTGCTGTGAAAGATAAACTACAACTACAGACTGGACTTTTGCAATAGTAATATGCACAGAGCGACAGAAAGGGGAGGGGCAGGGTCCTCTAAACTCACAGCGGTCATCCAATCAGAGAACAGAACACCCAACTCATTTTTAATAAACCCCACGTGATTGGTTAGAAACAGCGAGGCGGGCAGGTGACTCCAAAAGCAATATTTTCATTTGGGGCAGCGGTGGCTCAGTGGTTACACCGTTTGCCCATCCCAAAGTCTGCGGTTCGATCCTGGCTTCAACGAGGAGCATGATGTCATTGTGTACTTGAGCAAGACAGTTAATCCACCTGGCCAGGGAATGAATGAATCTGTGAGCCATGATTTTGTCAGTATATCCCAGGGCAGACGTGACTACACCACTGTGAGTCAATGAGTGACTAGAGTGTGGTACTATCATTATGTTTACAGCTGTATATATAAGTACAGTAGCCGGTAATGATTGGCAGATTCCTTGGGAGTGATTCATGAGTTTGCCCTGCCCTTTTGTAGTGAACCTTGTCACACCTGGATACAACTATAGTAAGTTGTAGTAAGTTTAAGTACGTTTTTATTTATATAGTGCTTTTCACAGACATGCAGAATGTCACAAAGACACTTTACAGATCATTATTCATTCACTCCATACCTGGTGATGGTAAGCTACTAGTGTAGCAGCTGCCCTGGGGCAGACTGACTGAAGCGCGGCTGTCAATCAGCGCCATCTGTCCCTCCGACCACTACCAACACTCACGCACACTACTTTCATACTAGGCAATGTGGGTGAAGTGTCTTGCCTAAGGACACAATGGCAATTTTTGTGACTGGCACCTCACTGTGGCACCTGATTTTCCCAGCGGTCTCCCATCCAAGTACTGACCAGGCCCGGCCTTACTTAGCTTCTGTGATCTGATGGGATCAGGCTTTGACAAGCAGGTATGGCCACATTATCAGCTTCCAAGATATCAGTTCAGTCAGTATCCCATTTTGGTTTATACAGTGGTGTAATAATACAATTTACTGGCCAAAGTTGGCCCAAAATGTCTCATAATAACTTATATTTTTACAAAGCTTTTATAATTAATTTAAATGATAAATGGGATATTTTTGTGTTTGTGTTTAAAGGAAATAAATTATATTTTCAGTCTCTGCCCCAGGATCAGTTGATATCGGTATCGGCAGATACTTAAAGCCAAAGTATTGACACTGGCATCCCAACTAAAGAGGGGGTGTGGCAAAAGTTCTCAAATCTATAATGTATCTCTATGTATTTGATCCTATAACTGCACAAGAGTTCATGTAAAAGCAAGAATTTACTCAGAAAAGTACTAGGAAACAATGTGTGTTATTACATAAAGACAGACATGAATCATGAGTTTAAACTCCTCCTCTCTGCTGTTGTCTCATATTAAATCCCTATAATTTAAATAAAATTATTAGTTGACTAATACAAATTTTGACAGTCGACTCACAGTTCAGTTTCACACGAACATGAATGTGAAATGCTCTCTGTTCAAAGCCCTGCAGTATAAGTCTAATACCTGTACTATAGTTCCTGGTTAATGTATGTACAGTGTGATATATTACATGGGTGAGGCAGGTGTGGCTCTATACGTCTCTATGTGAATGCACCAGGTCCACTTCAACTGTGTGATTATGAGAGACAGATAAATATGTGTGTGTGTGTCTGTCACTACCTTCAGCAGATAACAAAGTGTGTTCAAGGCGGTGCCAGGCTTTCCCTGTTTACACAAGTCCCCCGGGTCTGTCCGTGCAGTTAGACGCAAAACATACAAGTACACTTCTTCACAAATCTACAAATCTACTATACACAAAAACATATCTACAACCCGTCCACAGAAAGGACATGCAGCGTAATCTAGGACTGTGTAAAAATATTGAAATATCAATATATCGTGATATTAAATTTGGTGATACAGTATTGTTATCATGGACTGCTGTATCGATATATCAAAGAGTATTTTTTTTGTATCTTTTAGCAGTTTTTTCTGTGAAAATGTGAACTGGTTTGATGAGAAAAACTTGTATTTAATTTTAACTTTACACAAGAACTGTTTTAACAAAAAATATTGTTGCTAAAATGTGTTTGGTTCTTAAAAAAACAGCAATATATCACAGAATATCATGTCAATCTATTGTGATAATATCGTATCGCAGAGGTGGGACCAAGTCTTTACTTTGCATGTCTCAGGTAAGTCTCAAGTCTTTGACCTCAAGCCCGAGTCAAGTCCCAAGTCAAAGACAGGCAAGTCCAAGTCGAGTCTCATGTCACTGGTCCATAAGTCCAAGTCAAGTCTAAGTCGTCTGATTTGAGCTTCAAGTCATTTCTACAGTCTTTAGATCAAGGTACCAAATATAGCTTAGATTTTTGCAATTTATATAACTTTGAAACTAAATTGTACTTAAAAAAATTATAGTATATTTATATATGAGTATTTATAGAGTATATAAGAGTATAAGAGTTGTAGAAATTAATTTTGTTAATTTTTCCTCTTTAAATGTTTTGACAAGATCTTAGAGTGAATCATTATGGTCAGAATAGAAGGAATTCAGATTTAAAAGTTCTTCTCAAGTCAGAGGCCTCAAGTCCGAGTCATGTCCCAAGTCACTGACCTTCAAGTCCAAGTTGAGTCCCAAGTCTTAGTCCATTTTATCAAGTCAAGTCTCAAGTCCTAAAAATACTGACTCAAGTCTGACTCGAGTTCAAGTCACAACTTGCAAGTCCCCACCTCTGTCATATCGAGAGTGGGAATCGAGTAATAATGGGTCAGATTTATATAGCGCTTTTCTGGACACTCAACGACGCTATACAGAGCATTATTAATTAACTCCACACCTGAGACCGAATGATACTAGGCAATGTGGGTGAAGTGCCTTGCCTAAGGACACAAAAACAAGCCTTTCTGACACAGGCTCCCCACTGTGGCACCTGGAATTCCCAGAGGTCTCTCATCCAAGTATGAACTAGGCCCAGCCATGCTTAGCTTCTGAGATCAGGTTTTGATTAGCTGATTAATGGCTTATTATGGAGTGTTGTATCAAATCCTGAGGACTCTGCGATTTCCGGCCCTAGTTTGTATTCATAATGAGTCATAGTTTTTTATTCAAACTTCTACAGCGCAAATCTTTTACTATTCTACCAAAATTAACCAAAGTTTTCCTACTAGTATAATAAAAATTTCCCCACAATAAATACTGCCCCCCCAAAAAAGTATTGTTCCATCTGTCATGTACTGAAAGTCAGTATAGTAATTAAGGTGACAGGCCTATAATCTGATCCCAATAATGATGCATTTGTCAGAAATACTTCCCATAAACATTTCAGTTCCTACAATTTGATGAACTACAGTTGCCCCGGGGAAGAAAAACAGACACAACTGCCTTTTTGCACCTTGCACCACTTTCACTTCTTGTGTTGACTTTCTCGTGTATTTCAAATGTGTCACTGTGTCACCATAAGATTGTAAAGGCAAATACATGGGAGCAGCATTTGAATCTCTTGGAATCTCTGGAATTCTGTGCGGATTCACTCGGATTGAATCAGAAGAAAAACAAAATCCCCTGTTCCCTCCACTCCCTTTCTGGGAAAATGGGGAGGCCCTGAGCTGTAGGTGCACTAATCTATACCCCTTTTAATTCTTGTGTGTGCGTGCATGTGTGTGCGTGTGTGTGTGCGCATGTGTGTGTGTGCGTGTGTGTGTGTATTTATAAGATGAGTTATGAATCCCTTCTTGAGAAGCGCAATTTCAGATTAGTTTTGCATATGGACAGCTTAAGAACATTTTATCTTATGACTCTTCTTATGATTATTATATATGGGCATATTTTAGTTTACATTATAAATATTAAAACATCTAGAAGAGACTAAGTTGGTGCTGCTGTTGATCTGTTATAATAACATAATGACAGCATTATTTCACTAAATTAATAATTTTTTTTGATTAAACTATCAAGAAGTGTATTTTGATTAGACTGATTTTGTGATCAAATTAAATTGTCACAAAGTCGACACAGAAATATGAATGAATGTAATTTGTAATTTTCATATTGTGAAATAATAAAGGCCAAGCAGTAGCATCTCCAAAACAAGACAAGTAAGTGGCTGACCTTACAAAGAAAAGTTACAAAGTGCACCTTTAAGCCTCAGATGTTTGATATACACTACAGGTCAAAAGTTTTAGAACACCCTAATTTTCCAGATATTTATTGCAAATCAAATCATGCAAATCCAATGAAGAGCTTGAAATGGTACAAATGTAAGAAATGAACAGCCAGAGGTAAAAAAAAAATAAAAGCTAACAAAAGACACGTCCAAGCTCTGCCAAAACTACCTCAGGAAAAAAACCCAAAAAAAACTAGATAGTGAGCTTGAAAACATGGAGTGTCCAGCACAGTCTCCAGACTTAAACCCCATCGAGCTGGTTTTGGGATGACCTGGACAGAAGAGTAAAATTCAAGCAACCTACAAGTGCCACACTTTCATGGGAACTTCTGCAATAGACTTGGGAAGAACTTTCTGAAGAATATTTGATTTGTATAGTAAAAAGAAAGCCACAAGTGTGTACAGTTGTTATATATGCCAAAGGTGGACACTTTAGAGTATGTTTCGGTCAATAGTAAACAGTAAAAAACTGGAAAAAGTGTGGTGTTCTAAAACTTTGACTGGTAGTGTATCATGAGAAAATGTTTTGTACACTGAAGGACCAAATGCAGGGCACAGTGTAGAGAATAAATACATTTCCCAGCTCAATAAAGTCTATCTAAACTACCAACTTTATGGTGCATGATCAGAGACCATAACTCTTCTTAAACAAGCCTCTGTTTCACACAGATTAATCTCTAAAAAAACATTCTCAGAAAATACTCATCTTGGTCTCGCTTTGTGGTTATGACTCATTTGTTTTATGGAGTTAATTATGACAATTACAGGTGAGCCAAGGTCAGACACGGGAGAGGCTTCAGCTGATGTCATAAGTTGGAAATCAAACAGGAGCTGGCAGAGTCGTATTATCACAAACACACAGGCAAACAATCATTAAGAGCTTAATATTGACCTAGATCACAGGACATGGATAATGGTTTAATATAATATTTAGTTTAAAAATGATTACAAATACTGAGCAGAGGTGAATGAAGTACTCAGTTTTGTTGCTTAAATAGAAGTACAGATACAAGGACAAAAGATTAAAAAAGGTGCTATGTAACTTCTGAGATGGTGGGTCCGCTACTGGCTTGTCTCTGTGGAGATGTTATTTCTTTGCCTGGAATGTTCCACAGTAGGGCATTAAACATATCTCCCTTGCATTTGTTCAATTATAGGTGTTTTATATGGCTGTAGCTGAAAAATATCTTGAAAACATGAATTTTTTTGCCACTTACCATGTGCAGGCTTGTTTCTCCATAGATCTGACCATTACCCTGACTCTGTTCTGAATATCAAGTTTATTTCCATACTGTGAAATAGAGACAAGCAGGTGGCAGACCCTCCACCAGAAAAGTTACACAGTGCGCCTTTAAGAAAACAATATCTAGAAAACACTTTTTTGTGCATTTGTGTATTTAATTTGCTCAAAATTGGGGCATTAACACAAATCTAATATTAGGAGTGTGCATTACCTTGAGTCTGACGATACAACACATATCATGATTCGTGTGTCTCGACTCAATATATCATGATATATCTCGAAAGAAAAACACTGGATGATATATTGCAATTTATCAATAATTACTTCTAATAATACAGTCAACTGCACTTTCAAGAGAACACAATTGTATGAACTATAATTTATATACTTTTTTTTAAATCATGGGAATAGTGACATTTTTATGAAAATTATTATTTTGAATCAATTTTAGAATTGTGCGATGAAGTATCACTATATATGACTGAAATGATTTTTTTACACCTCTATTAAATATGCTAAAAATCATCATTCAGCCATTTCAGCAGGTTTCAAACCATAAAGAAAAATAGGTTTTAATTTTGGAGTAGAAAGTGCAGATACCTACTTCACTCAAATATAGTGAAGTAAAATTAAAACTTTTCCACTGTAAAATGTACTTAACTAAGTATAGATGCCTAAAAATTTTACTCAAGTATTGCATTTTTACTATTGTATTTTTACTTTTGTACTTTGTTAAATTCCATCACTGATACTGACCAGACCTAACCCTTCCTTGACTTTAGGGCTGTAGTTGATGATAAATGGGACAACCACAGAAAAAATGAGTCAGAGAAGAGTTATCTGAAGATTTGGTATTTTTTGGTATTTCTTTATGTATACCAAAAAATGTTATATTTATTTGTGTATTTTTATTTATATATTTTTTTTTAAGTTTATGTTTTAAGTGTCGTATTAAAACCCACTTTTTCTCAGGCTTTTAACACTGTGTGAGTTGTGTGGCCCTCTGTGTCTTTTATTTATTTATTTATTTAATTGATTCATTTTTAATGTATTTTATTGGTTTTATTTATTGCTATTCTGTGGTTTTGCTCTTATTTTATTTTACTGGTTTATTGTTTTTGGACTAGTATGATTAAATCTGAGCGTTTATTTTATCATTACATTGTTATTGTTGTTATTAATATGTATTTGTGCAGCACTTTCGAAACTCTCTGTTTGTGAAATGTGCTATAGAAATAAAGTGGATTGGATTGGATTTATATTTTATATATTTTTTACTCTGTGTTATTGTGATATAATGTGATGTGGGAGCTACTGTGTCCAAGTCATTTCCTTTGTGGATCAATAAAGTTTGTCTAAGTCTAAGTCTAAAAAGAAAACACAAAACACATGAATCACAAATGTATCTGTTTTCATATATTTACATTGTTTCCGAGTAATTTTCCTGCATACTGTGGCTATTTTTGCATAAACTCCAGAGCAGCTGTCGTCTTGTGAGTGCAGTTTGGGTCAGATACATAGAGTTACATAATAGTTTTGAAAGCTTTTGCCACACCCCCTTTTTAGTCGACTAATCAATCAGCACGTTTTTAGTGAACCAAGAATTTCTTTAGTCAGTTACAGCGCCTAAGGCAAGTAGCATGGATTTTGACAAGATTGATAGGGGTCAGTCTTAAAAGTCCAAGAAGATGATTTGTAGACCACACTATTTTACTTTCTACTTCCTGAAGTAGGAGAATAGAAGTAATTTTCCTGTGTTCTCATGGATACTGCTCAAATACAGTCACAGTGTATCATCTGTGTAATGATAATAATAGGTTACACAATATCGAGGTGTACTCAGTGGATCCTCCTCCAGAGGATCCATTGCCGCCAGGATTATAGTGACTCAGCATTTCCTAGTTGGAGGTTTCTGCACGTGTTTTATCCTCAGGGAAATCGACACAGACACGAGGAGAACATACAGACTCCACACAAATGGTCCACCACAGTCAGGGAATCAAACCCAAGACCATCTGATGTGTCCATAACTATATAAACACATTTTACTGGACAATGATAATTACCTGAATAACTGTGCCGTATTTGACAACATCTCCGTGGACCTTTTTGTTTTCCGTCTCGTTCTGTTTCTGCTCCAGATTCGCTGCATGCTGCAAAAAACAAAGGATAAAAGATTAAGACAACCAAATTTTACAAGCATTTACAAGTTCATGATTCTTCTTGAACATGTATTAGTTTCTGCAGTGTTCATAGTTATAGTCGGAACCAGTTACATTTGCTTGAGGACTTTCTGAAGAACAGCGCCAGGGAAAACTAGTGAGAGAGAGTGGCAGGAGGGTCACAGTAGCTCCTGAAATTTCCTTTAGAGGAGCTCATTCTCCAACAGGCTCCTACAGCTTCGCTCAAACACAAGGACTCCATACAACTGCACAACAATTCACCTTTATGTAACAGAAGTAACCCTATGCCCTGCCAATCATCAGATCACTTTTGCACTGTTTTCCTTACAGCCTCTTATATATAGCTGAATAATTTTTTTTATTACTTATTTTCAATTTTATTTTTACTTGTACAGATACATTTATATAATTATGCCTTATTTGACACCAGTCTCTTACTATTTGCCCTACTTATTTAGAATGTATTATTACCATTTATATTTTTTACTGTTTGTTATCATAATATATTGTGATGTGTGAGCTACTGTGTCCTGGTAATTTCCCTTGAGGATCATAAAACATTGTCTAAAAGGCCGCCATGCACTACAGGATTTTTTGGTCTTAAATGATTTTTAAACTTGCGACAAACACGCAGAACACAGACATGAGGAGAATCTTCCATCCATCCATTTTCTTCCATTTATCCAGGGTCAGGTCAGGCCCAGACATCCCTCTCCACACAAACGTCCTCCAGCTCCTTCGGGGGGACCCCAATGCGTTCTCAGACCAGCCCAGAGACATAGTCCCTCCAGTGTGTCCTGGGTCTTCCCCGGGGCCTCCTCCTGGTGGAACATGCCCGGTACACCTCTCCAGGCAGGCATCCAGGAGGAATACAGAACAGATGCCCGATCCACCTCAGCTGGCTCCTCTCGACAAGGAGGAGCAATGCCTCTACTCCGAGCTCCCCCCCATGTGACTGAGCTCCTAACCCTATCTCTAAAGGAGCACCCAGCCACCCTCTTTTCAACCGCTTGAACCGCTGAGGAGAATCTTATGAGATTGTAAACCTCTGATCGCAAAGACTGCAGCAGGATACGGCTGCAGACCACAGGTTCCAAAGGTGTGAGCACGATCGTGTCAGATGTTTCCTGTCTTCAGTAAAACCACTCGCTTTGAGACTTGAAGTGTTCAAACGATCAGAGCACTGCACTTCTAGTTTAGATACAAGACAAAACTGTATTATCATTATTATTATTTGTGAAATGTGGTGCAATATGAATGGTGATAAAGTGCACAGCAAGTAGAGTCACTATCGCTAATATGCAGCTTCACCTCGATCCATGTGCTGTGTGGATGTAAAAAGACACACGTGAGGAACTAGTCTCACCTTTTTACTTTTAAAGAAAGCTTCAAACTGGATTAATAGTGCAGTTTTGTGGACTGGGTGTCATTATTTGTAGAGGACAATATCTATGGATAATATGGATGAGATGCTGCAGTTTAAATGTACAGCTTTACAAAAGGTGAGTAATAAAATCTTCTCATTTTTTTCTCTACTTCCTGAGTTTATATCTTGTGCCTCTGTATCCGTCACTCCTCTGCCCCTGGCCTTTGTTTTATGGTTTGGTGGTTATGATCTGAGTCACACAGACACACACACACGAGGGGTGCAGTAGCTTCAAAATCATACACGAAGCCACAAAGTCGGGTCATGCCTCCCCAAACTTGCGGAGAAACAAATTGCAGTCAAAATCGGGCAAATTCTCCTGTAGTTTTGTGGCAGCCTTTAGTTGAAGTCTAAGTCTATAGCTCCCCCAAAGATTTTTGCCCAATTTTCATAGGACATTCAATTTCTTCTAAACTAAAAATGTTCAAATGAAAACTACAGAGAGTTAAAAATGAGAAAACAACAAAACAATAAGTCCATATTAAGGTTTATAAATCATTACAGGGGCTAACTACCATTGAAGAACTTAGCACCCCCTAATTTACCCTAATGTACCAGTTATTTAGAGTAAACAGTCGGTTACTCTGTTATAAGTAAGCAAGACAAGGGACTAATGTTGGTCATATTATTTCAGCATGCATTTGGCGTACTACTTCAGAAATACTACAGTTTGTTAAGTCTGCAAAATTACACACGGCAGATTAACTCATCAGTCTTTAAAGTGCAGTGTCTTATTTACACAAAACTTATTAACACAAACTATAATATTGACCCAGATCATAATCAGGACATGGACAATGGCTCTGGCGCTAACAGATCAACAGAATACTTTTGTTTAAGGTGTTTAAGATTACAAATACTGAGGAGGAGGAGGAGGAGGAGGAGGGGGAGGAGCAAACCAGACCTGACCTTTGACTGCAGGGCTGTGGCTGTTAAGTCGATTCATTTGTCAGCGGTGTCTTAATGTCATGATTATTGTAAATATAATATAGTTTTGCATCAATCAAGAAGTAATTTGTGAAGAAAAGTTTTAAAATCTGTTGAAAATTACAGGAAATACAGAGTTGAGAGAGTCCCACACTGATGACATGACACTCAGGAGAATTCTGTCCAAAAAGTTCAACAAAGACACATTTTTTCCTGATATTTTAAACATTATTTCAACAATTCCAAACATTATTTAGCAATACAGAACCCTTCAATGACTTGGGCCCACTGAAACAGCATGTGAAACGGTCTGTCACCAACCTTGGCATCAGTATTGAGAGTGATTTTAAATTTGACCAACAAGTGCATGTGGTTGTAAAATCTGGCTTTCATCATTAGCGACTTTTATCTAAAATTAAACCTTTTTTATCTTATTTAGATGACTGTAATGCACTTTTCTCTGGCATTAGCCTCCATGCACTTTCTCGCTTACAGTTGGTCCAAAATTCTACTGCACAACTTTTAATTGGAACCAAAAAACGTGAGCACATTACCCTAATTTTAGCGTTGTTGCACCAGCTTCCAGTTCATTTTAGAGTTGATTTTAAGATTTTACTGATTGTTTTTAAAGCTGTGAAAGGACTGGCCCCACAGTATGTCTCGGACCTCATCCAAATTCACACTCTGCCCCCCCACGTCCAAACAGCCCCCACAGTGAAGAGTTTTAAGTCTCGTCTTAAGACCCACTTTTATTGTCTGGTTTTTAACACTGTGTGAGTTATGTGGTCCTATGTATTTATTTATTTTATTTTATTTTACTTATTTACGGCTATTTTATGATTTCTATGGTTTTGCTTTTATTTGCTTTTACTGGTTTTATTATTTTAGGACTGGTCTGACCAAATTTTAGCAATTTACATTTTTGTTGTCTTCATTTTATGATCTCTGTGCAACACTTTAGAAACTGCTAGATAAATAAAGTGGATTTAAATCTGGATTTGAAAATAAATGTGTTTTTTTGTCATTTTATTTGTCAGATTGTTTTTCCTGTTTCATTAGATGAGTTTTGGACCTGTGAATCTTAAATATAATGATCTTAACTGTGTTTTATAAAAATGAGTGGTCTAAACTGTCACAGGCACAAAGATGTTTTGTCGGCTTTGTTGGATGAGAGCTCTATTTTTGGCAAGTCAATGAAATCTATCCGCATGTGTTTGGACAGAGTTTTATAACTGGTGAATGCGGCGTTTCAGAGGCAATAAAAACATAAACGCAATAAATGTACAGTCACAAATAAGATAACACCACCATTCAATATTTCATAATTTCATTTCATAACCACATTAGTATTAGTAATAGTACCTGTAGTTTTTGCAGTAGTACCACATCGCCAATCTTGTCTTTCTCATGTTTGGCCTGTTTCGCTTTCCAGAACTGCTTCTGTGCCGAGTATCTGCTCATGGGACATACTTTAAACAGGCAGTCTGAAAACACAAAGAAAATACACATAAATATGTAGAAAAACAAAAACAGTTGGTGAAGAACAATGTCCGGTAACTAGGACTGAAGGATTTGGGGGGAAAAAATCTAATTGGAGTATTTCTTTCAAGAAATACGTCCAAAAGAACAACCAGCAACATGTCCCCCAAATGTCAGACCCCGAATGATATAAATCACCAAGTTTATATACACAGAAATGACCAGAAGACATGAGCTCCTGTTGGCATTTATAGCTGGTTCATGTCATGTTGTGTGGTATATTTTACAGGAGAGAGGTCTGAAATCCAACTGTTTGATCTGATTGCATCTACAGTATATTCAAAATGCATTCATCGCTTTTTAACAAGATTAGCAAGCAAAAGGGAACAGAAGGGTTTACGCTGGAAGGTCTTACTAAAATTGTCTTTAACTACCAAACCAAATGAGTTTTAATTAGAAGACCAACTGTGTTTCTAAAGGATGAAATAATCTCACAATATGTTAATTTCCTTTACATACTGCATTGGGTGTGATGGACAATTTGGCTATGATCTTTGTGATCTGCAAAATGTATAGTGGACAGGAGTGACAGGAGCGACAGGAGCGACAGGTGAGGGTGTGATGACAAGTGAAGGAACAGGAGGTAAATATTGCCTTTGGTTCAGATCCTGTTTGTTCTGTTCAAACAGCTCTGGTCTAGTTACATACAATTAAACTATTACACTTTTTCATCATCACACTGGGACCACAGTATAAAAACGCCAGTCAATATCAATACTATATCCTCTTACATATATATTTTACTATATATTTTTGTACTCAGCATTTATTGTGTACATTTTCTTCACAATAGTGGGGAGATTTTTGTTATTTTTCTTGTAATATGGTCAGATCTGAGCAGCAGAGAGTTGAATAAGTCACTTCTATGGCTAATTACTGATTCATTCTATTATTCAGGGTAGTCGACGGGGAAACACACGGGTCTGTTGTCACGGGCCCCACGGTTTTAAGTGCCCAGAATTGGACCCTCTTCCTATTAACATATATTAATTGTGGCAGTGGCAGTAGCTCAGTTGGTAGAGCATTTGCCCACCGATCTGAAGGTTGGCGGTTTGAGTCCAGCTCTTGACATAAACATCACAAGTTGAGCAATCAGATCCACTGACCCACAGGTTGGCTGGTGTGATTTCAGCTCCTAAAGATGAATGCTGTCATTGTGTCCTTGGGCAAGACACTTAACCCACCTTGCCCACAGTGTCTGCGTACACTGGTGTGTGAATGTGTGTGTGGGTGAGTGGTTCCTTGTTGTAAAGCGCTTTGACCACCTTGAAGGTGGAAAAGTGCTATAGAAAAATGTGACCATGTAATTTATATTAGAGGGGGTCCCATGTGAATCTTCTTGCCCTAGGCCCCCAGATTTCTGGGCTTGCTACTATTTATTTGTTGCAGGACATGCCTTTTTTAAAATTATCATTCTGTATATTTAAGGCCTATTCATACTTCATAAGAATATAATAACTTTGTTCTTGTTCTTTTAGTGATAAGAACAAGAACAAAGTTTGCTTGAGCTCTGACATTTCTTACTTCAAAAGATGTTCTGCTGCCAAACTGCGCCACCCCCTCACTCCTATTAGCTGAGTATTAATATCTTACATCCGTCTGACTTGAAATAGAAGTCATATTGGTTACGTTTCCCTGTGTTTGTTGAGGTTTATAGCGAGGGTATGTCTTTTCGTCCTCAAACCTGACCACTCTTTGTTTTTGTTAACCCGCTTTTTGGCTTTCGCAAACTCTCACGGAGATTACGCCAGACTTTTCTACACTGATTTTTGTTAGAGCCTAAAATGTCTGCGATCTCCCTCCATGAATTTCTTGCCATTTGGTTGTTTTTATAGTCATTGAGTGTCCTGTTGTGTAGATTTGTAGTTTATATTTTCTCATCATTTCCGCCAGCTGTGACTCAAAACCATCCTTTTTTTTTTTTTTTGCTCAACACCGGCAATGAAGCAGCCATCAGATCTCCAGTTGGCTCCAGCAGATAAACCAAGCCTACATAATAACCAATCAGAGTGAAGATGTTGGACAGCGCTGCCAAACTTCTGAACAGGAGTTGGCCGAACAAAAGGACACCATTTTGTTCAGCCAGTCCTGAGCATGAGAAGGCCTTAAAAATGGTTACAGGGATTGTCTCGCTTTATTATTATGGTGCAGTGTGACATAAAGTAGTTTTAATATTATCGTTTATCGCAATATGTCTTTGTATCAATACATCGTGCTAGAAAAATATGTTATCGTGATAGGTCTAGGTAAACAATAGGTGACAACTATTCACCAGATGAGTGAATACAAAAAAATATATATCCCAAATCAATAAACCAATACATATATTTTTTGTTAATGAAAGAAAGAATTTTACTTCATAACAATCATAGTTTATCAAGTGTTCCTGTTTTTTTTTCTATGTGAGATTATGACTAACTTTCCAAAAACTCCAGTTGTGTGCTCCACTTAGAAACTGGGTCTGAACCAGGCCTAAACCAGGTCTAAACCAGGTCCAGAGCCGGTCCAGAGCAGATGGGCTGGACTCACTTCAGTCAGTTCTTTATTCAGACCGGGTCATGTGATCCCCAGAGTCATGTGACCTCTTCAGGGAAAACAGGAATAATCTTCATCTATATTAATATTTTGTCGATATCTGGACTTATCCGCTCTCTCACTGACCCAGGAACAGCCCCGAATTTGACATATTCTAGTTTAGTTTTTACCCTAGAATGATGACTATACCAGGATTATTTTATATTTTAATAAAAAACAAAGTCAGACTGTCTTTATTTCAATAAACCACTCAACATTTCGCAAACTGGAGGCAAGGTGGGTTAAATGTCTTGCCCAAGGACACGACAACAGCAATGTCAAGCGCAGGATTTGACCAACCTTCAACCTTCAGATCAGTGGACAAACTGAACCAAATGAGCTACTGTCAATATTATGATAATTTTTACAGCTGTAATGAGTCACATCTGACTTGCGTTGCCAGATAAGACAGTATTCATCAGCTTTTGAGATACATAATAAAATAAATATTTGAAATTCAAGGCATTTTTTCTCATGTAGATACTTATTTTGGTCATTTATTTAATATTGTTAAGCACAATAGGGAAAATGTAGATGTCTCCACTCTCACTGTAGTTTAATGTTATAAAATGTTACCTCTGAATTTCTTGGGAGGGTTGTCCAGGTCTCCGGCGTTAGGCTCCACCACACATCGATCATCCACCAAACTGTAACAGCAACAAGAGACAACTGAATAACAGGAATACAGATACAACAAAAAACTTATTTATTTACATATTTATTTATTTAAGACACAAACCACATTCACTGACAGGAGACTAATGGCTGTAAGAAAACCTCAAGATGAACTGCAGCCACATAGCCCACTGTTAACTAGTGATTTTAAAAGGCTCATACTATGCAATTTTCTGATCTAAAATGTTGTTTCCTCATCAAAACACACAGAGTTGTGTTTTGTCTCATGTTTAACACAAACCTGCATATTGAGGCTGAAATAGAAAATACTCTATTCCACATTGTGATGTCATGTGGTAATACAGGAAGTGCTCCACTGTGTTTTTAAACTCGATACACTTTCAAAAGAATCATTTGAATGATTTCAGTCCTGAGATTCAGTAGGTTTCCCACTCTTTTTCACTGACAAAATTTCAAAAGTTTTTCATGATTTTTTGTGACCTTAAGTGAATTTTCCATGAATTTACAGCCCCCACATGTGTAGAATTGATCAGACTTTTAGGGCCAAATATGAAATGTTAACCCTTTCCACTCACCTTATGGTTTGGTATTCAAGTTTAACATTCAAAATACTGTCAGTACATTTTAATTAATTTAATCTTTTAAACAAAAGGCGCATACATTTGGAAATAATCATAATAGCCTAATGAGAACTTAACAGAATGCTGTAGTTGTGTGACAGAGATACTAAAATTCCATGACTTTTCCAAAACTTTCATTGAATTTATAAAATTATATGACCGTGGGAACAGTCATGCATTGCCAGTCTCTTCTGAACTAAAGGTAAAAAGTAGCTGTTACCTTGAAAACTACCACTTCATGCATTTTGAGCTTTGGCGATGAGGTCAAACTAATAATAAAGGATTACTCAAAACTGTGAGAATGAAACAAAACACAACTCCAGGTATGTTTTTGATAAGGTAACAACATTCTTACATGACTTAAAGCTCACAACAGACCTTTAAACCAAAGCAACAAATCATGTCTTATCTTTTGATCACACAATAATAACATCTGTCACAGTTTTTAAATATTCCTTTTTATGGCAAAGAGTGATTTTAGAGTTGAGTTTGAGAGCGGTCTGCCGTATAGTTCAGTGAAGGATGAAGTTTTGTCTACGCAAAGAGACTCAAAAAGGTCATGAGTGGATCTGAGGGAGCAGGGCCTGACCAAATAAAGTCCTGTAAGAGTCCATACTAAAAATGAGAATTGGTGAAACGAAGCAGAGGAAGGTTGTGCATTTAGTGTTCTAAAAGAATGTATGGAAATTGAAAACTACTAGTGGGTCTGTTTTTATTTATTTTAGTATTAAGGAATAGTTTTGTTACAGTACTAAAATTTCAAACTCGATTTAGATACCGAGCAATGCACTCAATACTCAATACCGATTCTGATATCATGATAATAATTATAAAAGCACTCTTTATTTATCTTTTGATACTAGTTTTAATATCGATCAATATATGATTTTTTATACTTTTGAGAATCCTACTAAGAAAACTCCATGACTGTTTATAATGAAGTGTATTTATTTGTACATTTTCCCATCTCTTGCTTTTTAAAAAGTTATGTAAAGTGGATTGAAGTGTCTGTAATTATGCAAAACTGATCTCAGAAAAACGTATTTGGAGTTTTGTTTCAGCACATGCTTTGGAAGGGGTACAATCTGTGAAAATATGTGATATTCAGTAACAATATTATAGTAATAATGTTGTTTAATATACTTTTTGATCAAATTAATCCAGTTAAAGTTGCACTAGGGGGTCCGTCACCTGCTTGTTTCTATGGATATGTCATTGCTTTGCCTGTAATGTTCCACAGTGTGACATTAAACAGCTCTACCTTACATTTATTCAATTACAGGTGGTTTTATAGCTCAAAAATACCAAGAAAAACCGACGTTCTAACTGTGAAGGACTGCCTTTCCATAGATCTGACCTGTAACTTGTTCTCCATCAAGATAGACTGAAGAAGAGAGAAGAGAGAAAATCATTTGACAGATGCTTCACCCAAAGTTACTGTACATAATGCACCTTTAAATTAATAAATTCTGACTAATAGATGCATAAATGATTTACTAGTAAAACATAACATTTGTAATATAGACTAAACCAACATCCAAATATCAACAGAAAAATCAAGAAAAATGTTTACTTTTTTTGCAATTAACTTTCAGAAATCAGTAACTTTCTGTAAGATAAACTGTAGTTCTTTGAGTTTTTGCAACATATTTATTTTCTGGCATTAGTGATTACTGCATTAGCCAATTCTGCAATATCAGTATATTGCGACATATAATAATCTTATAATCTTGCATATTTAGACTGAATCTGTCAGAGCTCAAAACGATCGGCTCCACTGTATGTTTCATCAGGTTGTAAACAAAACAGTCTCGTCTGTGTTTTTAAAGTTCATACTACAATTTGTTCTTATTTTATATTGTAGACAAAGACTAAAGTGTCCAAAGTATTGAAACTGTCTGAATAATGGTCAGGTTTTCTAGCTGCAGTCTGTGGACACAGGAGAGTCTTGTCCCCGTCTCTGTGAGGAGGAGATCACTGGAGCGAGAATGGATTAACTTTAACCACAAACATGCACTCTCCTGCCTGCTCCTGTCTGTGTGCTCCTTTCTGTGTGCCCCTGTATTTTGTAATTGTGTGTTTATAAGTGTTTATTGTACATAATGTGTAATGAAATGTGAAATGTGGAAACTGCCACTCAAATCTGCAAAACAAATTTACCTACAGGTACGAATAAAGCAGCCTAACCTAATCCTGTCTGTCTGCTCCTGCCAATCGGTTTCTGTCTGTGTGTTCCTGTCCCTCTGCTCCTGTCAGTCTGCTCCTGTCAGTCTGCTCCTGTCTCTCTGCTCTTGTCTATGTGGTCCTGTCTGTGTGCCCCTGTCCGTGTGCCCCTGTCTGTGCCCTGTCCTGTCCTGTGCTCCTGTCTCTGTGCTCCTGTCTCTGTGCTCCTGTCTCTGTGCCCCTGTCTCTGTGCTCCTGTCTCTGTGCTCCTGTCTCTGTGCTCCTGTCTCTGTGCTTTTTTTGATTTTAGTTGACTAGAGGTGGGAGATATATAAAAAAAAAAGTCTAATATCTCAATTAAAGATCGATCGATGTATTGGTTAGTAGCTATAACGGGACGATATTTGGACTTTTCAGTGTATCAGCTATTGACCTTAAATCTCTAGCACAGGCCAATTTTTTGTTTTGGTCGATTTGCTGCCTAAAAAACACACACAAAATTTTATATTAACGCTTTAGGGTGAAGAGACAGCTGCACAAAACATGACTACACAACTCTCTTAACAGTTTGTGGTTAAAAAAAAAAAAAAAAAGGCGAGTTTGTAGTAAATGGAAATAACATAATTTGAGGAAAATCAATCAAAACTGTCCCTATGTATCGGCCTAAAATATCAACAGAGTTTATGACCCATCGGTTCCTCTGGATTCTACACAATCGATATCGGCATCAACCATAAAAAAAGTACATAATACGGTTAAAACTGCAGCAAGAACAGCAGATTAAATATAAAAATGCTGCGTAATCTTCAAATAATGCACAAAGTGATATTTTGTGGTTAATTTTACTGTCCATTGTTGAGCACTTGAACCTCAGCCACACCCTTTACACGTTTCTGCCTCATTTTTCATCAGAATACAATATTGTAAAAAGAAAACAAAACACTGGAGTAAATCATTTTTGTCAGTATCACCCATGCATCTCTAAACTTCCATCACATTTGACCCGTGACCCCCTCAGTTGGATGTAATGACATAAAATTAAAAATATAAAATGCAAAAGTGAACATAATGTGCTTGTTTTATTGAGTTTTAAACCCTTCTCTTTCTGTGTCCCTCTTTCTCTGAAGCACTGATTTCGATTCAGGCTGATTTGCTTCTGATTTGAATCCACAGATTTGATTTGAATTTAGTCAAAGTGAGTCCGACAACAGGAACCAGAGCACGATTATTATGGGCTTAATATTGAAATTTAGACTAAACTGTGGCTTTGACCTGAAACAGAGGAGTTACATATGAACATAGTATTTTAATTAAGTCATTATTTTGATGGCATAAGAACATCCTACATATTTACAAGTACATGTTTTTTTTTTTTTTTTTTGCATGATCTTGTCTTTAATATGCATTGTCCCTTTAATAAATAATTACATAGAATAACCTCTACTTTTACATAACAAAAAAGTATTAACTACAATTACAGGATAAAATTATAGATTTATATGAATTCAATATGTCTAGTACAATAATTATATGGTAAGTAAAAAGTTAATTAAACAAATATGCTAAAGTATGTTATTATCGATTCCAGTTTGTAAAGCACCTACACAAAACTATAGCCAGGCTGGCGCCACCTAGTGCCTCCGCTCAGTTTTATTTCTCTCCAGCGACTAGGTCAGGAATCTGAATACACTGGACGGTTTGCAAGAACCTGGATGTTGTAGACTGCACACCAGCCAGTCAGCAAAAAGATGTGAAGCCATGACGTCAAACTCAAGCTTCTGTCTGGGTCTCTTTTGTGGTACAGCACAACAGTAAACAAAGCGGTCGAGATGGATGTAGATGAAGACAGACATTCTGCGTTGGCAACGATTCCCAAGATCGAGGATTTAAAGTCGGAACCAAGAGAATGTTTGGTGAATTTTATCAAGGGGAAAGACGTTATTGCCCTTCTTCCTACGGGATTTGGAGCATTACATATGTCACGACCAAATAGCATCGATTGTTAAATAAAAAAGTACCCGCCTACTATTGAGTGACCGAATCCTAATGCTGCGAGGTCAGACGGTTTCCACGAAGTGAAACTGGCTGATGAATCAGGCTAACAAAACTATGCTTTAAAGGTTTCATTTTACGCTATTTTCTGATCTATGTTATAATGTTGTTTCCTCATCAAAAACATACCTGGATACCTGTTTGACACACAAAAACTGCATATTTAGACAGTTCTTCTCTCAAATAGAAAACACTATGTTCTACCTTGTGATGTCATGTGGTAATACAGGAAGTGCTCCACAGAGTTTTTAAACTCCACACACCTTCACTAGAATCATTTTGATCAATTCAGCCCTGGAATTACCAATCTCTAATGAAAAAAGGTAAAAGGAGCTGTTGACTTGAAAACTACAATTACATGACATCATACAGTTGAGCATTTTGATCTTATACAGATTAATAATAAAAGATTACTCAAACATGTGTGAATGAAACAAAACACAACTCTAAGTATGTTTTTGATCATGTAACGTCATTCTAACATGGCTAAACGCTCACAAAAATCAATTTTGTGGTATACAGAACCTGTAAATACTATTATTATGGATGTATTTTAGTATATATTTCATTTACAGTATTACAAAAAGTAAACAAAAAGTTGGTGATGGCGTGAATGGCGCCCTTCAACCAAATTGAACCCAATCCTCGCTGAAATAAATCAAATAAACCTAAGTAAAAACCTGTGTAATGAAAACGAGTGAGAGATCTTATGGGCGCTGAGTTGTTGTGGCAAGTTTTATTCAAATGACAGCAATTCTCATTCAAAGCACAACAGCCGCAGCGTCCACGTGCTCCCGGTGTGTGTGTGGCAGAGTGGTTAGCCCTGGGGCAGTGGGTGGGACTCCTGATCTTTCCTGGAGGTCTTTTTTTTAAATATAATGACTCTGAAGGACCATTTGAGATGAATGGAGAGAGGCGCAGGACGTGTCAGGGCAGATAAGACAGGTGAGACATGGAACAGTCACACTTGAGACTGGGACAAAGCCGTCGCCATGGAGACAAACAAGAGGAGGGGCTGCAGGTGAGGGTGGGGTGGGCAGGTGCGCGTGTTCTTTCAGTGGAGAAAGTACAAAACAAAATGCCCTGGGTCTTCACAAGAATAGTCACTGATTAGTTTCAAATGGCTCCAATTTGTGTTAGATGAACCAAAAACAAGTTTGCCCCACTAGTTACTCAACCAGAACACTAAACATTCACAATTTAAAGGTCTTATATTACGCTAAACTGACTCTTGTGAGCTGTAAGCCATATTAAAATGTTGTTACCCCATTAAAACATACCTGGAGTTGTGTTTTGTTTCACACGTTTGAGTAACACTTTATTATTAGTTCTTGTGGAACTTTATTACTGTTCCACCTTGTCATGTTGTCGGAATTTTCAAGTTAACAGTTTTTACCTTTTGTTCAGTAGAGATGGGCAATTCCATGGCTGAAATTATCCAAATTATTCTAGTTATTTTTTTGAAATATTGAAAAATATATATATATATGAAAAATTGCACTTCACATATACATTTGCATTTCATGCAAACAGTGCAAATGCAAAGTGATATCAATAAATGTTAAACTGTTAAAGCAAGGGGATATAAATACATATTCCAACTTAAAATATCATCATCATCAACATCATCATCATCATTATTAGCTTTATTCCGGACTCATGGTCCATTTTTAAAACAGACAAGGACAGTGACATTACAAAACAATAAACATTTATGTTTTTAAAAGACAGCCATACCAGTGTCTCCACATATTGGACTGATATCTTATTGCACTGAATCTTATATTGTGACTGATGTTAATATTTCATTGTCCAATCTGTTGAGCCTGTTCAATATCTTAGTTGCACGCATCAGTCGTGGCCTTCTCAAAAGCACCCGCAAAGTGTCACTGTAGGCCACCTGCAGTCTTTGCAAAATGGCTTTTTTGTAATTAACTCAGAGGTAAGCTGTGTACAAGGGTGTACAACATGATACAATGACAAGCATTTTACAGTTTTCAATTAAAAGTGTATAGAGTGTTTTCTGTTTGAGAGCCTAAATATGCAGGGTTTGTGTGTTAAACATGTGTGAATGAAACAAAACACAACTCCAGGTATGTTTGTGATGAGGACACATTATAACATAGATCATAAAATAGCCTAATGGGCCCTTTAAAGACACACTGCATATTTTCACCTTCATGATTCTATGGATATAACACTGAAACTTTACATCCGAACATTCTCCATAGTGATAGATATGTTTTATGCTGTACTGTGGAATATTAAAGCCAAAGAAAAACATTTCCATGGAAACAAGTAGGGCAAGTAAGAGTCATAAATAAGGTTCGTGGAGATGCAAGCACGCTCACAGTAAGGATGCAGGTTCTTCAGTGCAACACATCCAAAATAAATGCTTTTATATTTTTGGCTAAAATGGAGAGGAGGACAGAGGGGCTTGATCTGCCTCCAGCTCACCAAATTATTACAGGACTAGGATGTTCATCTGAAATACCAAGGTATGAGTAGAAATCAGGGAATTTCTCTAACACAATCAATTGGCTATTCACACAATCAGCAATCTCAAAGGTGGACACAGTTTAAAGGGCCCATATTACGGTATTTTCTGATGTAGTACATTATAATGTTTCCTCATCACCTCATTGTTTCATTCACATTGTTTAAAACACAAAGTCTGCATATTTAGGCTATGTTTATCGAATGACCGGTCTGAACAGAAGACCCAAAAGTGGCATTGCATCTTCACTTTTTATTCCGCGGTCAGGCAAACATTTTCAGGAGGAAATCTGCATGAATACGGTGACGCAAAAATGTGTGGAATTCGATTGGGTATGTTTGTACTTAAAGCAACAAGTGCATCTTTGGACATACAGAAGTTTTCACGTCACACATTTTCATCAGCTACTCCTTCCACAAAGTTGTCCCACTATAGACTGGTTCTCCCAGGTCTCGTCCATAGACGTCTGACTCGCCTGCGACGACCTGGTGCATCCAGAATTTAACAGAGGTAATTGCAGATCCTTCTCTCTTCACTAATAGTATCTCTGCATATTCTCTACATTTGTTGGGACATTTGTTTCTGTGTACTGTATGTATGTGACGTAAACACGTACACGACATGAGCAGATCTGACCAGAGTTTTGCGTCTTGGGCAGTGGAGACAGAAATTTTACGGCGGAGCGTATTCAACTTTTCCACTCTGGAGGGTGGTCTCAGATTTTTGTGTTTTTAAGCCCCAAAACACCGTCACTTTTTAAACGAAAGGCACTTCCGATAAAATATTTTGTAATTTTTACCCGCAAGCGTTCTCATGTAAACAGGCCCTTAGTCTGAATTCTTCTTTCAAACACAAAACATTCTGTTCCACCTTGTGATGTCATATAGTAAAACAGGAAGTGCTCCACTCTGTTTTTAAACTCCATATAACTTCACTTGAATCATGTGGATAATTACTGCCCTGACAGACTAATAAGAAAGGATTACTCAAACAATGAAACAAAACAAAACTCCAGGTATGTTTTTGATGAAGTAACAACATTATAACCCGACTAAAAGCTCACAAGAGTCAATTTTGCGTAATATAAGACCTTTAAGGAGGGCTGATGGTTTGATTCTTCATTCCCTTCCTTCATTAGGCAACACACTTTAGCTTTCTTAGAACTGCAGAGGTGTGAGATTCCAGGAGAAAATACACAATGTCCAAATGCAAATATTACTTTCAGATTAGGAATCTCATTAAAGTCTTTATCAGAGACACGCCAGGCTACAATTCTAATGTGTTTACACTTACTCAGACTGTCCTCAGGGCTAACAGGTCTGAACCAGGACTAAACCAGGACTACATCCAGATAATCTTCAAAATCTAACCATCAATGCATCAGTAATCTAAAGAAAAACAACTTCTTTATACACACACTCAATACTATATTTATCACAGCTGAATAGGAATTTTAATGGATAAAATTATCAAACTGTATACAAGGCAATTATTTAAACTGGGGGTGTTATTATATTTTATCGTGTATTAACTTGTAACACAAACATATTTAGATCAACATGTTATCTTTTATTGTTAGAAAATACTACATCCACAGAAAACAAAGTATTAATATATGACTTTCACTTTTGTTTCTAATGCTCTGAGACTCCGCTCCCTTTGCTCTCCTTGTTAAGTCACTCCCCCTTCAGAGTACGGTGCCCGACGGGGGGCAAACACACTGCAGCAGCCCAATGCATCTCAGGAGAGATCACTAAATTAAATAACTGAAACATGCATGAATGGATTTTTATTTTGCGTAACACCTCTCTTTAAAGCAGAACTATGCAAAATCGACTTTTCAGATCTTTTAACCATGTCATAGTTCTTCCTCCTTCTCATTTACACTCTCAAAGTTGTTTTTGGAGTGATTTGTGCATGTTTGAGTAAACTTTAATTACAGTATTTTTCAAACTATAAGTCACACTTTTTCATGGTTTGGGTGGTCCTGCGACTTATACTCCGACGGGACTTATATATAAAAATTTTCACACTGACAGCTGTGAGAGGTTCTAGGCTTGTGTGTCAGTATCTGCTGCTCCTATTACTCCTGTACCACTGTCACTTGGCTCGACTGCGCATGTCTCCTGCAGAAAGAGCCTCTGTCCTCCCTCAAGTAGTGAAATCTGCAGCCGAAAACAGTAATCCAGCAGCAGAAAAAAAATCTGGAGTGAGCAAGGAACTTGTGACAACCGTGAGAGTGCGACATCAAACTTTCCTGGAAGTCAATGGATGGATCGAAAAAAGCCTGAACTTCAGTGACACCAAAACCATCCTGTCGGGAGAAAGGCCGGAATAATTCTAACTGGAACTGATGCTGAGTCTGACGACAGCTACACAGAAGAGGAAGCAGCACTCCGTTTATCTCTGGAGGTCGCGGAGTTGTTCAGAAGTGATTCCGAGGATAAAGAATTCAATGGATTTAGTGATTTGGAGTGAGATGGAGAGTTAGATAAACTTGTTATCTTCTGTTGTTTATGTTGTAGTTATCTAAAGAACTCGTTAATATGTTACGTTAACATACCAGACACCAATTCATCCTGTTCTCTGTTCTGTTGTTATTATTGCTGTAACTTGACTTTCAAGATGAAATGTCGGTTCCTGGTCTCTGATTTTATAAAATAAATTTCCCCCAAAAAGTGTGACTTACAGCCCGGAGCAACTTATATATGTTTTTTATTTCTTCATTACGCATTTTTGAGCTGCGGCGATTTATACTCTGGAGCAACTTATAGTCCAGAAAATACGATACTTATTTTCAAAACGTCATATTGCTGATCAGTCCCTGTTTTCATCACCAACAGTTGACGCCCACTGCTCTGTACTTAACTTTGTTCTTCAGTTTTATTTTCCTAGTCAATGATACATGTATGATTTGGCAGTTTTGCAATTTTTGTGATGACATTTACAGCTCCCATTGGGCACCGAAGTTTCCTAATGCAGAAGTGAGCAGACTTGTTTCTTTTGTTGCTTTAGTTGTTGTTTTAGATCAATATTGTGGTTTACAACGTGCTAATTAAAACCATCAATTAGAACCATGGTGTCTTAGATTATAACTATAAAACAAACAAAGCACAATAGGTCTTCTTTAAAAATAACGTAATTTCTTTTACAAACAACTGACTGTTATTATTTAGATTAGAACCTGCCATTCAGTCTACACCACTTCAGACGTGTTCTGAAATGCGTGGGATTCTTTAATTAAAGTCTCAAACGTTAATCCTTCTGGACTTCTTTTTATTTTGTGTTCTGAACAGAATTCTGTCTATAAATCTCACATCTCATCACAATCACAATGCTTTCCCAAAAAAATGCATTTATACTTGTAGAATTTTCCCCAAAATGTCTGAGCCCTAACCACAATTACTGCTAAATTATTTTAAGATACACTCATTCCCTGTGTTCTGTCTCATCTCATTCACAGTTTGTTTGGAGGGCTGAGGCAAGTTTATTTGTTTAACACAACTCTAAAGCACCAGTTCCATCTTTGTAACTCAAGAAGAAGCAGACACTTTCAACTATCTTTTCTTAAAACAAAAAACAAGATTTAAATGGTCACAGTTTCCACAAATGACAAAGCACTTCCAAAATAAGTACCGTATTTTTTGGACTATAAGTCGCACTTTTTTTCATGGTTTGGGTGGTCCTGCGACTTATACTCCAGTGCGACTTATATATTAAAATTTTCAGACTGACAGCCGTGAGATGGCGCTCTAGATTACTGTGTCAGTATCTAGTACTACCTATTACTGTTGTACCACTGTCACTTCGCACTCTACTGCGCATGACTCCTGTAGAAATAGTCGCTGTCTCGCTGCAAATAGAGAAATATTCAGCCAAAAACGGTAATCGAGCAGCAAAGAGAAAGTGGGAATGGAGAACAGAGCTTCATGGCAACCAAGCAGGTGCACCATGAAACTTTCCTGGAAGTCATGGGATGAATAGACAAAGCCTGGGCTTCAGTGACAACTGAAACCATCCTGTCGGGATTCAGGAAGCGGCGCACTGTTTACCTCATGAATCTACGGTTTATCTCTGGAGGTCACGCAGAAGTGACACAGAGGATGAAGAATTCAATGGATTTACTGCTTTGGAGTGAGATCGTGAGTTAGGTAAACTTATGTTCTGTTGTTTATGCTATAATTATCTGAATAACTGTTAATATATTACTTTAACATATTAAAGCCTATTCAGCCTGATGTTGTCTATTTATACTATAACTTGCCTTTCAAGATGAAATGTCGGGTCCTGGTCTCTGATTTTACAAAATACATTTCCCCAAAAAGGGCGACTTATAGTCCTGTGCGACTTATATATGTTTTTTTCTTCTTCATTGCGCATTTTTTGGCTGGTGGGACTTATACTCCAGAGTGACTTATTAGTCCTTATTAATACGGTACATGTATTGATGTTACACAGCAATTTTAATGTCCTATATGATGCAATATCAACTCTTGTGAGCTTTAAGTCATGTTATAATGTTACCTCCTCAAAAACATACCAGGGCTGAAACCATCCAAATGATTCTAGTGAAGGTGCTCCTGTCTGTCTGTTCCTGTCCGTCTACTCCTGCCTGTATGCTCCTCTCTGTTTGCTCCTGTCTGTTTAACATACCAAGGGCTTAAATCATTGCAATTCCAGGGCTGAAATCATCCACATGATTGTAGTGAAGGTGTATGGATTTTAAAAACACAGTGGAGCAATTCCCGTATCACCACATGACATCACAAAGTGGAACAGAGAGATTTCCATTTGAGAGAAGAACTCTTAAAAGCCTAAATATGCAGGATGTGTGTGTTAAACATGTGTGAATGAAACAAAACACAACTCCAGACATGTTTTTGATGAGGAAACAACATCATAGATCAGAAAATAACGTAATATGGGCCCTTCAAGAAACTTTTTTATTTATATGTATTTGTATCTATTTATTGAAGGGACAATGAATATTAAAAGACAAGATAATGCAAGAGACTAGGAATGTAATGATATTTATTGTGATATTTTGTGGAGGTGTGGATTGTGAATATGCTACTTTTTCCTCTTAAAATGCCTTGACAAGGCTTAATCCAAAGAACTAAGATTTAAAAGTGCTTAGAACTGTTATTTCTTCATGTAGTTTGCAGGAAAATGGGGCAAAGGATCATGGTCGATGTAGTTCCCTCTGTTTTTTTAGCTATTGCTGCACCATAACAATGAATTTAAGCAAAGAAACTTGTGACTCGATATATTGTGATGACCCAAGATATTATTGAGAGACTTTTGACAATACAATATCATGATATTTTGGTTATTGTTACACCCCTACAAAAGACTGTAATGTACTTTTAAATATGCAGGACTGTAGAAAAAGCTAATTTCCATCCTTAGACCCCTCCTGGACCAAGGTCAGCCACATCACCCGCACAAAACATGATAAAAGCCGACAATACCCCCGCCCACATGTATCTCTCACTCATACACTACAAAACAAAAGTTCAAATTAATTCATAATGGTATTCAGACAGATTCATACAGTAGTACACATATTTTCTTTTTTGGTAATGTTTTGCGATATAGTCGTCACCATAGATTTCATTTGATGGCACTCAAATTAACTCAAAAACTCACTAATTATCATTAACTATAGATTCTCTTCCTCAAATCAATCATCCTAAAATACTATATACTTATTCTAAACTTTTGCCCCGTTAAAGTCTTGTATTCGCTGTATTTCCCAGAGTTCAGTGGGAGTGAGGGAGGGCTGTTCTAATCTGTCTCACCACACTTCCTCAGAAGAATGACCTTTTCTGTCTCAAAGCACCCTGTGGTACATTAACTGCGATTGTACAACTGCTCTTGCTACAACAGACTACTACGACTACTTCTACTACTACTACTACTACTGCTACGAGTCAGACTTGAGTCACTATTTTTAGGACTTGAGACTTGACTTGATAAAATGGACTAAGACTTGGGACTCGACTTGGGACTTGACTCTGACTTGAGGTGTGTGACTTGAGAAGACCTGAAAAGCACTTTTAAATCTGAATTCTTTCTATTCTGACTGTAATGATTCACACTAAGATCTTGTCAAGACATTTAGAAAAGAAAAATTTACATTTCTACAACTCTCATATAAATACTCATATATAAATAGACTATAAATTTTTTTTAAGTACATTTTAGTTTAAAAATCATATAAATTGCAAAAATCTAAGCTATATTTGGTATTTTGGTTTAAAGACTTGAAATGACTTGAAGCTCAAAGCAGATGACTTTGGACTTGACTTGGATTTGACTTGGACTTATGGGCCAGTGACTCGATTTGGACTTGCCTATATTTGACTTGGGTCTTGACTCGGACTTGAGGTCAAAGACTTGATATTTACTTGAGACTTGCAAAACAACTACTTGGTCCCATCTCTGACTACTACTACTACTACTACTACTACTACTACTACTACTACTACTACTACTACTACTACTACTACTACTACTACTACTACTTATACTATTACCAGTGTTGGGAAGTAACTAAATATGTAATCTGAATACTAATTTAAGTAACTGTATTCCAGTATAGTTATTCATTTGGTGGCATTCCAAATACTTTTACTTTTCTAAAATCAAAGTTATACATTATGGTATTTGCTCATGTATATTAAGATTCATCCTGCATGTTTACTTGTGAGAAATATAGACGACACTGCTCTTGTGGTGAGACATGTGTGGTTTTTACTTTCTCCAGTTAGTGATGGTTAAGACAGTTACATACAGAGAAACAAATGTAAAGCTGTTTCTAATCCTATGTTGCGTCTTTACACTGTAATTTAAATGTGACTCGATGTAAAGGTATTCTAAGTATTCAGAATGCAGTACTCTGATTGGACCATGTATTCAGGTATTCAGTATTCTGTAACTACAAACGTTTTCAAAGTGTTCTTCCCATCACTGCTGTTTCACCTGCTTGTTGCTTTACCCTTAGTCTACTGCAGTGCTACAACGATAACTGCAAACTAGGGATGTAACCCAAATATTGTGATACTGTATTGTCAAAAGTCTCACAATAACACTGTGGGGCGTCACAATATATCAAATTACAAATTTCTTTGCTTAAATGCATTTTTTTATTGTAGCAACAGCTAATAAACATCGGGAACTACATATTCCATGATTCATTTCAGTGTACCCAACAAGAAGAAATATGTTTTTTACTTGAATTCTTGGGATTATGACAGTAATAATTCACACTTTACATTCACTTTACTGCAAACTGATGTAATACCAAAACAGTATAGGCAGGAGCTAGAAGAGACACAATTCCCACAACACAAAAAGACTCATTTATAATATAATAAATAGTGTATTACAGTTGACCATTTTGGCCTCAATTTGATTTAATATTTTTGCTCTCTAGTAGGGATATAACAATATCCAAATCTCTCTGTACGATATTATCACGATATGCATCTCACGGTACGATATTTATTATGATATTTTGGAGAAGCTGATATAATTGTAGATGGGAATCTATTTTGCTTCCTTGATTTTGGCGTGAATTTTTTCCATTATAATCCCAAGAATTCAAGTAAAAAACATATTTCTTCATGTTGTCTGAAATGAATCACGGGATATGTATTTCTCTCTGTTTATAAGCTGTCGCTATTGTAAAAACCATGTATTTAAGAAAAAGAAAGTAGTAATTTGATATATTGTGACAGCACACAATATTATTGTGAGACTTTTGACGATACGATATCACGATATTTCGGTTATTGTTACATCCCTACTCTCTATATCACTGAATTTTGTATTTACACCTCCTCAAATTGTACTTCCCCAGCACTTTAATGTCCAATATAAATGTAAACTTCTGAAAAAATCTTAAAAAAATATATATATATATATTTCTTGTTGCGTAAAATCTTGTCTTATCTCTAGTTGTAACCAGGGAAATGTCTGACTGATTTTTAGATAAAACCATAGACTGTAAATATTCTTTATAAAGTGTACGGATAGAACAAATAAAAATGACTCTAATGTCAATATAAAATTTACTCATCTAACTACTGAGCTCTGCCTGGGACTAAAGCACAACCAGGACACATATCAGATATTGGAAAAGATTGTTACGTACTGTGATGATGACGATAATACTGCAATATATATTCAAAAAAATTTGCTCTGTCATAGTCTGACCAGAAAATCTTGCAATGTTTGAACTTGTAGTTAAACAAAGTTCTTCTGTAGCTCCCTGAGAGTTATATAATAGCTACATGACACAGTTGGATCAGTTTTGTCTTATTTTATTTTAGTTTTAAGGTATCTGCAGATCCTTAAAGTTATAGTATCGAGATCAGTATCGAAACTGAACAAGCTCGATGCATATCTATTTTTTTCGACTTTTTGACACAATAATTTCTGTAATACTGAAACTAAACTGTGCATCTATCAGTTCACTAAAAACTAAACCAAAACAAACCCTAAATTAAATGAAAGCTACAGTAGAAATTTAGGACTTAACATTACTTTTCTGTCAGCCGTTGAGCCTTGAAATTATTGCAATGTATTTAGTGTGTTGCAACATCAATCATTTTGGCATTATATTGTGCAGTCTTAATGATTTGAGCGTTTCATGGGAAAGCCTGCTCCTGTGCACAATGAATGAATGAATGAATGCAGAGTCAGTTCTTCTGGGCTGTGGTTAATTAGTGCTGAAGAGTTCCACAGTGATAAGAGCAATAAACCTGATAACTCCCGCAGATCCAAACTGGACTGAAGATAAGACCTACTGTGGGCCTGAGGTGGGTCTGTAAACACAGGCAGGGACCAGGATGACCACTCTGCCGCTTTTATTCAACTATTAACTTGAATTTGTAGTTACATGTTTACAGTAGTACAGATCTACCCATTCATCACAAGTGAAAAAGAGCAAATGAAAGTACAGGAAGAGTGGACCCCACATTGGGAAACCTTGGCATGTGCTGAAAGAGTCTCTCATCCAAGCTCCATACTGGATGAAGTTACAGTATATGGGCAGCTACATGAGTGCTTTTCAGCTGAGAAGAAATCAGAAATAAGCATAGTACATAAAATAGTACCTTTAGACACCAGGTCTAAGGTAAGTCCATAAAGATCTAGTGTAGCTCTTGTTTACAGTGAAAAGTGTGTTTGCAGTGACAGACAGTAGGGATCTGCGAGAATACAGGAATTGACTGGGAAGCACAAAGGCGCACAGTGCAGGTAGACTACAGCAGCCGACAGAACAGGACTAAACTTCAAAACAGGCCAAACAAGACAAAAAACTACTTTAACCGGGTCCAGCTCTGATCTTACCCCAAAGTACTGATGAAGCCATTGACAGAGCCCTCCGCGAACAGAGACACGATGTCTCCAATGTGGAGGAAGCTGGAGGCGGACTCGGACATCCTGCGGGCCGGGGCAGGTGGTCCTCAGGTGGGCTCAGCTCCGAAACATTCCGCTGCAAGCTCCGGACTCAGAAACACGCGAACCAGTGGCCCGTGACGCGCGGGTTGTAGTCCTTCAGTGTGAGTTGTAGTCCCTGAAAAGTGCGCTCTGAGCTCCTGCTCAGTGTCCGAACGTGCGCCAAAGTCTGTGCGTCCTGTCCGGAGGCTCGCGCGGGTCAGGACTGACTGTGCGCGCTCCCGTGCAGAGGTAGGGGCGTGTGCACGTGCGGACACGCGCTCGCGTGGAGCGAGTTTAAAATGAACAAACTTCAGAAAAAAGCCGGAAGTGGAACAAGTGCGAGAAAAGGCGGATTCACACACGCCTCAAGTAACAACACGAGGAGGAAGTTCAATCGTTCTGCTTAGTTACACCCGGGCGAGTCCTGGTTGGGACCTGGTTTAGTCGTGGTGAAGGATCTAATCCATATTTGCCCCTGTTCCTGGTTTAGCCCACAGTGTAGACTTGATTTAATCTTTTTTAGACCTGTTTTCCTTGTTCCCGGTTTCGCCTAAAATAGTCGAGGTCAGTATGATACGGTCAGTGTGCAGTGATGATGATGAGTGATACAGACATTTTTATCTCGATAAGAAAACCACCCCACACCCCTTCCTCCGAGAGCTGCAGCTCACAGCTGACTTTTGTATCTATTAGATTTAGAACATAATGAGGATTAGAAATGATTACAGGAGCAGACGGCACAGGCGCCATGCAGAAGAAACATTACAAACATTATTTTCATTATTGTAAATAAGTGAATATAACATTTTATAGGGTTTCTTCTTGTTATTTTGACTCTCAGTTTATTACAGTTACAAGTGAAAGGAATCTGTACATCTTATAGGCAAAAATGTGTTGAGTTGTATTTATATTTATGTCTATAATTACTTTGCAGTTGAAGCTATAGTAATTATAGAGTAATTTATGGTAGTAGTGGTGTATTAGCAGCAGGCCGAGTCACTTCAGCTGCTGTGGAGTATCTCAGTGTGCTGTTTTCCATGTGTTTCCAGTCTGTTTCTTTGTTTCAGTTTCTTTATGCGTGCTCTGCTGTTCTTGGTTGATCTTGTGTCTAAATAAACTGGCTGCTGGGGTTTTGTGCAGGGCTGGACTCAGATCAGAACCAGTTTGGAGATCAGGAACCGGAAGAACTCACTGCACCAGAAAATCCTCCTTCCATTCTCCGGGTAACAGCTACTAGACCGTGTACTACTACTACTCCAACTACTACAGGTTATCTGAGCTGTCAATCACTGCACAAGTGAGAGTCAAGCTAATACTACAACTACCTCCAGGTACTACTACAACTGTCACTTAACGTTGCATCAGTGATGGAAGAAGTACTTGGTTTTGTTACTTAAGTAAAAGTACAGATACCAGGGCAAAAAAAAAAAAAAAGAAAAATACTTAAGTAAAACAAAAAGTGTCACATTAAAAATCTACTTAGGTAAAAATATTAAAGCACTTGTTTAAAAATGAAGTATTTCACAGAGATTTGTTGTGATTTCATACAAATTTGTGCAGATGTCGAACTATAATAAAAAATTCTACTGAAGTTAAGTACAGATACTTAAAATTTTTACTTAAATACAGTACTTTGTTACTTTTAGTTCATTACTTTCCACTACTGCGTTGCAAATAGTAGTCACAAAATGCATTCTAAAAGTTTTATTATGTTTATATATCCAAACCTGCAAATAAAATACTATTCGTAATATTAGTAGCAGTAATAATAATAAAATAAAAATATAAATCTACATTCAGGACCCAAAAAATGTTCCACTGGTTTCTGGTCCAAGTCTTTTACTCCTTCCTTCCTCCATATATTTCCCTCTCTCTTTGTGCTTTGGCATGATTGGTCGATTCCTCTGTGTCGTCACGGTAACCGGTCAGCTGTTCACTCCTGTTGTCATAGAAACCAAACAAAAACAACAAAACCGCACATCAATTAAGACGACAGAACCAAAGAGGGAGCGCTTTTTCACAGTTTCCCTCTGTAGTGGATACAACTAAAGGTTACAGTACTACTACACGCGGGCTCTTAAAGGTGCTCGGTGTGAGTTTTGGCGGCCTCTGGTGGTGACTTTTAGATCACTTTTGCCAATCTGAAGTTCCTTTTACCATAGTGAAATAATTGATCTGTGTCCTTTTGTCTGTATCAACTAAAAATATATGACAACAATTCATTTATTAATTTGATTTTAGATTCATCAAATATAACATCATTTAATCACAATACTCCAATGTTCTCCATCCTTACACTAACATTACTTAAAAGTAGGGATGTAACGATGTCCAAATCTCTTGGTATGATATTATCACGATATGCATCTCACGGTACGATATTTATTGCGATATTTTGGATTGGCAAATATAATTGTAAATAGGACACTTTTTTGCTTTTAAAATACCTGGACAAGATTTTGGTGTGAATTATTACTGTCAGAAAAGTAAAAAACATATTTTTTCATGTTGTCTGTGCTGAAGTGAATCGTGGGATATGTAGTTCCTTATGTTTATAAGCTGTTGCATCTATAAAACCATGCATTTAGAAACTTGTAATTCGATATATTGAAACAGTCTATGATATTATTATGAGACATTTGACGATACGATATCACAATATTTTGGTTATTGTTACATCCCTACTTAGAAGCTTAAAAATTATTTATATGTTACACGCTCAAGTTGTATTCTGGTCTGGTTATGGACAGATACTGGCGGAGGAGGACTTGGACTCAAGTATGACTCAAAATAATGTGATATTGTATCGTTAAATCTCTAACCATGATATTGGAGTCTGTCACAATAAATTGGATTACATGCTCCCTCGCTTAAAGTCATTTTTTTGTTGACAACTAAAAAACAGGGAACTATCATGATCCTTTTCATTGCAGACAACACAAAGATATTACAGTTATGAAACACTTTTAAAATAAATATTAATTCTTAGGATTATGAGTAATGATTTGCACTAGTCTTTTCAAGAAATTTAAAAAGGAAACCCTTTAAAAGTAGTGCAATTTAGTAAAAAATATATATATTTGAAATGGAAAAATACAAGCTGTATTCTTAGTTTTTTTAAAGTCTTGAAATGACTTGAATCTCAAAACAGCGGACTTGGACTTGACTTGGACCTGTGGGCACTGACTCGTGGTCTTGCCTGTCTTTGACTTGAGAGTTGACTCGGACTCTACCCAAAGACTTGAGACTTACTTTGGACTTACAAAGGAACAACTTGATCCCACCTCTGGATGTTGGTCTCTCCACTCTAAGGCTGTGCAATTAATCAAATTTTGATTCGCAATTTTGATTTGCATGTCAAACGATCTCCAAACTCATATAATCGATTTGAAACGATAATGCGTAACAAAGTTTATTTTGGTTTATTTATACAAATAAGCATATTTATTTTATTTTTAAAATATGGAGATTGTAGAACAGCTGGATATATGGTTTGTTTTGGATACATTTATGTTCTTCTGCCTTATTTCATGTTCAAAGTATATTTTATTTATTTTATATCTTATACATTGCAAAACTGCTCTAAGGTTCATATTTGTAGCCTATATTTATTTTCAATTTGAAAGTTTTGCGTAAATTTACATAAACAAAGTGTTTAGGTTTTTTTTGAGAGGGAGAAATGCTGAATAAATGCATCCTGTAACTAAAATAATCATCATTTTAAAAATCATGATTTCAATATTGACCAAAAAAAATCGTGATAATATTTTTTTCCATAATCGAGCAGCCCTACTCCACTCCACTATGCCGACTCTCCACAGATCTCCACCTTTACGTTTTGTCTCTTTTGATCCGAATCCTTGTTCCTTCCTGGTGCAGTTCGTTGTAGCCTTACATATTGTCGTGGCCATATATAGACTAGTGCGTTTTAATATATGCATGTGTTTTTCTTGTACATGACTGGTGGATTATGGAGCTCATAGTTCAGACGCAGACAGCTGTAAAAACACTAGGCAAAACTAAAAATATCTGTAATAGACAGGAGCTGGAAAACCCTTCATCATCCGGACAGCTGAGATGTTTTGAGGTTAAGTTGATATGGGCATGTGTCTGTTGTGTAGAAGGATGCAAAGATTATGGAGATTAACAAAACCAGCATCGGTGGCACCAGCTCTGCTTCTCTCCATCTCTCTTCACTGTCTCCCGGGTTTCTGCACTCATCACTTCTTCAGCGTCTCTTGGAGTTTCCGTCCCTTTTATGGACCACCTCAAGCTCAGGTTAAATTTAGTCTGAAAAACCACAAAGCGCTGCCTTTTTCATCACAGACATTTTGAAAATATCAAGTTCAGAGTCAACAGTGACGAGAGGAAGTCTAATTATCTTTGCAGAGCCGAAAATGGAGAAGAGGCACGTTGACACAAAAATGGGAAGTTTGAGGTCTATTCACACTAGAAAATGTATTTACTGAAATATTACAGCTCTGCCTCACATATTTGAAAGTCATGTTATATTATACAGAGCTGACTCTAGTGAGTTTTAAGTCATGTTAGAGCAGATCAGAGCCACATACGGCCGTTTGGTTGACTCTGACTGACCTGTTTAAGCTCATTTGGAATTACAAAATAAACATATTTTATCATTTTACCTCATGCATCAACTAAATCTGCATTGCTTTTATTTTAGAGGTGTTTTTTAATAACTTTTTTTGTAAGACAACCTCACTTTTTCATTGCTTAGTCATAACATAAACTATTACCAGTCTCATCAGCTTATCAAAACAATGATATTTACTGCTTTTTATAAAGAAATAAAATTAATATTACGCAGAGTTGTGTTAAGCATTTTGGGCTGACCCTCCACAATATTTTCTGTTTCTCATGTGGCCCCACAGAAAAAATAATTGTGTTTTGTTTCATTCACACGTTTGAGTTTATTTATTATTCATCTGTCTACAGCTCAAAAGCTCAATAGTGTTATATTCCACCTTGTGATGTCATGTAGTGGTAGTTTTCAAGTTAATAGCTCCCTTTACCTTTACCTCTTGTTAACATGTATGGAGTTTAAAAGTTTAAAAGCACAGTGGAGCACTTCCTGTATTACCACATAACATCACATCACAAGGTGGAAAAGAGTGTTTTCCGCTCGAGAGGATGACTTTGAGAGCCTAAATATGCAGGGTTTGTGCGTTAAACATGTGTGAATGAAACAAAACACAAATCCAGGTATGTTTTTGATCAAGAAACTTTATAACCAATCAGAAAATTGTGTAATATGGGCTCTTTAACACCCATACCCTTACTGTGAATAAACCAGAAGGACTCCATTATGTTTTTAAAATCCTTTCATTACACTCACTGTTACTGAAGTTGTTAAATCACCTTCACTCTGCTCCAAACCAATTTCAATATTATAGCAGACATGTCAAACTCAGGCCCGGGGACCAAATTTGGTCCGCGATATAATTATATTTGGCCGGCGAGATCATATTAAATATGTATTAAAGAATACAAGAGACATTAAAGAGACATTATTTAAAATGTTGTTATTATTATATTATTTTTATGTTTGTTCTGGATTCAGTGTTTAAGCAAAACTATTATTAAATATTTATTTAATAAGAAAAGGTTTAAAATTACATATCTCGAAAGAAGAGAAAACAGGCAGATGTTGTTGAAATTTTTTGATAAATATTTAGTTTGGACCATGACTTTGTGACTCTGTGAATTTGAGTTTGACACCCCTACTATAACATATATTTTTGTTCGCCTCATTATAACAGCTTCAACCTTTAGTGCACCAACAGATGGAGTCCTGGCGACCTCCGTTTGCACTTACACACAAATAAAAGGCCATAGTTCAACTTGTTTTTAAGACATTTCATACATGATTTTAATTCATTAATTTTAATCGAATCGAAAATCGCAGGTTGAATGGACGCAATTAGTAAAAGTAACATAATTTCTGCCAAAAAACAGCAAAATGTCAGGTCTTTTTCTGCATATAAACATTTAAGATCTATACAAGCATGTTCTTAAGTGTGATTATTTATTAGTTTGTTAGATCTTGGCCTATTTGAGTATTTCTGTCTCCTGGACATGTTTAAAAAGTGAACTGTCAACAGAATCCCTTAAAACAATCGCAATGCTTGTCAGGTAAATCATAATTAGATATTTTTTCCCAAATCGTTGAGCCTTACATGATAAACGACATGAACGCCCAAGCCTAAGGTCCTTCTTTAACTATTTCTATTGAATAAGCATAAATCAAGTGAGCGCAGGTCTCTTTGTGTCCAGCAGAGAGCAGCGTTTTCACATAAACACACTCTCCTTTGCTGTTCGTTTATTTATTTGGGGCCAAACCTGAATTGAGACAAAAGATTCCTCCTCCTCCTCTCCCTCCTCACTTCCTTTTCCTATCAATTCTTTCTTAGTTCCTTTTCATTTCCTTTTTTTCCTCATTTTAGACCCCACCCATTTCCTTCTCTGATTCAGTGGACCACTTTTTTGTCTTTTTTTTAGCTCAGTGAGGCCTGCTGCTACTTTTAACTTGTTTCAGAATACAATGCACAAATTATTTAAAGCTTAATCTCTACTTTTATTACTCACATTTGCACTTTAGTCAGTATTTTTATTTGTACATACACATTTATATATATATTTTATATATTTATGCCATATTTGACACCAGTCTTTTGCTGTATTTCTTATTTCAAATTTATTATTACCATTTATATTGTTGCTCTTTGTTATTATATTTATTGTGATGTGTGAGCAACTGTGTCCAAATAATTTCCCTTGTGGATCAGTAAAGTTTGTTTAAGTCTAAGTTTACATGAGTACCATTAATAGTGCGTAGTTGAAGTTGCTCCCATATAGAGAAATACTAATGTAAATATGTGCATGTAAAAGATTTATTAAAATATATATAAGCCTGCTTTAAATATATTTTAAACGTATTTTTCTTTTTTCTTCTGACCAAAAACAAAAGCAGTTTGGGAAGGTCCTGTCCCTCATTAAAGCCTCAATGGTGCTTTTGGAGGGCCCTATGTTCCCACGTGCATGTGTGAGCTCATGTTTGTGTGTGTGTTTGTGTGCGTGTGTGTGCATGTGTGTGTGTGTGTGTGTGTGTGCATGTGTGAGCTCATGTGTGTCTGTGTGTGTGTGTGTGTGTCTTCACAAAGCGTCCATCGAGCCGTGTTGTGAGAGCCCCCAGTTCCCACAGACCCCTCCCCAAACAGAGCTCCAGCACGGACCCCAGTCTGTGGACCACCACTGCCCACAAACCACAGCTCTATCTGGGACACAGGCTGGACGGACACCCCCTTTTCCTCTGGAGCTCCATCACCACCACAGACACAGGTTTAGAGACAACTTGGAAAACCTCAGAATCTGGATAAAATTTCATTATTTGCGCAGGACATTTTGACAGAATTTACGGATTTATTGCAATTTTTTTTGCACTTTTTGCAGCCAGATCTAGATTTTCACTTCTTTGCCTTTTTACCAAACTTAAAGAAAAACTAATTTATTTTTAATGCAAACCGCTTTGTATTGCTGCTGCATTTGTAATCTTTCAGAACACACTTTCGGACACTAAAAAGTGACAGATTTTGGCCATATTTTGAAAATGTTGTAACACTGAATGCTTCAACAAAAATATTTCTCCAGTTTTATTTCATTAAATGCAATAATTTAATTTTTGTAGCATAATGGCTCAGTTTTTTGTATCCTGGCTGTATTTTTCTGCCCTGCTTCTTGTTTATGAAGTGCACAGTGTTTCGGACCAGAGCAGAACCTCCTCTCAGGTGGAACCAGAACAGGTGTGGTTGGGGCAGTTCCCGGAGAACCCTCTTTTGGAGATGTTTGACCTGGATGTAGTGACGCCGCGGCGTCAGGTGCGAGGGGCAGAGGAGGAAGATCAACAATCAGCCTTCGGTCAGTCCCTGGAGAATGACTCTGTGACAGTCTCCGCCTCCAACCTGAGCGTGCTCAATGAGACCACCTCAGAGCCAGGCTTCAGGAACCCGCTGTACCCGCTGAGGGAGGGGTCCGTCCTGGGCTGGGCCATGCTGGTGCTGGGGGGGCTGGTGTTTGTGCTGGGGGTCGGGGGAAACATGGCGGTTATGTGTGTGGTGTGGAATAACTACTACATGAGGTCGGGGTGGAACTGCCTGCTTGCCAGTGTGTGTCTGTGGGACTTCCTGGTTCTGGTCCTGTGTCTCCCGGTAATTTTGCTGAACCAGCTCTCTGACAGGAGGATCCTCCCTGACATCACCTGCCGCATGGTCCCATATATGGAGGTGGGTGGGGCACACACTTTCCCATAAATAAATCTCCTATTTTCTACACCTCAAAACAGACCTAATGAAGCATTTAACTACAGACTTGAGTAAATCCTGTATCTGAGGCTGCCTCTTTCTGAACAGAAGAAAGATCTTGGCATCGTATAAATTTGTCCTTTCTCCAGCACATTTTTGCTGTTCAGTTTTATAAAATACAATATAAAGCATCAATACGTTGGGCCATGTTGCTAAAGGCTGCGCTATTTCAACATTATTTCAAGTTTTCATGTCACACATTGTGAAGGAAAGGCAAACACTTGTATGCTCTCAGTTTGCTCCTGAACAGGATTTACATAGAAAAGAGATTCTGAATCTAAGTGGCACTTGGGACTCCATAAGAAGGCCCTGAGGGGTCAGAGTCTGCTGTGTCCATAGACCTGATTGTGATCTTCTCTGATCCTGTTTTTTGGGAAGGACAAACATAAAACAGTCTCAAATTTAGTGCTGACGTGTGTCAAATTTAAGGGTTCAATCCCACTTTCCCTGTTTGAGAGTGTGAGGATGTGAGATTTGTTTAGTCCAATCAGAGCAGTTGTTCCTTTTGGGGTTTTTGCTTCTTGTGAGTGGCTTCCAGGAACAATCCGGATACAAACTTCTCAGTGTGGCTCTTCTGTGTTCTCTGTTTGTTTCAGGTGGTGTCTCTGGGCCTGTCCTCCTTCACTCTCTGTGTTTTGGGGATTGACCGTTTCCATGCGGCCACCTCCTCGGCAGCGTCTGATTCTTCAGACAGGTCATGTGACGCGGGTCGTGTTGAACGCTGCAGGTCTGTTCTGTTCAAGCTTCTGTTTGTGTGGCTCACAGCTCTGTCGTTAGCATCTCCCGAGCTGTTCCTGTGGGAGTCCGGCCCCCTCACACTCGTCAGTGGGCGATTGGTCGATACCTGCATCATCACCACATCGTCTCCTCTGACGCTGCTCCTCCCAGACTCTCTGCACTCACTGCTGCTCCGCTACCACCAGGTGAGAAACAGAACCAAGAGTGTTTCTCCATGTGCAGCAATTTACAGCAAGGACACGGAGCTGAGACACGTTTGAGAAAAAAAAATCTTTCCCAATGAAACAAATGACAATAAACAGCAACAAAGAGGAGTGTTCAGGAACAGTGGGACGTTTGGGCAAACTAACTTTCAGTCAGACAATCAGTCAGGGACAGGTGAGCTCTAATGGACAGGTGAGCTCAGAGGGACAGGTTAACTCAAAGGGACAGGTGACCTCTGACGGACAGGTGAGATCTGACAGACTGTCTGAGCTCTGAAAGACAGGTGACCTCTGACGGACAGGTGACCTCTGACAGACAGGTGAGCTCTGACAGACAGGTGAGCCCCAACAGACAGGTGAGCTTGGTTATGTCAGTCTTGTCTGTCTCCTCTGTCCCAGGCTCGTTTGTGGTGGTGTTTTGGATGTTACTTCCTGCTGCCGGTGCTCTTCACCATCCTGTGTCAGATGGCGAGTCGTAACGTCACTCCGTCGTCCACTCAGAAGTCGCCTTTACGTCACCACGACGATGCAGCGTCCAATCAGCGCAGGGCTTTGGAGCGGCAGAGGAATGGCGCCCTCTTGTGCGTGTGTGTGGTGTACGCTTTGTGCATTGGGCCTGAATATGTGACCAACATCGCCCTGACAACTGCCCACATCAGTGTCACCCCAGAAATGTCCTCCATGCTCACCCTCTTACATCACTTCCTGTTGTTCCTCAAGGCGGCAGTGTCTCCCCTGCTGCTGCTGTGCCTCTGCAAGGTCTGTGCACTTTATAACGAGTATTACATCATGTGTTAGAAATAATATTCACTAGAGAAAGGAGGTTTGTGTGCTTATACTTCATCAGCCTGCCTCAATACTGTGAGAGAAGATGATGTGGGGATCTAATCTGGTCTGGTCTTGTCTACAGTCTTTGGGCCAGGCGTTTATGGATTGCTGTTGCTGTTGCTGCTCGGAGTGCCAGCCAATCACATCACAGGGAAGCCCCGCCCACATCAAACTCAAGTCCAACGAGACGTCGATCTTCTTTGACAAAGCCAAGGACACGTCGGCCATCTTGTCCATCTCCAGCTGAAGACGCTCTGTCCTGAGCATGGTTCCCTTTAACAGCCATTGGTTTACCTTTTTTCTTTCATAGATTTATTGTTGTTTTGTGACATCACTGTGAATAAGTTGTTGAAGTTTACTGTAAAGTAGCATCCACACTGAGATAAACTAAGCAGAACGAAAGCCTTTTTCCAAAAGAAAATAAAACACAAAAGCACAAAGTTGTCAGAGCAGTGGACCAGATCTGAGCCTGGATCCTCGTCTAAACAGGAGAATCCTGCTCAGCAGAGCTTTCTCAAGATCATGGATTATTGTGAATGTTTTCACTTCTTATTTCCTTCCAGTATTACCAACAATAAGGATGAAATGGAAAAAATAAGATAATGTTGTCTCAACTGTGGATGCTCCGAGTTTGTAATATATGTTTGTGTGTTCTGTTAAAATGATTTTAACTGTAGTTTAACAGCTAATGCTGAACTTGCACAAACGGGAAAACAAAAAAAAAGACATTTCAGAATGTCCTGGAGGTTTATTAGTAAAAAATAACAACATGATTGACAAGGGAAATATTTGGACATTTTAAATGTGATCCAAAAACTGCCATAAACAAAATTTTGACCACTTTTATTTGAATGTAAAAGCAGTAAGTAATACCACTACAAGTCCAACTATGTTGGACACTTAGATACATGTGGAGATTTGTTCTGGTTGGTCTTTCTCATAACCTATTTAATAGGAAAGTCTGTACTAGGAGAGTCTCATTGGGTTGAATCTGGTCACGCATTGGACTTATTGTGGTCTTAGACTTCACTGAAACAGAACCAAGACCAGTCCAGAACTGGATTTAACTTTGACTGGACCAAGACAAACGAGAACTGGACGTTCAATGCAGAGTGGAGGCCTTAGTCGACCATGAGGAAAGTAAAACATGCTGAGATGACAATAATGTAAATGTAATCAGATGAGTTTATAATATTAATGTTGTAGCACTTTAACTGAAGCTAACTGAGCCCAGACTTTGGACTATTAGAGATTTATGTCACAGAATATGGATGTTTCACAATAAAATGGTGACAATATAAAAATGATCCATGACTGTAGGCCTATTCATTTAAACTAGGACACAAACCAAAATAAACAACATAACCAGAACAAAAGCGATCCTAAAACAGTCTCAAGCAAATCCGGCCTGTAGGTAACTGAATGTTTTTTAGAAGTCAAATTTAAAGCACAATAATTATTCTAACTCCAGAAGAACTTTTGACATTGGCCCTGGTGAAATTCTTGAGTTGAGTTTAGAGCTGTGCTGAATATTAACAAGCCCACCGCTGTCACATCACCAGGACAACGGCTTTGACCTCTGACCTTGTTGCTACAGAGACGCAGACAGGGGCTGAAGGGAAATGGAGTTTGGATTAGAACCAAGGACTGCCACAAGAATAACATCATGGGAGTAAAGGGATCCACAGCTAAATTGGGACTAAATCTGTTCCAACTTGTGCCAACAAGGTCCAAGTCATATTTTAAACACTCTTTTAATTGGAGAAAACCAGGGGGGCTTCAGACATCAACTAAACCAGTAGGAAAACTGAACTAAAACAGCAGTAAACAGAGTAGAAGTCTAACACCTGTTCAGGATGACCTCACCTGAGAAAGAGAGAGTCGCCTGAGAAAGGTAGCCTAGATTTCCTTGAAAAATAGTACATATTTTATTCACATAGAACGTTCTTGTAAACAATGAGCGTTCTGAAAGACATTATGTCACAGTCTGGACCTGGTCTGGACCGTTCCAGGCCTGCAGGGTACTATTCATGCAAAGAACGTCTACTCTGAATTAGACTTTGCTTTATCTCACTCCCGGAATTAACTGAAAGCTGATAGAGTGGTCAGGATTGGCAGTCTGAATCCAGCTCCCATTGGTGTATGCTGTTGTTGTGTCCTTAGGCAAGACACTTAACCCACCTTGAGTCCCAGTGTCTGTGTAGGCTGGTGTATGAATGTCTGTATGAATGGATCAGTTTTGTCTAATTTCTGGTTTATTGTTGGGTTTTTTATAGTCTTATCCACGCTCTTTTGGAGCCTGGTTTAGTTTGGGCCCCAGTTCACTTTTTTCTCCTGGATCTCATGTTTTATGCCTGGCCTTGAGCCTGTCCTCTCTCTCTTCCCTCTCCTCGTCTCCTCTCCTAAACCCTCTGCTGGTGAATAAACCCAAACGCGATGTGAATGACAGTGAGCTGAGCACAAAGCGTCTCTGTTCTCGTCTCCACAGAAACTCAGTGCGCTTCGGCACACGGCTTTGTCCCTTGCTCCACAACCACTCAACAAAAACTCAGAAAAAATGCAGTTTTGTCCAGTGCAATCTCTGATGAGAGACTCAGAGAGAGAAAGAGAGAGAGAAAAAGAAAGAGAGAGACTCAGAGAGAGAGAGAAAGAGACAGGCAGAGACTTAACCTTTAGGGAAACTGAACCTTCTTTACTCCGCTGAAGTGATGGGAAAAATTGTTTTTATAGAGCAGAGCCTGGGAAGAGATAGGCCTAACTGTTTCAAAGAGATACCAACTGAAAAGATAATATGTTGACTGTTAACTAGTTCCACAAAACAAGCAGATGACACCACCAGGCCAAGTTACAGGTCAGATCTGTGGAGAGGCTATCCTAACTATAACTGAATAAATCACTAAATAAGTTTCATGCCATAATATGGAAAATTTCAAGCAATGCTATAAGTTACTGAGTTATAACTCCTGTTCTCTGGTCCCTTCACACTCTGCTCATTCAGTACAGGATCCTCTGTACTCTTCCTCCTCACGCACCAGTGCCTATGAACTGCCCCTGCCCACATCAGCGAGCTCCTCGCCCCACACACCACCTCAGGAGGCCTTCACTCCAACACCTCCTCTTACTGTCTCCACCAGCCCAAGACCAAGCTCTGCACAGTAGGACACAAAGCCTTCAGGCTGTCACTCTGCTGCTTTGGAGTGCCCTCCCTGAGGGCACCACAAAGAAATGTAAAGTGCATTATAAATAAAATGAAGTAAAAATCAGAGGTGCATTTCACTGTCTGAACAAACTCGGGCAAAATAACCCCCTCTGGCGGTTATAATGTGAATTACTTTGCATAAGCCTATGTTTTGTAAATAGACCTTTAGCGCCACCGCCTCGAGAGGCCAATAAGTCAAATAACACTCTTAAAACATTATTGTCATGACATTTAAAATATATTTACAATTATTTGTAAATATTATTATTATTTAACTCTGGTTTTACTGACGAGGCCATATTTTCAACTGTAGTGTAGTGAATTAATCCAGAAAATTTCCCTTAAATTTGCTAAATGCGAATCTGGGGAAACATTCTCATTTACGGGATATTTTATCCACAATTAAAGCGCAATTACCACATTTCCAATTATTTCCACTAGAGAGCAGTCTATCGACCTCATAGATTTCTCTCTTTTATGCGTTTCCTCTTCTTCCTTTACGAGCCCCACCCAAACCGGAAAAGGCCTTTTTTATTTCAACTAAATTTATTTTAATTAATTGGTTAACCAATTTCAACACAGCAGCGCTATACTGATCATTTGATAATTTAACATTCGGTTGATAAACATATATATTATGAAATTAGCTTGAACCAAATGTTTGTATATTGTTTATTTTATTCTGAAATAAGGATCCACACCGGAAGTGGTGTTTGCAGCATGTCGCGCTTGACCGAACTGAAGGCTAACAGCTAATAAACATCCTTGTATCATTTTGGTCCCGTTTATTGCTGAAAAAAGGCGTATTTTGTTGATTCCTTTGGGGTGTTCGAAGAAATACACTAACCAACACGACTCTCTTGGCGTCGGCAGTTCTTTCAGCGACTGTCAGCCTTGGGGAAGGTCAAAATTGTGACGTTTTTTTTAGAGAAGTGAACGAGGCGACGGAGACATTGCAGCCGCAGTTAGCATTGGGAGCTAGGCGAAAACAAAGATGATCGCGTTGATTAACAGGCTTCTGGACTGGTTCAAGGCGCTTTTCTGGAAGGAAGAGATGGAGCTGACGCTGGTGGGGCTGCAGTACTCGGGGAAGACCACCTTTGTGAACGTGATCGCGGTGCGTGGGGGTCCGTGTGCGGGCAGAGGCAGGGCAGATGCGCCGCCGCAGCTGGAGCCTCTTTGTGTTTCTCATGGAGCCTGGGTTGACCTCGGCTCGGGACCTGTCACGGGTTTAGACACTGAACAGCTCATTAAAATATTATCAGATAGGATATGTGTGTAAACGTGGATGTATTTTGTTGAAACATTGACTCGTAAAATGTAGTTTTAAAGAGAAGACTCCAGTCTGGTTTCGTCCTGGACTAGTACCAATAAATCAAGGCTTGGACCGAGCTATCCCCATTTATAATTTTTTTTCCATTTAACCCTTTGCTTTGGTATCACATCATTTTATAATATGAATCACTGTAATGTAATATTGTAGTACCAAAGCTGTCAATGAAGTGAAATGAAGTCAGATTTATAGCTGGACATCCATATACAATCCAATAATTCCAAGGCAAGGCCTAGAATAAAATCAGCTTTTAGAAATGAATTACTTTACTATTATTAAAATTTGCCAACCTATTATATCCCTACTGTTTTTTTTTATTATTGCACTGTGTATTTCTCTGCAATAACAAACATTTTTATGATTTTTTTTGAAATATGTTTTCCAGTCTGGCCAGTTTAGTGAAGACATGATCCCCACAGTTGGCTTCAACATGCGGAAGATCACCAAAGGAAACGTCACCATCAAGGTTCACATTATCTCAGTTGCATCTAAATATTTTGACTGTGCCCTAGTTACAGATAACATATGTCTGACTACAAGGACACTTTGAGTTGTAATGTTATAATCACTCTGGTATGCAGTGGCTGAATTCATACAGTGCCCTCCAGGTTTATTTGTTCACTTATTAGAATCTCCATTAGCTGTACCAGAGAGCCAGCTAGTCATCCTGGGGTCTCTTTAAATTGTCCCTTTGTGTTTTAGTTGTGGGATATCGGAGGCCAGCCCAGGTTCAGATCCATGTGGGAGAGATACTGCCGAGGAGTCAGCGCCATTGTGTGAGTGTTTTATAATCAATGTATCATTTTTTCCGCTGTCATATGTAACTGTCAATGACATAACCCTTTTTCCAAGTTCATAATTTTTTATTTATTTATTCGTAATAATTTAAAACTGATCTATATTACAGATACATGGTGGATGCTGCAGACCCAGAAAAGATTGAAGCATCAAAAAATGAACTCCACAACCTCCTGGACAAACCACAGTTGCAGGGAATACCAGTAAGTTTCTATCAAGAAAATAAATACAATATTCATACAACATCTTCTTTATGTCCAAATAGTCTTAATCACACATCTAACTTCCTTCACAAACATCTAACCACAGCCCGAATCATGAGTCATGAAAACAGAATAGAAACTTCTGTAACTCTACTCTGTTAAGAGATTGTGCCCAAACATTCACAGCTTCAAGAAATTATAAAGAGCTTTTACTTTTGTGGTATAAGGGTGAGTGACAGCACTGGGTGATGTAAGTAAAACAAAACAAACAAAACATAATACAGTACAAGACAAAAAAAAGACAAACATTTTTAAAAAATGTTTATGTCTATAACACATTTAATTTGTACAGTGTGTAATTTTGCTCTCTGTAAATATTTGTAAAGTCTCAGTGATCGATGTGCATAAGTAACCACATCATTTTTTTAAAACTATGTAATCAAAGGGTGTAGGGTAATATAAGTTTTCTTCTTCTCACTCCCATTTGCTTTTCTGTTGTTTCCAATATATATCTATGTATATGATTATTTTTTTTCTCTCTTGGCACAAACTTGAAATAAAAACAAATCAATAAATTTGAGGACTTTGTCTTTTTCAGGTGTTGGTTCTGGGGAATAAGAGGGACTTACCGGGAGCCCTGGATGAGAAGGAGCTCATCGAGAGGATGTAAGATCTCATAAACAAACTTACTTCATAATCTAAAGTTCCATAGGTGTCCACCAGGGGGCTAACAACCCAATCTATCCCACAGGAACCTGTCTGCGATCCAGGACAGAGAGATCTGCTGCTACTCCATCTCATGCAAAGAGAAAGACAACATTGGTAGGAGACACTACCACCATACATTAACACGCTGTATATTAAAGATGAAATCATATAACTGCCCTAATAATATTCTTAATATTTTTTATGGAACCTGTCAGACAAGGGCATAGGTTTGGTTTCGGCTTTGGTGGGGACATTATTAGCTAATTATCAGTTCAGCCACTAACAGGGCACGAGTAGGACTCCGTTTGAGAGGTGCTCTTGTGGCAATAGTCGCTCTTTTTCTGCGGCGACCCATGATAAGGCAAGTTTAATTGAAGGTGAAGCCAAGTTGAAAAATTTTACAAAAGTTGGTGCGCAGCGTCTTCACTCACGCCTGCTAAAGCTGCCATCTTCAGGTGCGGCCCTGTCCTATCGCTTCCCCAGTTCAGGCTCCTGGCACCACTAATGACATCACTCTGTCACAGCCAATGAAATAGCAGCAGGGGTAACCCTGTCGTCATATCACTGAATACATCTCAGAACGTCTAATAAACAAAATGTTAACTGAAACATGTTCAGTTAATACTATTGAGTTTGGAAAAATATTGGAATAAATTTATATTTTTGTTTATTAAAATAAAATGGCAAATATTGGTAGAGACTATTTTGTCTTGCCCAAATATTGGTTGTGACATGTCCCTACTGTCCCTGCGCAAACCTACAGCTGTCAGAGCCATAGACTGTATATATTAAGGGACATAGCTAACCCATCAGCTGTGCATTCCACATAGTAAGTTAGCATGGGGGTGTTTCTGGTTCCATTGACTCTGGCTCCAATTGTTGGAGACATTCCTCAGCCGTCAATAAATTTCACAGCTCAGTAGCAGCTTGGGTGAGCTGCGAAATGTACTCCGTAAATAAATTCCTGTTCCTAATATGGAACTCGTTTCCAAATTCACTCCTATATCTGCTGGCATCGTGAGCTTCATTCGACTGGAGCCAAAAGCTATGGCTGATGTCACACTCCCTTAGTCCACTTTTTTTGCATGTTCTCTGTGCAAAATAATAGAGCTAAGATCCTGGCTCAGATCTGTAGATGGACATAGCTTCTCCCAGCAGCGTTAGGAGGTGGGCGTCAAATGCTTTGGTATTTGTTTTTAATGTTTTTAACCTCAAATGGCACCTGCACTAACGGGGAACTGTTGCCTGGGAAACAGAATACACACTTCGGTAATACTTTGGATAATCTTCCTGAGTTCAGATGGGCGTGATTGATAGGTGGATTAGCCAATCAGGGACATGAGTGGTTTGTCTGTATCATAACAAATATGGCTGTTTATGAGGAAAAAAGAACTAACAGGAGATAGAAAAACATCATGGATTTCTGTAGAATCAATGAACCTGTCTCGAGGCGATTGGGAAAAAAAGTTTTATTTTTAGAGCAAAACTGTCCAGCTCTATATTTATTATCTATAAGTGTGTGACAGCTTCTCTCTGCCCTCAGACATCACCCTGCAGTGGCTGATCCAACACTCCAGGACCAAGAGGACTTCATGAGACTCCCTCCTCCCTCCTCTCTAAACGTGCCCTCCATTATTAGTGTCATCCTCCATCATGTGCCGTAACTCTTGGCAACCCTATGAATTCTAATGAGCTAAACTTATTGATTAAGTATTCTCCGGCGATTTGTACTTGTTTTTACTGAAATGAAATAGTCCAACTGCTTTTTAACATTTGAGCAAAAGGAGTTTTAAGTGATCTAGGCCCCCAAAACCTCCATGAATCACTACTGGACAACTGCAGAGGTTAGTTGGGTCTAAAATTATTCAGATCATGGAAGCTTTTAACACAAGGACAGTAATAATGGAGGGCATTGAACCGTCTCCTCATTCCTCCTTTCCTCGTCTCCTACCTTCTCTTTTTTTTTTTTCTTTTCTTTTCCTTAAGGTGCACTGTGTAACTTTTCTGGTGGAGGGTCCGTCATCCACTTGTCTCCATGGTGATGCTATTGCTTCACCGGGATGTTCCAAACAAATGTATTTCTTCAATTACAGGTGTTTTTATTTCTCAAAACTACCACAAAAAAATGTATTATTTCTGTGAGCGAGTCCAGTTTTCCACAGATCTGGCCTGTAACTTGGCCTGGTGATAGATCCTGCTCGTCTCCATGTAGATTAAAGATTAAATGCCATACAGTAGAGAAAAAAGCAAACAAATGGAGTTGAACAGGTGGCTGCGAATAGCCAGGCTGGCACCACCTAGTGTCTCTGCTCAATTTCATTTCTCTCCAGCAACTAGGTCAGGAATTGGAATACACTAGACGATTTGCAAAAGTTGGAGTTCAGGCACCAGCCAATCAGCGAAGAGCCATACATTCTGTGTTGGCAACGATTCCCAAGGTCGAGGATTTAAAGCCGGCACAAAGAGAATGTTTGGTGGATTTTATCAAGGGGAAAGACGTTATTGCCCTTCTTCCTACGGGATTTGGGAAAAAGTTAATATACTACTTAGCCCTGTTAGTGGCGCATTGCAAACGTCACGACCGAATAGCAGCGATTGATTAAAAAAAATAAAAAATGTACCCGCCTACCGTCGAGCGAACAAATCCTAATGCTGCGAGGTCAGACGGTTTCCACGAAGTGAAACCGGCTGATGAATCAAGCTAGGCTGCGAACCCTCTGCTAGAAAAGTTACACAGTGCAGCTTTAACCTTTGTCTCCTGCACTCACTGCTATATTTGGCAGAATTATCAGTATTTAGTGATATAAACTGAATTGAAACAGGTCAAATTTCTTCCCTTTGCAGCAGATCTTTTCTCTAACATGGCACTCTTATTTTTTGCGATCAGACGTTAGAAAATGTTCACAACCAAATTAAAAGTGGTTATTTCCATTCCTTCTCTCTGATTGGCTGTTTACTCAAAGCAGTGTCCGTGCAGATTTACCCCTCACTTCTCTTACCTCTTCTCATGGATGTCTCCTTTTTATTGCACTGTTTTGTTTTTGTAAAATATTAATGATCAAATCCTAATAATGTTAATAAGAAGAATACAAAAACAGTGTCCAGGCTTCATCCTGATTGACACAGCGCCCCCTACAGTGCAGATCTGTTGAACTGCAGGGGGCACTGTTTGAAGAGATGTAGCTTTGTTTTAATATTTTTTTGTTGGTTAAGAAACTCATTTTTCTATGATTTGTAATTTTTGTACATTCTGTTTATTTTCTTTTTTGTTTTTCGCGAAGTTGGCGCTCGTCCTTCTCAACTTCCATCTCTTTCGGCCTGTTGCTCGTGATCTGTTTATTCTTCCTTCCTCTGTCTGATCTCAGTTTTATTCAAGTGCACAATAATGAGACTGGTGATAATAATAGAAGGTGGGAAGGACGCGCTCTGATTAAAGTGTTTTTATTTAAATATTTTGCTTTGTGTCAAAAAATAAAACTGAACTGGATTAAAATGTAAATGTCTTTCTTGTAGTAACTTGACTCTTCACGACACAAGTGAGTACATATTTATACAATAACGATATCCAAATCTCTCGATATGATATACATCTCACGGTACGATATTTATTGCGGTATTTTGCAGAAGCTGACAAAATTCTGAATATGCTACTTTTCTGTAATAATACAAATAATTAAGATTTAAACATGCTTAATAACAGTTGTTTTATCATGTAGATGGGGCTAAAACAGAGCAAAGGATCATGGTCTATGTAGTTCTGTCTGTTTTTAAACTGTTGCTGCACCATAACAATAAGAAACTTGTAATTCAGTATATGGTCCACGATATTATTGTGAGACTTTCGACAATACAGTATCACGATATTTCGGTTATTGTTACAGCCCTAATTTATACCATATCATACCAACTTTATTTCTAAAGCAATTTAAAAACTTTAAAAACAGCTGGCCAAAGTGCTGTACACAAACACAGGACAGACTAGGACAATCGCAGTACAAGACAATACACAATACAAACACAATATAACACCTAAAAATATTGAAAACCATAAGATACTCAAACAACAAGAAATGTGCATGTCACTTGTTAAAAGAAAGTGAAAAAAAGGTGCATTTTTAGGAGTGATTTAAAAACAGATATAGACTCCGCCTGTCTAAAATACACCATACAGTAGACCAGATCTGGGGCATTGTACAGCTTCCGGGCCACATACAGTCCCCTTGTTTGTACAAAATAAACATATTTTATAATTTTACTTCATGCCTGAAGTAAAGCTGCACTATTTTTATTGTAGGGGTGTTTTTTTTAAATACAATTTTTTGTAAGGCAAACTCACTTTTTCTTTGCTTAATCATAACATATACTGTACTCTTAAAAAACAATGATATTTACTGCTTTTTTATAAAGAAATACAATTAATATCATGCAGAATTGAGTTACGCATTTTGGTCCTGCCCTCGACAATGTTTTCTGTTTCTCATGTCGCCCCTTGGAAAAAATAATTGCCCACCCCTGACATACACAGTATAAATAAGTATAGACTGTATACAGTCTATGATTTATACATATATTAACGGGGATGTAGCACTATCACTGTAAAATATCATGTTATTTTACTGTGATATGGAGGGAAGGCTCACGACAGTATTGTGGAAATGAAACTTTTTCTTTCAAAAGTCCAGTCTTTAGTGCAATGATTACATTTGTATTGTAAAGGACAAATATTTAAAATGTACTTAAAATTATGACTGAATACTTACAAGGACAAAGTTCAATGTGTTTTTTTGTTTTGTTTTTGAGTGTTATAGGCAAAGGAGCTTGCAATTCTTTGCCAGCCACACACCCACTTCCATACTTGATCATAAATACTTTTTAAGATTGTCATATTTTTTATATTTATTGTGCTCCAAACTGTAGAGGCCCTTCATGGGGATAGTTTTAAGTGTTTCTGAGTTATGTTTTTATGTTTTAGAGGGAAGTGGCCAATTCATGCTGCTGATTATGTGTCAGATCTGATTGGTGAAGAGGCTGCAGGTATATGGTGGGCGGAGCCATGTGTAGGGGGCGTGGCTTTACATTCAGACCACACCCATCACATCTGAGCATCAGGATCCTAACATCCTAGAGAGAGTAAATGTCTAGTAAACACACAACAGCAGAAGGGTGGTGTGTAGGGGCTGCACATAGACCAGCATATGCATAGTTTATTTCAGTTTAACCACTCATCAGTTTCTCAGTTTTTGTGACGATGGTGATTCAGTGCGACTGCAGCCTGGACCGCTTCAAACAGGAGCTGACCAACTTGTGTGATCCAAAGTGTCAAAGGGCCATTGTCTATGCGGTAATATTCCTCATAGTTCTCGTCCATCTCTTCTTTACAGGTAATTATAGAACAATACATGATTTTGTGATGTTGAAGTAGAATTTTTGTAGAAAAAATATAAAAAATTGTTAAAAATGTGTTTGGTTCATCACTCAAATCACCAATTTTCCTATAGGCTATTTAATGTTTTGCTTTTTTAGTGAGTTTACATTTCAATTGACAGCAACACCTACAGGGTAAAGGTGCACTGCGTAACTTTTCAGGTTGAGGATTAGCTGGGTTTCATTAAAAAGTTGCCGATACAATACATACTTCGATACATAGTCCACAATACAATACATATCTTGACACGGTGCACATTTGGTTCGATACGATATATTTCAAATTGATTAAATACGGTTCAATAAAAAATTACCAAATAATGGATGTGATACTAAAAGTCTTTGTTAAATCACTTTTTGTGCAAAATTCATATGAAACACAAATATTTTAATCATCAAAATAGTGAAAATGTCAAATTTGTGGCATAAACAAGTTTCCTTTTAACTAAACTAACAACAAAACTTTAACACTGTAAGAAAATAATTTTGTGAAATATAGCAAAAAAATACTCTTGGCAATATATCGATACAGCAGCCCACGATACTGATACTGTATCATCACATTAAACTATACAATATATTGATATTTTGATACTTTTGTACAGCCCTATTGAGGATCCACCACCATGGAGATGCGTTTGTTTTGCTCGTAATGCTCCACAACAGGGCATTAAACTGATATAAGATGCGTTTATTAAATTATGGGTGTCTTTATTGCTCAAAAATACCTTTAAAGCATGCATTTTTACAGATCTGACTTGTAAATTGGTTTGCTTGTTTCTATGGAGATTGGAGATGGTAAAAGACAAGGGAAATAATGCATACACAGAAGTATGTATCTATGTTAATTGTCGGATTTTTTTGTTGTTATTGTTGTTCTCTTTAAATTGATACCAACAAAATAATAGCATGAGTAATAAAAAAAAAAAAAAAAAAAAAAAAAAAAAGATTGAAAAGTTTAATGTCATATTTTGGAACACTGCACACTAAAAAGCAATGACATCTCCTCTGTCCTCTACCAGAAAAATGACACAGTGCATCTTAAAGCATTTTTAGATATCAAACTTGATGAGGAACAATTATTCTTGCAGGTTTAATGAATTTATAAACAAATAATTGTAATCTTACCTCTGTCTTCTCTTTGTCGAAGGTTTCACCTGTTCTTGCGATCCTCAAACCCAAACCGTAGCCTGCCACGTGTATCTGATCTTACCCATGTTTATAATCATGCTGCTTCTCCTGAGGCTGGACCGGACCTTCCACAGAGCGCTCTGCAGGTCGGCAGCGTCTGTGTCCTAAGAAAATATAGGATTTAGATGTAAATAAGATAAGATCAACTTTATTGTCCCAGCAGAGGAAATTTGTCCCAGGCGTGAAGTACAAGGTGCATAGACCTCAAACAGACGAACACAGAGCAGATGACAGGAGAAAAATAACAGAAAATAATACAGTAACTCGTAAAAATCAGTGCAGTAAATAAGATTCTTAAGTTCATAATCAGAGAAAGATTTTTAAAAAGTAAAGCGGTGACAGAAGGTAGCAAAGTAAAACTAGAAAAGTACTGTACTTAAGTGGATTTTTTTGGTATCTGTACTTTTTTACTTTTACTTCACTACATTTGTGAGCATGTATCTGTACTTTCTACTCTGGACTGGACTGAAAAGTAAGAGGGTTTATTATTGTTTGAGACCTGCTGAAAAGCCTGAGGGTTTATTTTAACATAATCTGAGCAAACAAATAGAAACAGGACAAAAACAAACAGTTGCTTTAATTGTTTCTGTTGAACAAAAGTTGACTGAAATCTTTCTCAAAATCACTACATTTGAAGCTTTATTGGATCTCAAAATATGTGCAAAATACTTTTACTTAAGTTGATTTTTTTCATGTTATACTTTTACTTGAGTTTTTTTAATGCTCCAGTGTCTGTTCTTCTTCTTCTGGCACTAATGGACTAACTTATGTCCATAACATGGTTGTTTTAAATCCAAAAAGGCAGTTTAAAACAAACATTTCCGCCAAATGTTTTAATACCTTCGTGGTTTATTAAGTTTTGTAGCTGATTATCCCTGAGCAAGCTTTCAAAAATGATGCACTTTTTGGAAAGTCTATGAGAAAAATTTATGGGAAATTTAGTTCTGAAACCATAGTCGGGCAGTCACTGTTGAACTCCACTGACAGACAGGCATAAGTAATAATTTATCTTTTATCTGGTAGCATTATATAGACATTTTTCACAACAGCTGGAAGTGCCGCGATGTAGAGTAAACATCACGTACGTCACTGCTTTTCTACGGTAAAATATCTGTGGAAATGTCTCACGTAATTTCCTCCAGCTTCACAATTCTGCCCCATCACCAAATCTCCATCCAACAAGATCGACAAAGGATAAACATTCTACGATGAAGAATTTTTCCACAACTATCAAAGTAAGAAAGACGAAAACGTAAAAGTGAACAACGACGAGCAATAGTAAACTACTCCTGAGCAAAACTAACATTATGGTCAAGAATAAAACATAAGTAAGTTGTTAACTCAGACTGATTCTACAATTAAAATTTAAAATCGATATCATGATGTCGATATTAGCATAGACAGAGAGATTTGTGCAGTTTGAATGCTACAGATGTTTACAGATTACATGCCTGAGTTCACAAGTTACTTATTCTTCATGGACAGAATACATCCTTCGTCGACCTTGTTGGATGAAGATTTGGCAATGAGGCAGATTTGTGAAGCTGGTGGAAAATATGCCAGACATTTTCAGAGATATTTTGCCAAAGAAAAGCAGTGATGTACGCGATGTTTACCTTACATCGCGGCACTTCAGGCTGTTGTGAAAAATGTCTATTTGGAAATGTGCACTGACACACAGGTAGCTAATAGTAGGAGTAATTATGCATTTTTGCTCCAACAAATGTGAAATACTATTCCGCTCAATAAGTCAAGTTTAAATTTCTAGATACTTGCCCCTTTTTTTTTTTTTTTTGAGGTGGTTACTATAATCACTGGTTCAGACTTTGCTCATGACACCTACAATAAATATGTGGTTTGGAAAAGTAAATTTGTTCTCTGTCCATCTATCCACAGGTTGGCTCAGAGTTGTTCGTGCCAGCAGGGGGCAGTAGAGCAGGTGCGGTGCAGTACTCCTCTGTGGTCCCTGGTGGTGCAGCTCTTGAGGGCCCTCGCGGTCAGTCTGCTCTGGGTGGTGTCTGTGCTGTTCAACGGGAGCTGGTGGGTCTGCTGTAGGATCCAAGGCACCCAGGCCGAGGTCCAAGTCCCCTGCAGAGACTCGTCGGAGCTGACGCCGAGTGACAAGTCCATCCTCGCTCATCTGAGGAGTTTGTCCAGAGTGAGTGGAACAATTGGAGAAAAAAGTAAACATTATCAACTGACTGTGGGTGGCTGCTTCATTGGAGTTATATTTTTATGTATCTGTACTTTTTACTTTTGCTTCACTACATTTGTGCTCACAAATGTATCTGTACTTTCAACTCTGGACTGGACTGAAAAGTAAAAGTGTTTATTATAGTTTGAGACCCACTGAAAAGCCTGAGGGTTTATTTTAACATAATCTAAACAAACAAAAATATACAACTAGAAACAGGAAAAAAACAAACAGTGCTTTGATTGTTTCTTTATCAAAATCACTACATTTGAAACTTTATTAGATCTCAAAATATGCGTACTTAATACTTGTACTTTTTACTCTTTAAGTACATTTTGAATGGGTAGTTTAATACTTTTACTTGAGTAGATTTTTTTCATGTGATACTTTTACTTGAGTATTTTTATGCTCCAGTGTCTGTACTTTTACTTAAAAAACAAAACAGAGTACGTCTTCCTGCACCAATGGGCTAACCAATGTCCATAACACGGTTGTTTTACTTCCAAAAAGGCAGTTTAAAACACAAGACTCTGCGAAATGTTTTAATCCCTTCATGGTATATAAAGTTTTCTTGCTGATTATCCATGAGCAAGCTTTCAAACTTTTAATATACATTTTTTTGGAAAATCTGTGAGAAAAATGAATGAGAAATTGAGTTCTGAAACTGTGGGTGGTCACTGTTAAGCTCCACTGACAGACAAGTAAGGAGAAATAATTTATCTCTAACCTGGCAGCATCTTAATTGGAAATGTGCACTGACACACAGGGTCCACAGAGGAAGCAGCACTAGTAACAACAGAAACTGTGCAATGTGAAAATATTGTTTCTGTTGAACAAAAATTGGCTCAAATCTCAAAATCACTACTACTGAAGCTTTATTAGATCTCAAAATATGCGTGGAATACTTTCTTTTTACTCTTTAAGTACATTTTTAAATGGGTAGTTTAGTTTTACTTGAGTATATTTATGTTTTACATTTTTAGTTTTACTTGAGTATATTTATGTTTTATGCTCCAGTATGTGTACTTTTACTTAAATTATCCAAATGATTCTAGTGAAGGTGCATGAAGTTTAAAAATACAGTGGAGCACTTTATGTATTACAACATGACATCACAAGGTGGAGCAGAGTGTTTTCTGTTTAAAAGAAGAACTCAGTGTAAATGTGCAGAATTTGTGTGTTAAACATGTGTGAATGAATCAAAACACAGTTCCAGGTGTGTTTTTGAAGTGGAAAATATTGTGACGTAGTTCATAAACTAACGTAATATAGGCCCTAGACTATTTCAAAATTATCTTAAAATTGCAAAACAAAAGGATGGTTGCAACAAAGGTTTTTCATATAGAATCGTTCTTTTTCAATGTAAATCAGATTTCATTTTTTGTCTTTTCAGGCATCTGCTCTGGGTGTGCTCCTGGCCATGCTAATACTGTCCGCAGGTGTTTCAGTGATGCGCGTGTTCTTTAAAAAAGACGGGAAACTCTCTGACGTGATCTGGGACGAAGGTCAGAACCTGGTGTTCGAGATGGTCCGATCTGCGGCGAACAAGAGAATAAAGGAGGACGTGGAGGTCTTCATCAGCAGAGAAGAGTGGAGCCAGTGTTCTAATGTAGTGGAAGATTTCCTCAAAAAACTTCAACCACCAAATAACATGAGACACTTCAGTCCCAACCAAGACCCTCCTCAACCCGGTCCAGCTGGGGAGAGCTCCACAGCGCCCCCGCAGGACACCAGCTGTAAGCGTTTGGCAGTGTCTCAGCTTTAACCAGAATCAAGACTCTGAAAGACATAAATATTTGGTTTTGGGTGAATGATCACTGGACTGTACGGGGCATTTCTGAGGAGATTTGCTTGTTTTCTGGTCTCTGGTCTTTACCTTTTGTTCAGTGAAGATTGGCAATTCCAGGTCTGAAATTATGCAAATGATTCTAGTGAAGGAGTGTGGAGTTTAAAAACACAGTAGAGCACTTCCTGTATTACCATATTACCACTGTTTGAGGGAAAAACTCAGCCTAAATATGCAGGGTTTGTGTGTTAAACATGTATGAATGAAACAAAACACAACTCCAAGTCTGTTTGTGATAATGAAACAACATTATAACACAGATCAGAAAATAGTATACCGTATTTTCCGCACTATAGGGCACTCTGGATTATAATGCGCACTGTCATTGAATGGTCTATTTTCAAACTTTTTTTTGCACCGGACTATAAGGCGCGTTAAACGAAACACAACAGTTAGATAAGCCAGTCAAATTTTATTTAACGCATTCACAATAACTCTCAACTTTGTTCAGTTGTAACGCGTAAAAAAAAAACTACTAAGACCACTAAATTGTTAGTGTATTCACAATAACTCATAATTGTTCAAACAGTTGGGCGATTACGGCGTCCAGCACGTCCGCATCCCTCTTGTCATTATCTGAGTCAGCGTGGTTACTGTTACCTGGCACTTCAGTGATGATTCTGGTCTTGGTGAAAGCTCAGACCACAGTTGATACTGATCCCTTAGCCCAGGCGTCCACGATCCATTGGCAGATCGTGGCGTAAATCGCTCAGCGCCGTCTCCCTGTCTTGGTAAATGTGTGTTCGCCTTCTCTCATCTACTGCTCCCACACAGCTCGCACTTTAACTTTATAATAGCCTGGAGTTTAAAGTGGGCATTGTAAGCGTGTCTCTTGACAGGTGCATTTTGATATTAAAATGAATCACAGTGTGTATTACTCCGCGATGCTCCTGACTACGGTAGCTGTAATGCTGCAAGTGTTGCGACTTTGTAGTTTACTAAAGTCGTGTTAAGACACTTGAATAACTTCATATATAAGGTGCTCTGGATTATAATGCACGCAGTTGTTTTTTGATTAAATTAAAGGTTTTTAAGTGCACCCTATAGTGTGGAAAATACGGTAATCTGGCCCATCCATGCTGTGAGCTGATTTATGCAGAAATGTGTAAAGTGAATGTAAAAAAAATCATATAATACATGATAAAAGAAAGGAAATTATTAAAATGGCAATATGAAAGTTTGTTTTTTTCCCCTCTAAACTTTGATTTATTGCCTGTTGGACTCAAATATAATGAGAGAGAGAGGCAGGACTGAACAATATATCTTAAACATATTGATACTGCAAATAATCAATAATGACAAAAATAAAAATACAATACAAAGTTCTCCATATGAAAAGAAATGAGTTTTAAAAGTAGACACAAAAATGGCAGATTTTATTCACAATTTCCTTATTGTGTACTCCTTTAACCCAGTTTGGTCTTGGTATAAGTTTTAATTTTGCTTAACTTATTGCGTCAAAAAATGTAAGTACCAGTATTGCTATGATATAGTTTTACAATACAACATATACTTCTATCAAATATCTTTATCTCATATCATGTGGCCCTTATTAAATGTATTGGCAACTATTTCCCACAGGACAATGTCTGTGCAGCTAAACTAACTACACAGCAACGGTCACTATGTAATGATGGATCCTTCACAGCCATCCCCCCTCCCGGCAGCTGAGAGTGTTTCTTAACCTTCTATGAGATCAGTAATCTAGTTTGCTTGGTTATATTATACCGTTTAATCAAATATGAATAAAACTGTAAAACTCCAAGTGCGCACCTCTCTGAATGTGTAAACGTAATGGGATGTTATAGCAGATGAAGCTCGTCATTTTGGCTAAAGTGCAATTGCTGTAGTTCATTTTATTTGTTTCGTGTCTTCGGATGGAAAACAGATGCTGTTAAGAAACCCCCAAGCTGTGTTTGCTTTACAAATACTTGTTTTCAGTTACTGTATGGTCTGCACACTGATGTTATTTATAATATATTTGGTAGGCGATTGCAAGAATGGAAGAAGTCCCCAGCCAACCCACATGCACGATGGACCATCCAGGATTTGAGCCTGTGTGTCTCATTATACACTCCCTTCAAAATGCCATTAATGTGTACAAAGCAGTTTGGAACATAACATCAGCAGTGGAACAGTAGGTTGACTTTTTCAATATGGTGCCAATTTATTGTCAAACAAACGCTAAACATTATAACAAAAGTACAATCAAATAAAACATATGATAATGCACATTGCATCAATAAATACAAGAAGTACTTTACTGGCACTGCAAACACAGACAAATACAAAAATATTTCACAATAAGTATTACACACTATATAACTTTGTTTTAACTTTAGTCTCACTGCAAGCACACCCAATAAAAAACTTAAAAAAACACAAATACATAGAGTAACTATAAATATTGTACACTGTATAAATGTATATACAGTATATATTTACTTTAGTCTGCAACCACAAGGTTTTAGGATGACGTCCAACCTAAATATTCTAATCCAACCCTTTTCGCAGGTTGTTCCTGTTTAATTTTGTAATGTTTAATACTGCTGCAAGAATAAAAAGTACATCTGTAAACTATTCTGTAAATCTGTAAAGATTGTAATGTTGAATAAAATGTGTAATGTGTGTAGAATTTACAAAGAAAAAAACAAACAAACATGTTTCTCAAACTAAATTATGAAACGTGGGGAAATCTGACGGCTGTGCTATACTTTTGAATTTTTACTTTTTGAATTTTACAGAGAAAAACCTAAGAACCAAGTACCCCAGAACAGTGGCCCCATCTGCTGGAGAAGAATACAAGAACCAGACCTCCGGGTTCACAATATTCAAACACAGAACAAACAGAAATCTCCGGTCACAAAATTTCATTTATTTTTTTATTTTCTTTTTTTTGCCCGTAAACCAGATACGATCGGAGCACCTTCCTCCAACTATGCAAGTGTAAGATCTTATTACAGATCCATGCCTCCATACCATTCATCAGATTATTAGACTCACATGCAGCTGTACTCAGGTTAGTCTCAGTTCTGTACAAGTTTTATTACCGACTGTTTTGTAGTTTGTATTATGTTAGCGGGGTTAGTATATGGAATTACCTGAGTGATGATTTTAAAAAGTCTAACACTGTAAAAGCCTTTAAATAAGAGTATAAAGCATTATGTTTTGAAAGCTATAGAGCTCTGGAATGAATGAATTATGCATTAAATTTTGTTTGTTTTAATTTATATTTTGTCTCTTTTATATACAGTAAGTCGTAAGTAAAATTGTAAATGTTAACTTGCTGTTCATAAGCTGTTTCTTTTTTGGAATTCTGTCATTGTTTAAAGGGTTTGGCATTATAAGTACTTTTTACTTCAGCCTAAACACTTTGGGTCATGATCTATGGGATTGTAGTCTATGATTTGTTTTGTTTTGTAGTGCTGCAAAATGACCGAATAAAATACTACTACTATTATACTGCTATTACTATTACTTTATTACTAATAGAAGGCCTCTGTGTCATTAGGGAGTCTCCCCTTTAATTGCTTTACCCTCTTAACCTCTTTTGACATGAACGGGAGCAACACTAATCTTTTGAGGGGCCCCATATGGGAAAGAGGCAGTGGCCTGGGGACAGGTAGCAGCAGTGCCGCGGTGCATGCTGGGAGTTCTCGGAGCACAGGTGTGACTTGGATCACTGTTCACTTCCTTCTTTAATTGCACTGAGCCTCCGTGAGTCCGGACGTAGCGGACCGGACCTGATCCAGTGTGAACGAGCCGACACTTCCCATTACACTACCTCAGACACCGGGACGGCGATTTTGCACAACTTTAAAACGCTGACTCTAACTTAACTTTTTATTTTTGTTTTTGTTTGTTTTATTTTATTGGACAGAAGCGAGACCGGGAATGGGAGTGTCGCGGATTTAACAGAGGAGCAGTGGTTTGATTAGATTTCTTTCCAGGTTTAGATCAGTGTTTTGTAGATTTTGACCGCCCCGTGGAAATAAAATGGACGGATTGGACTCTGGACAGAAATTTAGTCCGAAAGAGGTGAGTGTTTCTTTACCTGTAGCAGGTGCACAGCGGAGAGAGACGCACAGCCTACGCAACCACGTCACACCGAGAGTGAGACTGACAGGCCCGCGTTAGTCATAGTGTTGTGGCTGATTTTCACAGAGAATAGAAACCAGGATTATCTTGTTTGTTTAAAAATGATTAAATATAAATTAGCATGATAATTGTTTAATAGGCTATGATAGGCTTTCTATCTACAGAAATATCTCTTTCTCGTGTGTCAAATGTCTCATACAATCCAAACAGCAGTAATATGATGTTATTGATTTATTAGATTATTTTCCAAGTTTACCTTTTAATATAAGGTATTGGTATTGGTCTGACTGCTGTACTTCTACAGCTAGTACCAGCACCCCTATACTTTACTATTACTTCTAGCTTCAGATTTAGACTACGATATAATAATATGAAAATCCCACAGAAATGATAAATGTACTACTACTATTACTACACTGATATAACTGTTCTAGAGCCGAAACAGATACTATAGAAACTGAAAGAGTGCAGCCTCAGGGAGAGAAATTAGAGCCCCAAAAAGAGAGGACGTAAACCTATATACAGTCTGTGATGTGAACTTTTCAAACTGCAAACGTCCATCATGTTTAGGGTCAGGGTTAAATTTCCTCACGTCGTGGGGTTGAGAGAGAGAGTTTACATTTGTGTTTACAGAATGGCTCTAATTTAGTATGTCAGCGTTTACAGTGACCACAAACCAGATAACCACTCTGCCAAATCAACACAGGAATTACAGGATTGTTTAAGGCAGTGGTTCTCAAAGTGGGGATATGTGTGGATGATCTCCTAAAAAGATGTGATAACAGTGATCATTCACTTCTTATGATATACAATCTCAAGCATGTATGTTTGTTTCATCCAAACATCAATATAAAGATGATGTAAACAATGTTATAGTGATGCCATCATGAGGAAGGGTAAAGAGGATAATTTCATACAGATAAAGGGTCCCTGGACTGAAAAACACTGAAAATCCCTGGTTTAATGACACTGTGATCCAACCTTTCCTGTTCTGATACTGATGCCGATACTAAGGCAGAGACTAAAGAAAGTAAAACTATAATTTATTTCCTCTAAGCACACGGTGTATGGTAAAACAATGAGCCTATCCAAATGTGTTTTGTAACTGTTTCCTATCATTTTAAAAAACAATTTGGGCCAACACTATCCAATAAATCATCTTATTACACAAATTTATAGACCAAATCAGGATACAAATGAACTAGGGGTGTAATGATATTCAAGTTTCACTATATGATATTCTCACGGTATGAACCTCACGGTACGATATTTATTGCAATATCGTGGGAAAGCTCATGATATGGTGGGGAGGCTCACAATTAGGGATGTAACAATATTAAAATCTCTTGTACGATATTTATTGCGATATTTTGTGAAGGCTAATATGCTACTTTTTCCTCTTAAAATGCCGTGACTAGTCTTAATCCAAAGAACTAAGACTTAAAAGTGCTTAGAACTGTTATTTCTTCTTGTAGCCCACACTGAAATGGAGCAAAGGATCATGGTCTATGTAGTTCCCTCTGTTTTTTTTTTTTGTTTTTTTTAAGCTATTCCTGCACCATAACTCTTAATTTAAGCAAAGAGACTTGTAATTTGATATATTGTGATGGTCCACGATATTAATGTGAGAACTTTGACGATACGATATCACGAAATTTTGGTTATTGTTACATCCCTAAAATGAACCAATATCTGATCTATAAAACTGTTCAATATTGGCGCTGATGTCCAATTCCAGTATCATATCATCCCTTGTAATGTTGCTGTTGTAAAATATATATATATGTGTGTGTGTGTGTGTTTTAGGGTCCGGAGTGGGACACATTCCTCCCAGTAGCAGATAGCACTGAAGTGGAGAAGCGCTCTGGTCGAAAGAGACTTTGGATCGGTCTGGGACTCACCGCTGGAGCCGTTTTTATAGCTGTGCTCACCACCGTCCTGGTGCTGAAACATCACCGTAAGGACATTTGTTTTAACACCCCCCCAAACACACACACACTAAACTAAAATTCCACAATCTAATCTAATATCCTGACACTAAGTTATAGGCAAATAATAGGTCATAGATACTCCACACTGATAACGACACTAAGCCTGTGATTTTATTCTTGTTCTGATAAGACTTAAAGGGCCAATATCACGCTATTTTCTGACCTCTTTTATAATGTTGTTTCCCCATCACGTACCAGAGTTGTGTTTTGTTTCATTCACACATATTTTACACACAAAGCACAAGCAAAATATTTCAGCTTCTCTCAAACAGGAAACACACCTTGTGATGTCACGTGGTATTAGAGGGAGTGGTGTGTCCGTTCACTTTTGCTGGAGGCATTTGGATCATTTCAGGCGTGGAATAGCCCATCTCTGCTGAACCGAATATGAAATGTAGTTGCATTTTGAGTTTTGGAGATGTAGACAGAGTAATAATAAAGGGGTTACTCAAACGACTGAAACAAAACACAACTCCAGATATAGTTTTGAGGAGGTATCAGCATTATAATATGATTTAAAGATCACAAGAAACAATTATGTATAATATAGAGCCTTTAATATTGTTCTGTTCAGGAAAGGTCTTGTGTTTTTTCAGTGTCAGTATTCGCTGAAATTAGAATCCAGTTTCTATTCTAGTTTTTGTATCGATTAGTGTCAAATTTTTGTATCAGATTTTTTGACAACCCTAACACAAACACAAAACTGCAAAAGCATCCTTCAATATAATCTATATAAAATACAATAATATAAATTTGGATTTGTTGTTGGTGTTTGTTCTGGTATTTCTACTGATAATAATGCATGTCTCTCTCTTTTTTAGATGAGGGTGAGTCGAAGAGCTCACCCAGAGTCTACATTGGGTCAATGGAGATCCGAAACCGGCCCTTCTATCAGGAATATGAAGATTCAAACAGCCAGCGCTTCATAGAGCTGTCGTCCCTGGTCAAAAAGCAGGTCTGCATCAGGTCTAAATCTAACTAATTTACAAACCACTGCACAACTTTTCTGGTGGAGGGTCCACTACCTGGTGTTATCATGCACAATATTGTCACCGAGTCAAAATAATCTATGAAATATGTTGCTACGTTTTTGAGTGGAAACTTCTTCAGGTCATTGATTCATTGACTTGGTCTTGAACAGTTTTTATTTACAGAAAATCTTCATACTCTTCTTTGATTAATGTTTTATATCTTTTTATTGAGCCAATGTGAAAGGTGCACTAGTTGTAAGGTGTAAGGTCGCCCACCTGCTTTTCTCCATGAAAATGTTATTGCTTTGCCTGTAATATTCCACACTATGGCATTAAATTTACCTGTCTTGCATTGTTCAGTTACAGGTGTTTTATGTTCTAAAACAAAGGTGTCAAACTTGAATTCCCAGAAGGCCAAAATTAAAAACTGGGATGTGGGCCAAACTAAATATTTATTGAAAAATTTCAACAATGCATCTGCATGTTTTCTCTTCTATGTCATGTTAAACCTTTAATATATATATAATGTCTCTATAGTCTATCTGTATCCGGCGCGCCAGCTCTAATACATATCTGATATGATCTCGCAGGCCAGATATAATTATATTGCAGGCCAAATGTGGCCCCCGGGACTGATTTTGACATATCTGCTCTAAAAGATTCTGTGAGCGGGATTACCTCTCCACAGATCTGACTTGTAGCCTGCTTGACTCCATGGTAACAGAGAGTTTAATGCCATAAACAATCCCACACTGCCAGCTCCTCTCAATATGTGCATTTTACTGTGACAGGAAGGGCATCAGGCATAAAAATATCCTAATCTTGACTGAGAAATGATAGCTGCCTAAAACATGCTTCTGTGACATTCATTTTCCTTTAACTTTATGGCGCATGCTTTAAAAACTTCTCTAACTTGGTTTCCTCTTTTTGTCAGGCTGTTCTGTATTCCTGTGTTTGCCATAAACATTTTATAAACAAAACTAATAATAGTAATACAGTAAATGAACTGTATATATTTACATTTAATTTTTATTATTTTTCCTTCAATTTAGCTCAGAATCATCTACAACAAGAACTCAATCCTGGCAGGGCACTTCACAGGATCCACTGTCCAGGCTTTCAGGTATCATCGTCATTTCATTTTCCTCTTTTTTAAATCGTCTGCTCTCACAATGTTTGCATTTCAACTCACTGTTAATTAGTCATGCATTTTGAAACTCATCACCATAATAACCTTTTCCCAAGAGTAACCGTGACTGTCACTTATGCCTCCAGGTGAGTGAGGCAGGTATGTGCTTGTGTTTTTAAATATCTGCATAGCACTGGTGACACTAAACCAGTTTAACTCAGATCGAGACCCGGTCTATAGTCAGGACTAAGGAGTGTCAAGGTGAGGCCCTGCTATAACCTGTTCTGCACTCATCATCAGTCCGTGTTTACACTTAAGATTCAGTTTCTCTTGAGGAAGGAAAGGAGGATAGGAATGATGCTGGTTAATGAGAAGATGAAGGCCACTCAGTTTACAGGAAATGTACGCTAGAGTTATTATAATGTTGACGCCTGTTATTTGCATTCTTCTGTGACAGCACAAAATGTGACTGGTATGCTAATTATCTCAAAAAAGAAACTACTACTACTACTACTACTCCTACTACTACTCTGAGGGCCTTGAAGGTGGAAAAGCGCTATATAAAAATGTGGCTATTTCTACTACTATGAATATGGCTGTGAAATAATTAAACCCGGCAGGACCATAGACTGTTTATATAAATGGATATATCTAACCCTCTAGTTCAGTGTTTCTCAAAGTTTTTTTTCTGGGGACCCATATTTTAAAAGTCACAAACCTTCACGACCCAAGTCAATAGACATTATTCGTAAATCACAAAATAAATGTAGATTTCACCATTATTGAACATTAAAGAAGATATTTTATTGTTGACTGAGTGATCCTGTTTCTCTGAACAATTAGTATTACTCACGTTTTAAACAATGAAAAACATTGGAAGAGCAATAAAAGGGATCCTTAAGTCGCCTGTTTGGATCTTGAATATATCCCTGTATATTGCAGACCTTCATGAGAGCCACCGATCTCATTAGAAAAGTTAAAACATGTTTTGAATAATTTCTGATCTTTTTGTAATTATTTTATTGACTATGTTGTTCCAGTATTGCTGGTTCAATTGATTGTTGAAAAAAAGAAGAAATGGGCTGCATTTAATGTCCAAATAGGCGACTTATGGATCCTTTTATTGCTGGTTAAATGACTGTGTTTCATTGTTTAAAACTTGAGTAATACTAATTGTTCAGAGAGACACGATCACTCAGTCAACAATAAAATATCCTCACTAATGTTCAGTAATGGTGAAATCCATATTTATTTTGTGGTTTATTTTTTGTGGAATAATGTCTATTGCAGGGGTGTCAAACTCATTTTGGTCTGGGGGCCGTATCCAACCGACTTTGATCCCAAAGGGGCCGGATCAGAAAACTCATGGCATATTTATCCCAAAAATAACAATAAGTTCAAATATTTGTGCAGAGAAACACAAATCAAAATATTATAATATTATGCACAACCTGAAAACTTTAAGAAAAATGCAATTTCAACACAATGTTTTAACATGAACTTGTATGCAAATAGGAATAAGTAAATTTTTCTTGGAAAATCCTGTACTCGGCTCCACTTTTCTCATGTTGGACATTTTTCTGATGAGGGTGTCACGGTCAACAGTCAAAATGATCGTCCTTTAAGAGCGTTTGGAAAGAGACAAGTCTTCATTTGTGCTGCTCTGGTGGGAGGGGCCACGTACAGAGACGCTGGAGACGCTGCTAATGCTAAGCACCGCAGAAAATTACCAATATTTAAATAAAAAATATAATTAAAATATTTTAGTAGAAATAAGCCGAGGGCCAGATTAAAGGTCTTGGAGGGCTGCATCCGGACCCCGGGCCTTATAAGCCTTATAAGGTTTGTAACTTTTAAAATATGGGTCCCCAGAAAAAAAGTCTGGGAAACACAGGTCTATGGTACAAACGAGACACAATGAAGAGAAGATGTAGAAATGGTGGTAGGTTAATATGTATTTTATAAAATGAAGCTAACTCATGATTTTGTAAATACCTATCGCTCATTGTTAAGGTGTGTGTTTGTATTGTACGCGTGATGTTGTGAGTGTGTTTGAGTCAGAGAGTGGACAGTGCGAATTATTGTGAACAGAATGTAATTGCTCTGCATAATATTTCTACTTACTTAGCTATAATCTGGTGTTACTTCTGTTATATTACAATGTTATTTCTCTACGTGGAATGTTCCACAGTATGACGTTTAACAGATCTACCTCAAATTTATTCAATTACAGGTGGATTTATAGCTCAAAAATACCTAGAACAACAGGCATTGTGACTGTGAGTGGGGTTGCCTCTCCACAGATCTGACCTTTAATGTGACTTGATTTGGTCTCCATGATGATAGAAAGGTTTATTGTCATAAATGTTAAATATTTAAGACAAAGCAATAACATCTCCATGGAGAAAAGCAGGTGGCGGACCCTCGACCAGAAAAGTTACACAATGCACCTTTGAGACAAAATAACAAAAAACTAAATTAAAATTAAATTAAATTAAGTCAGGCAAGTTTATTTGTATAGCACAATTCGTACATGAAGTAATTCAAGTCAAGTCACTAAAAACAAAATCACAATAAAAACAAATCAAAACATAAATAATCATCAGAAAATTAAAAAGAGAGAGAGAGACATTAAATGAGAGAGAAGAGAAGAGTGTGGAATGAAAAATGAACTTTTCAGTTTTTCAAAATGAAGACTAAACTAATACAAAGAAGCAAAGGTGGGGAATAGAAAGTCATGACTTGGACTCGAGTTTTTAGGACTTGAAACTTGACTTGATAAAATGGACTAAGACTTGGGACTCGACTTGGACTTGGGGCCTGTGACTTGAGAAGACTTGAGAAGCACTTTAAAATCTGAATTATTTCTATTCTGACCGTAATGATTCACACTAACATATTGTCAAGACATTTAAAAAGGAAAAATTAACAAATTTAATACCTCCCACTATTCTATCCTCTGTAAATACTCATATATAAATATACTGTGATTTTTTTAAGTACAATTTGTCTCAAAAGTCATGTAAATAGCAAAAATTTAAGCTGTATTTGGCGCTTTGATTTAAAGACTTGAAATGACTTGGAATTGACTTGGATTTATGGACCAGTGACTTGAGACTCGACTTGGACTTGCCTGTATTAGACTAGGGACTTGACTCAGACTTGAGGTGAAAGACTTGAGACTTACTTAAGACTTGCAAAACAACGACTTGGTCCCACTTCTGCAAAGAAGTACAAGTAAACATCTTCTTAACGCACTCAGCTAAAAAGTGACTTGGTTTATTTTCCAGTGAATCCAGCGACAACAGCATCGTGGCCTATTACCAGTCTGAGTTCTCTGCCCCGGACTCCCAGAAGGCTTTGTTAGATGAAGCCATGAACTCTCTGGATACGAGTCAAACCCAGAGCATGACCGCGGGCAAAGGACGACTGCTTATACCCCCTAAAGATGCGCTACAGGTTAACCAGGTCATATCTGGAGGTACATATACTGTATACACATACACACACATACAAATCAGACCTGGATAAAAAAAATACAGCTAGTACTTCTTTTATCTTATTATAAATTATTTTTTACAGCTATTGATCCTCGTATGAACAGGAAGTCTTTATTTGGTGAGTGGAATATTTTATTCTTTGGCTAATCTTAGTAGTTTTCGAACGAAATCTACAAATCTACAAATCATGAAATATTTGAATTAGGCCTGTCACAATAATTACTGAATTGACTTGAAATTCAGTATATGAAAGCTGGAATAATATTTTTGGGGAGTCAATATTAGTCTTTCTTTGCACTACTGGGAGATTTTGGTTATTTTTTTGGCTACATGATAAGATTTAAGTTGTAAAAGGTAGAATTAATAACTTTTATGACTCATGCAAACTACCATAGTGTTTCTTTCTGCTGTTTATTTATTGCAGCTTGTGTGTGTTTTTTTTTATTATTAGTATTGAACATTTATAATAGTTCATGTTAGATCTTGGGTTGTTTTGTCAGTGGCATAAAGTAGGTTTCAATGTTATCGTTCGTTGTTTGAATCTCTTGTTTTCTATTTTTCCAGTAAAGAAGTCCTTTACGTTGCGAGTAAAAGATGGAGGAGTGGTGGAGTCTCCTGGTTTTCCAGATAATCCGTACCCCCCGAATGTGTTTGTGCAGTGGAGACTCAAGGCAGAACCAGGATACAGGGTCCATCTGGACTTCCACATGCTCATCCTGGAGGACAACTGTGAGCAAGACTTTATCAAACTCTACGACTCGCTGGCCCCCATCGAAAACCGACTAATCACAGAGTAGGAATATTCACCCATCTGCTCCCTTCTGCTCTGCTCCTGCCTGCTCCTGTCTGTGCTGCTCCCCTTTGCTCCTGTCTACTCTTGTCTGCTCCTGTTTGCTCCTTTCTGCTCTTGTCTGCTCCTGTCTGCTCTCGTCTGCTCCTGTCTGTGCTGCTCCTGTCTGCTCCTGTCTGTGCTGCTTCACTCTGCCCCTGTCTGCTCCTGTTTGCTCTCGTCTGCTCCTGTTTGCTCCTGTCTGCTCCTGCCTGCTCTGCTCCTCTCTGCTCCTGTCTGCTCCTGTCTGCCCCTGTCTGCCCCTGTCTGCTCCTATCTACTCCTGTCTGCTCCTATCTACTCCTGTCTGCTCCTATCTACTCCTATCTGCTCCTGTCTGCCCCTGTCTGCACCTCTGCTCCTGTCTACTCCTCTATCCTCCTGTTTGTTCCTCTCTGCTCCTGTCTGCTCCTGTCTATATTTTCCTGCCGTTCATGTTTTATAATCCTCTTCTTTCTCTCGTAGGCAGTGTGGATATCCTCACCAGTCCCTCTCTTACTTCTCGTCTGGAAACGTGATGCTGCTGACGCTCGTCACAAACGATGAGAAACATTTCCCTGGATTCAGAGCAAATTACTCCCAGATTAAGATCAACAATGGTACAGAACTGGATTTTGAAATATCACATAAATTACATGGATCTGTTTGTACTGACACTTTGTACTTAGATGAAAAGTACACAAGCCTGACAGTAGAGGGCAGCGTAAATCAAAGTGTTTATCATTTAAACTTCTTTATTTACACTGCCCTCTAGTGTCAGGCAGAAAGACTGCACATTGTTATTCAGTCATAATGGAAGAAGTATTAAAATTTGTTACTTAAGTAAAAGCAGAGATACTGGAGCAAAAAAATAAAATAAAGTAGAGTAAAAGTACAAGTAAAAGTATTACATGTAAAAATCTACTCACATTAAAGTACCTGTTTAAAATGTTACTTAAAGGGTAAAAAGTAATATTTTTTCAGCTAGCTGTATTTATGTGCATATTTATGTTTTCTCAAAGTATGAAATTATAAATTATTATTAAATTATCCACCCAAATTCAAAATGCACATTCAGCAAGACAGGGAGGCAACGGCGGGTGATTTACTCCACGATCTGCCGATGGATCGTGGTTTCCTGGGCTAAGGGATCAGTCTCAAGTGTCATCCATTTGCTTCGCATAAAGTTGATTTAGCATAATATGTGTTCTTTAATGCATCTTTTAATCTGGTGAGAAGAGAATTCAACATTATTGATATTGCCGCTTTATAATCCAGTGCACTTTACAGTCTGAAAAATACTGTAAATGGACATAGCTAACCTGCTAGAAGCCACGGGGGCACTTCCAGTTCCATCAACTCTGGTTCCAACTGACTTTAGACTGAAAAATTGTCACTCCTCTCTAGCTGTTTTAATGTGCATATTTTTATTTGCTCAAAGTATGAATGTGTTAGAAATGAACCTACAAAAATGCAGTGGAGTAACAATGCCTCACCTCTGGGTAACAATGCTTAGTAGTTCTGTGATGTCTCTGTGCAGAATGCGATGGGTTGCTGACCACAGGGAAAGGCGTGTTCTCCTCTCCCTTCTACCCCTCCAACTACCCCCCTCAGATCAGCTGCTCCTGGGATATACGGGTCAGTCCACACTGTACACACAAGTCCACTCATTTCTACCCCAAACATGGGTCAAGTGACTATGATTATTAACATCTCACAGCCAGAAACACAGCTTCTGACTTTGTTCATATATCTCCTCCACAGACGTCAGTGGATAAGTTCATCAAAATCCAGTTCAGGAAGTTCATGGTGGGTCATGATCAGGACAAGGACTGTTCCAAGGACTATGTGCAGGTCAACGACAAAAAGTGGGTCTCAGATGATAAACTGTTACAAATATCATGTTAAAGGTCCTACATTACGCATTATGAACTTTAAAAATGTTGTTGCCTCCTCAAAAACAGACCTGGAGTTGTGTTTTGTTTCATGCACACATGTTTGAGTAATCTAGCCTGATTCCTTAGAAGGTTTCACTTCATGGAAACCGTCTGACCTCGCAGCATTAGGATTTGTTCGTTCGATGGTAGGCGGGTCCTTTTTTAATTTAACCAATCACTGCTATTTGGTTGTGAAGTATGTTATGCACCACTAACAGGGCTAACTGGTATATTAAGCTTTTCCCAAATTCCGTAGGAAAAAGGGCAATAACGTCCTTCCCCTTGATAAAATTCACTAAACATTCTCTTTGATTTGGCAATTAATCCTCGATCTTGGGAATTGTTGCCAACACAGAATGTATGGCTCTTTGCTGATTGGCTGGTGCCCGGACTCGCACTTCCAGGGTTAGTGTATTCCAATTCCTGACCTAGATGAGAGAAATGAAATTGAGCAGAGGCACTAGGTGGTGCCAGCCTGGCTATGAGTAATCATCTCCAAAGCTCAAAATGCTCTGTTCCACCTTGTGATGTTTTGTAGCTGTACTTTTCAAGTTAACAGCTCCTTTTACCTTTAGTTCTGCTGAAATTGTTCAAATGTAGTGAATGTGTATGGACTTTAAAAACACAGTGGAGCATTACTACATGAAATCATGAGGTGGAACAGTGTTTTCTGTTTGAGAGAAGGACTCAGCCTAAAACATAACTCCGTGTAGGTTTGTGATGAGGAAACATTATAATAGATCAGATAATAGTGTAATATGGGGCCTTTAAGAATTTCTTGGTTGAATAAATAGCTGCTTATCTTCCAATTGATTTAAACTAATAAACCCACAGATTTATATGTAACATTCAAATATTTTCCAGATTATGTGGCAGCAATCTGAAGACATCGGTGCTAACGTTTCGCAGCTCTCAGGTCTCTGTCAAGTTTCACTCAGATTCTTCCAACGTGAACCAGGGTTTTACTGCAGAGTACGAGGCCTATATCCCCACAGACCGTGAGTCTTGTTACACTTTGCACACCCCACCGACCAATCACTACTCTGTAGGTTTACATTAACTTTTTATTAGATGATTTCAGTTGGACAGCAGGACCATACTTTACACATTATTGCCATTTTTAAATAAATATAAAAACTGAAAATCCACAAATGTTGAACAGGATATGAAAAACACTAGAGAAAAACGCTATAGTAATGATCATATTCTAGGATATATTTTGCTTCCTTCCATCTCATGTCACAGTATTCCAAAGGGTCTTTAATTAATTAAATTTAATTTGTTTAGAATCTAGAAAATCATAGACTGTATATATACCGTATTTTTTGGACTATAAGGCGCACTTAAAATCCTTTAATTTTCTCAAAAATCGACAGTGTGCTTATGTATTAATTCTGGTTGTGCTTACTGACCTCAAACCGATTTTATGTGGTACATAGCACTCAAAAATCTGTCAAATTCACTATTTTTTCAGCGCTTGCAGTTTATGCAAATTAGCCATGTGGTTTTAAGTTTGTTTCTGAAAAACGTAAACATATGTGCGCAAAGCTGCATTAAACACATTATTACTCGGTGTATATTTGAGTCTTCCTCACAGGAAATTAAAAAAAACAAAACTTAATCATCCACCCACATTCACATTCATAATACACATTCACCAAGACAGGGAGGCAATGCCGGGCGAATTACGTCATGATCTGCCAATGGATCGTGGAAGCCTGGGCTAAGAATCAGTTGCAAATGTCGTCCCTTTGTTTCACTTTATGCACCTTATAATCCGGTGCAATTTATTAGTCTGAAAAATACCATAAATGGACATAGCTAACCCAGTCGCCACATTACATATAGGAAATGAGCATCAGGGGGCACTTCCAGCTCTATCAACTCTGGCTCCAACTGACTTTACACTGAAAAATTATCACCCCTCTCTCTGTAGCTGTTTTATCTGTTCATAAATTCCTATTCCTACTATGGAACTCGACTCCAGATTTACTCCTATAACCTCTAGAACAGGGGTCTCTCCGGTGAGCTACCTTTACAAAAACAAAATGCCTAAGAGCTGAATCTTGTAGTGGTAAGGTGATCAGATTTTCAAAATTCAAAACTCGGACACTCGGGACCCGAGTTGGGATGGTTGCTATAAATAACACTGTGAAAAGAGCGTGAAACATCATAATCTGAAGGAATTCTGACACTGCAATTTTTTGCTCTGTTGTCATTTTCAGACACTGTTTTAGTATTTTGGCAAAACAAATGACAATCTATGCTCCTCTTTACTGTTAGCAGGGATCAGATTAGTCAAAAATTGTGATAGTCCTGTTTTAGTCCTTTTATAATCCTGTTTTAGACTTGATGTAGTCCTGGTTTAGCCTTAGTTTAGTCCTGGTTTGACAAAATTGGTCAAAAATAGGGACACTGGTCACACTATTTAGCGGATAGTGAAGAAAAGAAATTGAGGATAGGACAGCCTTTGATGGGAAACGGTTAGATACTGATAAAACTTTAATCAATGACTAAGTTTGTGCACTAATAAATGGATAAGTTAGTTCAATTACTTAATTCAGAAATCCCTTGGTGAGCTACTTGGAAGGGGGTGGAGAGCTACTGGTAACGCCAGAGCTACAGGTTGAAGACCCCTGCTCTAGAATCATGAGCTTCATTTGATTGGAGCTGAACACTATGGGTGACGTCACGCTCCATTAGTCCACTGCTTTATACAGTCCAGGGAACAAACTAGGAGTGATGTAGTGATATCTAAAAAATAGATGTATTTCATATTAACTTTGCACAAGTTGTGGATTAACAAAGAAATATTGTTGCTAAAATATATTTGGTTCTTAAAAAACAGCTACATATCACAGAATATCATGTGTAATACTTAGATTAGCACATGTATATCATGATAATATCGTATTGTGAGCCGTGTATCGTGTATCATAATTGTGAGGGACCCTGTGATTCTGAGCCCGAGTGTGTCTGTGTTTGTGTCTTTTCCAGCGTGTCCCGGAAGGTTCCAGTGCGCCAATAACCTCTGCGTGAAATCTAGCTTGAAATGCGACGGATTTGACGATTGTGGAGACGCCAGCGATGAACAAAACTGCGGTACGTCCACTAATAATACCTCCCTCTCCCCAGACACCTCCTCCAGACTCAGACACAATGTTTAAAAGGGTTTTGTTTATTACAGTTTGCACTGAGAACCAATTGAGGTGCAGGAACTCTGGACTCTGTAAGCCCAAGTTCTGGGAATGTGATGGCTCCGATGACTGCGGCGACAACACAGACGAGGAAAACTGTGGTGAGCATTACAAGAATCAGGCCAGAAGTGTCTTGCCCAATGGCACATCAACAGTATTCTAAGACAACAGGAATCAAAGTGCAATTTTTTTCCTTAAAGGTCCTATTTTACTCAAAAAATTACCGTAATTTCCGGACGATAAGCCGCTACTTTTTTCTCACACTTTGAACCCTGCGGCTAATAAAACAACGCGACTAATATATGGACGGATTATTTGTTTAACACATTTGTTGGACATTTGTTTAACACATTGTCCATTCATAAAAGTAATTTCAATAAATAGTAAAAACTGTGGGACTTGAAAGGCAGAGATTTTGTTTGCTTTGTATTGATTTTCATTTATGGGAAAACATATTATGTTTTCTACATGGGACATGTTTTCATGTTATTTTTTTTCTCTTATGAGGTGGATTACCAAAAATCTCCATCCATCTGCTCCTGGTCCAGCCCTTCCATCAAATTTTAGAACACTTTCTGGCCCACAAGCCAAAAAGGTTTCTCACCCCTGATCTAGGGTTAACATGAAGTTGCTACACTTGCTACCAATATTGTCAGCGCACTCAAATAGTTTATCACCGTGCGATAAAATAAGTTTTGATGCTAAATGAACATTAGTGAGGGGGATACGTCTTACCCATTTGCGTAAATGACGAGAAGAACCGTCTCAAACGTCAGTAGCTCGACATCCACTCATACGTGATTGATAGAACTAGCCCCGCCCCTGCGAGAGCTTGAAATCTGCTGAAATCCTCTAAGACCTTGACATGATACAGACAGGACAGAGACTCTTTCTGCAGGAAACATTCGCAGCAGAGCACGGGGAGAGACGGGGGTGATGTGCCGAGGAAGATGCTCGTATGATTGTGTTTTGAACAGTTACTTTGCGCTTCATACACACACCTTCCTCATGGAAAACACACGAAGAAATGCAGATGATGCAGCTTTTAAGTTAATGGCAATTGATGTGGCTGTGGAAGGAGGAAATAGAGCTGCTGCACATGAGCTCGCCATCAGTGAGTCGATGGTGAGATTTTAGCGACAGCAGTGTGACAAAATGAGTGCAAAAACACAACAAAAGCTTTCAGAGGTGATAAAAGCAGATAGCCCAAACTTGAAAACGTTCTTGAAGACACCTGCGGACACCTGTGGCTTATATTCAGATGCGGCCTATATATGTGTAATCTTAAAATTTTGTTACAAATTTAGTTGATGTGGCTTATATTCAGGTGCACTCAATAGTCCGGAACTTACGGTAACTCTTGTGAGCTTTACATCATGTTGAATGCTGAATGCTGTTACCTTGTCAAAAACAGACCTGGAGTTGTGTTTTGTTTCATTTACATGTTTGAGTAATCCTTTATTATTAGTCTGTCTACATCTCCAAAGCTCAGAATGCTCTGTTCCACCTTGTTTCGTCATGAAGTTTAGTTTTCAAGTTAACAGAAGAAAAAACTCAGCCTAAATATGCAGGGTTTGTGTGTTAAACATGTGAATGAAACAAAGCACAACTCCAGGTATATTTATGATGAGGAAACAACATTATAAGAGATCAGAAAATTGCGTAACGTGAGCCCTTTCATTTATTTTCAGTGTTGGAAAGTAACTCAATACATGTACAGAGAATACGTATTCAAATCTAATTCTGAGTAACTGCATTAGAGTATTTAATCATGTAATTTAAGCTTTAACCTGCACATAACTAGTGAGAAAAATAGAGAAACAGCACGCTGATTGGACCAGTTATCGGAATATGTTATGAAATACATTTTAATGCAGGTATTTAGTATTCTGTAACTAAATAAAAGTATTCTTCCTATCACTGTTGATTTTTCACCTGTTTAGTCCTGCTCTAAGGATCTTTTGGTCATTCCTTCACAGAGAAGTGTAAAGCCGGAGAGTTTGTGTGCTTCAATGGACACTGTGTCTCTGAGAAGCTGAAGTGTAACGGTGTGGACGAGTGTGGAGACGGATCTGATGAGGCCGACTGTGAGAAATGTGAGTCTAACCCGAAGTATTCTGCAAACCATAAACTGTATTTAGCAGTGGTGGAACATACTGAAGTAAAAGAACTAAAGCACTGCACTTAGTATACTGTACATACACACTTCACTACTTTTGAGAGAAGATAACTGTACTTCCTACTCCATTATGTTTTTGAACAGGACTGATTTTTTATGATAGTTTGAGACCTGCTGAAATGCTGTAGGGGTTTTTAACACATCTACAAAAATTAAAAACAGCTAGGAAAAAAAATAATTCTTCTGTTGAACAAACACAGATCTGTATTAAAATCACTACATTTGAATCTCAAAATCTGTGCAAAATACTTTTTACTCTTTTTTTAAACAGACACTTTAATTAATTAAGTAGATTTTTTTAACATTATTGCTCACACACAGCTCTGGACCTGGAGACGTGCTCAGAGTTCTCGTTCCGTTGTTCTGACGGACACTGTGTGAGTCGCTCAAACCCCGAATGTGACGGACACAGAGACTGCACTGACGGGTCGGACGAGGAGAACTGTGGTGAGTGAGAGATTCAGAGATACAAAACAATATTGTCTTTTATGTTTTTATTTTGCAGTGTTGTAGTACTTAAAAAAAACACTTATAGTAGAGTAATGTTGCTGTGCTTTTAGAGTGTGGGGCTCGTCCGTACCGCTCCTCTAGAATTGTGGGCGGAGTTGAGTCCCGTATGGGGGAGTGGCCATGGCAGGTGAGTCTGCACCTGAACAAAGTTCATGTTTGTGGAGCCTCAGTCCTGAACAAGAGATGGATCCTGACAGCAGCTCACTGTGTGTACCAAAGTTCCACCAACAGGTCAGTGAAAATACTGCAGTATACATCTGTGCACCCAACAGTTCATAGTCTATACAGTAGTGTTTCATAGATGTAAATACTGCAATTTACTACAGTGTGGCTAACAGGTCAGTGAAGAGACTAAGAGCAAATGCAATGACACAAAAATGAGTCATCTCATACAACAGCAGCATTTCTGTCCTGCAGGACTTTACTCATAGAAACAACAACAAAACACCTGGAGCTGGTTCTGACCTTGTGCAGCTCTCTGAGAGAATTCAAATGTTTGAGGGAACTACACTTTTCCTGAATTACTAACATCAACAAGAAAGACCTTAAAGGCAAAATATTCTGCATAATCAACTTTAAAAGAGCTTTTCACAATGTTATAGCGATCCTCATCATTATTTTATTTAGAGCTTGAGTGATCTTATAATGTTTGACAAATGCATAATATGTCTTCTTTAACACACACGGGACTGGGCTGGCTGTATTCAAATCTTGGGTTAGAAAATCAAATGCTAAAAAACAAAATCTATAAACAACTCAAGAAATAAAGCGCTGTTGATACTTTGCAGCTGATGTCGTCAAAATTCTTTGGAGGCATGATGCTAACTGTAGGCACTGCTCTGTCTGAAGCTCTGTCAGTCAAGTTAGACTTTAATCTTTGTTTTAATCTTTATGTGACCATAAAGAACTGACATAATTGGACCAACAACAGGTGAGATGATTTGTGCTCTTAAACAAGTCTCTCACACAATTAAAATTACACTCATAAGCTATTAGCCAATAGTTTTGTGTGATTTTTTCTTGAGCTTTCAGACAATCTTTAAAATTGTTTTGACAGTGTTTGCGTATGTGTGCTCCGTGTCAACTCAGGTTCACTTCAGCAGACAAGTTTGACGTGCTGCTGGGGCTCCATGCTCAGGGCAGTGCCAATGAATGGACAGTGAGGCGCAAAGTTCAGAGGATCATAGCCCATCCCGAGTACAACTATATGACCTATAATAATGATGTGGCTCTGATGGAGCTGGACAAAGACGTAGTCCTCAACCAGTACGTGTGGCCCATCTGTCTCCCCGCAAAGACACACCGCTTCAGCCCAGGGACCGAGGCTTGGATCACAGGCTGGGGCGCCACCAGGGAGGGAGGTAAGACTCTAAAAAAGACTCTAAACTCTACGTCAATCACTATTTCATATTTGCACCATTTCACCTTACGGCCACTTGTATAGTGCTGAGAAATATATTTGTATTTTTATATTTCTGTGCATTATTTTTACCTCATCTTAAAACCAACTTTTATTCTCTGGTTTTAACATGTCATAAGCTGCTTTATATTTATTATTATTTTTATTTTTATTTATTGTTTTTATCTGCCATATTTTATTCTTTTTAGTACTGCTTTTATTTATAGATTTTATTATTTGTATCTATTGCTTCTGTTACTTCCTTTTGTGTGGTACATAATTCTGCTTTTTAGAGTTAAATGTTTTTCAAAATTTGCTATACAAATAAAGTTGGATTGGATTGCATATACATTTATACAGTATAATGTTGCTTTATTTGACACCAGTCTGTTGCTATTTTTTCCACTTACTGTATTTTGAATTTATTATTACTATTTATATTTTAGCTTTTTGTTATTAGAATTGAATTGTGATGTGTGAGCTACTGTGTCCAAATTATTTCCCTTGTGGATCAGTTAATTGTCTTAAAGGTGTACTGTGTAACTTTTTAATTCAGGGTCCGTCACCTGCGTGTTTCTATGGAGATGTCATTGCTCTGCCTGGAATGACATTAACCAGCTCTGCCTTACATTTTTTCAATTGCAGGTGATTTATAGGTCAAAAATACCTAGAAACATATACATTCTGACTGTGAGCGGGGCTGCCTCTCCACACATCTGACCTGTAACTCGGTTTAGTTTGTTTGCCTCCACAAGAAAAGTTATACAATGCACCTTTAAGTCTCAGTCTAAACTACTGTAGCTCTGCACCAGTTGTTTGAGGTGTTCAGATGCTCAGACTTGATCTTCATGATGCTTTCAGGTACCGTAGCTCAGATCCTGCAGAAGGCCTCGGTTCGTGTGGTGAACTCCACTGTGTGCAAGTCTCTGATGGGGGACGATGTGACGGACACTATGATGTGTGCAGGAGTCCTTCAGGGGGGAATCGATGCTTGTCAGGTGAGGCTCCACATCTGTCCTACATCACTGCTTTACTTGAGTTATTGTTCAAAAGGTAAACACATAATGACCTATATTACACAAATGGATTCAGTGAGTTTAAGCCATGTTATAATGCTGTTACCTCCTCAAAAACATACCCAGAGTTATGTTTTGTTTCATTCACACACCCTTTATTATTAGTCTGTCTACATCTCCAAAGCTCAAAATGCTCTTTTCCACCTTGTGATGTTATTTAGTGGCAGTTTTCAAGTTAACAACTACCTTTTTAGTTCATTAGAGTCAAGTCTAAAATTATCCAAATGATTCTATTGAAAGTGTGTGAAGTTTTACAACACAGTCAAGCACTCTCTGTATCACCCTATGACACCACAATGTTTGAGAGAAGAACTTTTATTTATTTTTCTTTTGTTTATTGGGTCCCCGTTAGTCTTTACTGTGGTCAAGACTATTTTTCCTGGGGTTCAAGTTAGCATAATTTACAATAAAATGTTCCATTATAATAACTATAAAAGTTCACACCTAAGTTCATACAGTCCTTTTCCATAGTAACTACATCATAAACATTAAGTATAATATATCCAATAAATTACAATGAATAAATAGTGACTAAATATAATATAAGGTTGAATATACAGTTAAGGTTTGGGGGAGCGTGTTACAAAGCACTATCGCTCTGTACATAACAGTTCTTTTTTTTTCTTAGTCCTGGGAAGTGAAAGTATAAAATGGCCCTGTGAAGCTTGTTTTTTGTTAAAACCATCCCGAACTCATCCTAAATATGCAGGATTTGTGTGCTAATGTGTGAATGAAACAAAACACAACTCCACGTTTGTTTTCAATTAGGAAATAACATTATAACATACAAATAGATCAAAAAAGAGCATAAAAGGCCCTTTAAAGTAATTCGTCACATCAAAAATGTTTAACATTTTAATAATAATAATACATAAGACTTACATAGTGCTTTTTGGACACTCAAAAAAGCTTTAGAAATTATTAGAAATCAACAGAAATCATGGAGGGAAAGCCCGATTAAACAGGCGAATTTTTAGAAGTGATTTGAAGTGCTGCAAGGCGTCCGAGTTCCTGATGCATTGTGGGAGTGAGTTCCAGAGGGCGGGGGTGGCAGCAGCAAAGGCTCAGTCCTCTAAGCAATCCCCCTCAATCTCCAGAGTTGAGCTTTTAATTTATTCAGGGTTTTGGCAGAGGGCAGTTTTTAGTTTGCTTTAGTTCTAACCAGTGTTGAAAGGTAACAAAGTACAAAATACTTAGGTGCAATGTTTAGGTACCTGAACTTCACTTGAGTCATTTTTACAGTGGATACTTTTTGCTTTTACTTCACTACATTTGGGGGCATGTACTTTATATTCCACTACATTTTTAAACTGAACTGAAGAGTAAAGAGTACTTTTCTTTTTTATATAAGACCTGCTGAAATGACTGAGACTTATTTCTACACATTTAATTTGAGTTGACATCCCAAATTTGAGCAAACTAAATTCAAAAACAGCTAGAAAACCTAAGAAATCAATTGATTCACTTAAAATCATCTACATTCTTTATCAAAATCACTACATTTGATGCTTTAAAAGTAAAAATTAATCTTAAAGTATATTTTTAAACAGGTACTTTTTTTTTTTTCATGTGATACTTTTACTTTTACTTGATCTTCTTCTTAATCTTTTTCCCCTGTGTCTGTTACAAAATTGAGTGCTCCGTCCACCACTGGCTCTAACCATGTTGTGTTGTGTTGTGGCCCTCAGGGAGACTCCGGGGGCCCTCTCTCGGTGCAGGAGCCTAGCGGGAGAGCCTTCCTCGCGGGGGTGGTGAGCTGGGGAGATGGATGCGCTCATAGGAACAAACCTGGAGTCTACGCCAAAGTCACAAAGTTTAGAGACTGGATCAGGACTAACACTGGGATCTGAACTTAAACCAGGACTAAACCTTCCCTGACCAGCCGTTTTTTTTTCTACTTTCTCTCCAAATCCATAAGGAACTAGAACTGGACCATAGAGTGTGAAAAAACTCTGAGACAATCCAACCACAGCTGCTCATTTGTATCATGTGTCTTTCAAATGCAGAAGACTTTTCTCCTCTCCAAAATTCCCGTAACGTTCAGAACAAAATATACTGTATAACTTCTTTGACCAGAAATAAGTAATAGTTTGGTGCTTTGATTGCTGATTCTGTAAAATTCTGCATAGTTTTTCAGTCCTTTATGTGGCTTTTTCTTTTTTTTTCTTTTTCTTTTTTATTGTAAACCCCCATGTTTCTTTTGCCTCTCTCTGATTGGTTAATCCACCTGTCAATCAAGCCCTCTGAAATCATGGAGACAGAATCCAGTCGGCTCCAGATCCACTCACCTTTGTAAAGTTTTATCAAAGCGTGTGCTTCTCAGGTCAGGTAAGACTAAACCAGATCTGATGTGGTGCAAGATCAATGCTGGACCAAACCCAAAGGTCTGAATCAGGACCAATCTATAACTAAACCAGGGTTAAACATGGACTAATATGCACTGTTTGAAAAGAAAAGAATGAAAATGCCACAGGGTTTTTATGTGAATTTATATTTGAATCCAGGAATTACTGTTTTATCTCAGGTTTAATCTGGTTTATCCCAGGAAAAAAAAATGTTTTAGAGCTCATTTTTCAATCAAACCTGTTGTAATTATTGTGTTTGCTGCACTGTGTAATTCTTCTGTGATATTACTGTTATGAAACTATCAGATCTTTTTTATAAGATTTTACGTCTTGTTGCACTGCAGAGGTCTGTTTTTCCCCCATCCATCATAACAAGACAATATACAATATATTTATATTTTTTTTATTCAGGAGCTCCAGAAACAGTGTATACTCTTGGACATTTTTAAAGGTCCTATATTACGCAGAATTGACTCTTGTGAGCTTTTAGTCATGTTAGAATATTGTTACCTCATCAAAAACACATCTGGAGGTACGTTTTGTTTTCATTCACACATCCTTTATTATGTTACCTTTAGTCTGTTTATGTCTCACAGCTCAAAATGCTCTGTTCTTCCTTGTGATGTCATGAAGCTGTAGTTTTCAACTAAACAGTAACATTTTACCTTTAGGCTATGTTTATATAATGATGGTCTGAACAGAAGACACAAAAATGGCTTTGTGTTTTCACTTTTTATTCCGCGTTTAGTCGAGCGTTTTCTGGAGGAAATCTACGTGCATATGGTGACGCAAAAGTGTGTGGAATTAGATCAGGTATGCATGCCAGGTTTCTGTGTACTCTATGTATGTGACGGAAATCTGACCAGAGTTTTGCGTCTTGGGCAGTGTAGACGGAAACGCTACAAATTCAACTTTTCCACTCTGGAGGGTGGTTTCAGATTTTTCGCGTTTTTTAGCCCCAAAAACGCCATCACAGTCTAAACGAAAGGCACTTCCAATAAAATATTTTGTTGTTTTTACCTGCAAGCGTTCTCATGTAAACAGACCCTTAGTTCAATAAAGACTGCCAATTCCAGGCTGAAATGATCCAAATGATTCTAGTGAAGGTGTGTGGAGTTCAAAACACAGTGGAGCACTTCCTATATTACATGACATCACAAAGTGGAACAGTGTTTTCTGTTTCAGAGAAGAACTCAGCCTAAATATGCAGGATTTGTGTGTTAAAAATGAGTGAATAAAACAAAACACAACTCCAGGTGTGTTTTTGATGAGGAAACAATATTATGACAGAGCAGAAAATCATGTAATATTGCCCTTTAAAGCTTTGCAAGTACAATATTACATGATTTTTAGTGTGAATACAACATTGCTTTAAAGAAACGCCTTGGGAACAAAATATTATCGTCTTAATTTCGCTGGGTATTGCAGGCACAGTCGTCGCTTCTCTTTGCTGTTTCTTATTTATTTGTACATATTTTTTTTCCTTTTTGTTGCCGCACATGTCTCTTTATGTCAACATTAAAACTGTAATACGTTTGTAATATAATTGTGTTTCTGCAGTCACTTTGTGTGTTTAATTTCCCACATGGTCCATTAGCTGCAAACTGATAGGACTCATTACATTCTTATTAAAAAGCCTGTGAACATTTAGACACATGATATTTTTTTTTTTTTTTTTTTTTGAGGTTACAGTAAATTTCCATTCTCCAATGAGCAGGTTTTGTGTCTCCTCGGGGTCTGAATCAAATAAACAAATGAGTGGGAGGAAGCAAGGACACAAGGAGGTAGGGAAGGAGACACAGAGGAAAGGAAACACAGCTCTGAGGAAGGAAGTATGGATCGCTGAAGAAAGGGACAGGTAAAAGACTGCGTTTATTTCTATGATTCATAAATATTTTTGCTGTTATCCTCTCAATTATGTAATAGTTTATGTGTATGTTTTCATGTTTGTCTAATTCTGGTTAATACTTGGCTCATTGGGGTTGTAGCTGTGGTAGTAAGTAGTACATTACTGTACTTAAGTAACATTTTTAAGTATCTGTACTTTACTTAAGTACATTTAAAGTGGATACTGTTTAATTTTACTTCACTACATTTGAGAGCAGATATCTGTACTTTCTACTCCACTGCATATTTGAACTGGACTCAAAAGTAAAAGTATTTTTATTATAGTTTGAGACCTGCTGAAGGTTTATTTTTAACACGTTTGTAGTTTGAGCAAACAAAAATATACAAATAAAAACAAAAAAAAATGTATTCATTTGTTTCTGTTTGACAAAATTCAGCACAAATCTTTATCAAAATCACTATATTTGAAGCTTTATTAGAGCTCAAACTCTACTTAATGTGATACTTTTACTTGAATTTTTTTATTATTTTTTTTGCTCAGGTATCTGTTGCAAAACTGAAACTTCCATCACTGACCTGTGGTAAATATTAATCATAGTTTCACATCAGTTAAGTGGCAGTTTGTGGGGGGAAAAAAAAGTTGAAAAGAAAATGACAAAAACACAGGAAGTTGTGCTGAGTTCTAAAACAGAATACCTCTTATTCTTATTCTGTTGAAAATGCAGAGACAATTTGTGCACAAGGAAAGCATTTTTCTGACACTTTTAACATTCAAGTAACAAAAAAGGTGTTATTGTTTATTATTATTAATCTAATTGTATCTATTGTGCAATTTAAATAGGCTTTGGCCCTTATTAACATTATGGATGCTAAGTAAGAGTTATGAATAAGAGTTTCTGCTGCCCATGTCCAACCAGGAAGGACAGTGAGTAAAATTAGTACAAATTCACAGAAATGCTAAAACTAGAAAAGAATTAGACCCAGTTTCTAGTAAATCTTAAATACAATGATGTAGACTATGTTTTAGTGAAATGAGAAGTCTAATATGCAATTTTAATTTCCTCTATTACACAAATTGACTCTTGTGAGCTTTTACTCATGTTATAATGTTGTTACCTCCCCAAAAACAGACCTGGAGTTGTGTTTTGTTTTATTCACATGTTTGAGTAACACTTTATTATTAGTCTGTCTGCATCTCTAAAGCTGAAAATGCTCTGTTCCAGCTTGTGATGTCAAGATGTGTTAGTTTTCAAGTGAACAGCTTCTTTTACTTTTGCCTTTAGTTCAGTAGAGAGCGGCAATTCAAGGGTCTGAAATCATCCAAATGATTCTAGAGGAAGTGTGTAAAGTTTAAGAGCTGTGGCCACACCGACTTGTCAAAGCCTGATCCTGTCAGATCTCAGAAGCTCAGCAAGGCTGGGCCTGGTTAGTACTTGGATGGGAAACCACTGGGAATTCCAGGTGCCAAAGGGGGGCGCTAGTCACAAAAAACTGTAGTTGTGTCCTTAGGCAAGACACTTCACCCACATTTCCAAGTATGAAAGTGGAGTGTGTGTGAGTGTTGGTGGTGGTCAGAGGGACTGATGGCGCTGATTGGCAGCCACACTTCAGTCAGTCTGCCCCAGGGCAGCTGTGGCTAGTAGTTTACCACCACTGCGTATGGAGTAAATGAGTAATGATTTGTAAAGTGTCTTTGTGACATATGTCTGTGAAAAACACGATATAAATTAAGAGTTACTTAAAAACACAGTGGAGCACTTCCTGTATTGCCACATGGCATCACAAGGTGGAACAAGGTGGATAATTTCCTGTTTGAGTGAAGAACTCATCTTAAATATGCAGGATTTGTGGGTTAAACATGAATGAAACAAAACACAACTCTGGTTATGTTTGTGATGAGGAAAAAACATTATAACATAGCTCATAAAATTAATACGGGCCCTTTAAGACAAGATTTACTGGATTTTTTAAACATCATTTTCTTCCCTACTCAGTTCTTTTGTGGCTTAATACTTTGTGAGTCAGTATCAATATTTACTTTAGACAAGTTAATACTTGCAAATCACATTTAAGGCATGTGGACTTCATTATGACTTATATTTACTTAGTTCTGGTACTTGGATCCACATTCACTTTCTGATAAGCATCAATACCTCAGTTGCATAAACTGAAAAAAAAAAAAAAATCTTTATAGGATTTTGAGTTCTGTTATTTCTTCATTAAAGGTGCACTGTGTAACCTTTCTGGTGGAGCGTCCGTCATCTGCTTGTCTCATGGTGATGTTATTGCTTTGCCTGGGATGTTCCACAGTACAGCATTAGTGTTTAAAAATATATCTTGTATGTATTCATTTTTATTTGTGTTTTTATTCCTCAAAACTTCTGCAAAGACATGAATTCTTACAGTGAGTGGGCCAACTTCTCCACAGATCTGACCTGTAACTTTGCCCAGTGATGTGGTCTGCTTGTCTCCATGGAGATAGTTAAATTAAATGCCATACTGTGAAACATTCCAGGAAAAACAACAAACTATGACATCTACATAGAGTCAAACCCTTTACTAGAAAAGTTACATAGTGCACCTTTAACGATAAAATAATCTGATAGCCTGATTCATCAGCCGATTTCATTTTGTGGAAACCGTCTGACCTCGTAGCATTAAGATTAGTTCACTCGACGGTAGGCGGGTACTTTTTTTAATTTAACCAATCGCTGCTATTTGGTCGTGACGTATGTAATGCGCCGCTAACGGGGTTAACTGGTATATTAAGCTTTTCCCAAATCCCGTGGAAAGAAGGATAATAACATCTTTCCCCTTGATAAAAGTCACCAAAACATTCTCTTTGTTCCAGCTTTAAATCCTCGATCTTGGGAATCGTTGTCAACACAGAATATATGGCTCTTTGCTGATTGGTTGGTACCTAAACTTGCACTTCTGGGGTTTTTGCAAACCGTCTAGTGTATTCCCATTCCTGACCTAGTTGCTGGAGAGAAATGAAATTGAGCGGAGGCACAAGGTGGCCCCAGCCTGACTAGCACGGTGCACCTTTAACTATAAAATATTCAGCCATAGTTGTAGAGTGCTTGTCTTCTGGTGGGAAGGTTGGCGGTTCGAGTCCTGCTCTCAACACAGGTTTGTGGTACGGTTACAGCTCTCACAGATGAATACTGCTGTTGTGTCCTTGGGCAAGACACTTAATCCACCTCATCCCTAGTGTATTATTGTGACTGTGAGTGAGTGGTTCCTTGATCTAAACTGCTTTGTGTGCCCTGAAGGTAGAACAGTTTTATTTTAAAAGTGAACATTTACTTAAAGGTTCTAAATTGCAGTGTTTTCTGATCTATTTTTATTTATTTATTTATGTTATAATATTAATTGTTTTCTCTCAGTCTGTTCCAACTTGTGATGTCATGTGGTAATACAGGAAGTGCTCTTCTGTTCCACACTTTCACTAGAATCATTTGGATAATTTCAGCCAAGGAATTGCCAGTCTCTACTGAATTTAAGGTAAAAGGAGCTGTTAAATTACCACTACATGACATCACAAGGTGGAACAGAGCATTTTGAGCTTTTGAGATGCAGACAGACTAATAATAAAGGATTACTCAAGCAAAACGAATGAAACAAAACACAACTCCAGGTATGTTTTTGATGAGGTAACAGCAGTCTAACATGACTTGAAGCTCACAAGAGTTAATTTTTCATAATATAGGACCTTTCACTGACTTTATGAGCAAAAGTTAAGTTGAAAAGTGAAATCAAAATTCTTTGTCACAAGTCATGCCAGTTCCTTTTCATTTTTTGCAGTGCGTGTTTGAACTGCTGTTTGTATTTTTGTTTCATTTCTCCCTGAGGAGGTTTGGTCTGAATCCGTTCAAACCTGAATATTCTCACATGTTTAATCTTGCCACTCTCTTTCTGCCAGTGTTTCCCTGAACTGCAGCTTCAACTAAACGTGGCTCCGAAGTCTGTTTTTTCTGAACTGAAGCTCTGAGTGAAAACAGGACAGACCACGGTGAGTCGAATACCTCCTCCAATAATACTGTCTCTACTCAGTCAGTAGCTCTGTTGTTTTGTGGTGTGTGTGAAGGTAATGGTGGGGAGACGCAGCGGTGAATGAAGAAAGTTTTGTTGCTAGTAAAAGTAAAAGCAAAAGTATCACTTTAAAAAAAAATCTTCTTAAGTCAAAGTGTTTAAAAATGTGGTCAAAATGTGCATTGTGTAACTTTTCTGGCTGAGGGTTCACCAAATGTTTTTCTCTGTGGAGATGTTATGGTTTTGTCTGGAATGTTTCACGGTGTTAGAACATATGTATAACTTCTTACAATCACTTCATTCAGGATGTTACTATAAACATGGTAAAAAAAATCCTTAATAACCCTTAAAATTATATGTTAAGTACCTTTACTTTTCATTCCAGTTAAAAATGTAGTGGAGTAGGAAGTACACACACCTGCTCTCAAATGTAATACAGTAAAAAGTATCCACTTTACAGTTCAATTCATGTGAAGTACAGATATTTAAAAATTCTACTTTGCATGTACTGTATTTTATTACTTGTAGATGGATCTTGTCACAAATATGAATGAGCAGTAGGTCAACATCTGTGGCTTTTATTATTATTTTTTTATTAAATATTTGAAAATATTTTGTGACTACCTCAAATAGTTGTAAAAGTAACATAAGTCTTGTATTGTGGTGGGACACGTTGGTTTCACGGTGACTCTGCACCTCTGAGCTTGTCATGTTTTGCAGTTTTATCTCCCAAACACAGTGTCACACCGTTAGAAAAAAGTGTTAGTTTTATGAAAGGGAAATGTATGTTATTATGTTTTGTACTTTTCTCACTAATTCTTATCTGATTTGAAGGACAAAACATTAAATAATGCACAAAATCTGGTGTCAAAGGATAGACACAAATAAGAGAAAAATAAAAATAATAATATTGATATCTGATGGAGCGCTGCAAGAAACACAAAAGTTTAAATAATTTGATAATGTCAGCATAAAACTTTTATCACTTGTGGACTTACTCACAACAGGAAGAGCATCCAGTACTGTTACTTCAATAAAAGTATTACTCAATAGGAAATACACTAGTGGAAAAGTACAATTTCCTTAAAAAGTTACTCAAGTTAATGTAATTGAGCACCACCGTTGCTTTTGCGCAAGAAAACTACAGTGACCTAAATAAGTGGGAAAGGGCAGGTGGTCACTATAGGGCCGAGATCTCCAAACTTTTTCCTCTGGTGAGCTGCCTCTACAAAACTAAAACACCAGAGAGATCCTCATTTAAGTGGTCCTAAGAAATTGAGCTTAAAACAAGACTCAGATGAGGTACAGTTGATTCTTATAAAACCATGGATCTATTAAAATAACATACAAAAGAAAACATAGATCCATTATTTAGTTATCAGAGCACAAGGTTAGTTTAAAATGATATATGTACAAAGATAATTAATCAAATTCTATCCAGTTCAATACATATAATTCAGAAATTCAGGTTGGAGATGTCTGATGTAGGAACAGATTCAGCTGAAAACTACTATATTGTGAGTCAGTTCTTTCTATTGACATTGCATACTGCGGGGGAGTTGTTGTACTTTAAGCTCTCTGCAAGTTTAATTGTAGCTATGATTCCTGATGGTCGCAGAGGCACAGAACAGCAGCCACATCTCTGTCAGTCTGCCCCAGGACAGCTGTAGCACAGTGACTAAGAATGCAAGGGAAAGGAAAATGCACTTTGAGTCCATTTGCGTGATCTTAAATGCATCTTTTATTAATACTATTACTGCTTTTGCACACTGGACTGACAGATACTGATGTGATGTAGTGACAGTTTTCATGGCGTGGGCGTATGGCGCTTCCTGTTGCTCTTGTGTCACTTCCTGTGGCTGTGGTGTCACTTCCTGTTGTGGGATCTTTAGATGAGTGAGACATAAGGCTGAAGGTTTATATGAGAGAAGTCCTGGAGTCTGGTGAGTTCAATAACAGACGATACATGTTTTGAGTTTTTTTTTTTTTGCATTTCATTTTATTCTGAAAATCTTCGACCTGGCGCTAAAAGTGATTGTATATTATCTGTGTAATAAATATTTGACTAATTGATTAAAAAGTTTGATCATTTTTGACATTCTGTATTGCTCCTGTTGCGACTGAAGTACTGGAACATCTATTGCAAGAAAATATATTATAATTCACGAGACAATTCACATTTTTCAAGATTTAAGACTCATTATTTTAAACTGAAACTGGATTCACTGAATTATAACTTATGTAATGTAATATTTATGTTATTTCAGAGTGAGATATGTCATCTTAAAGTACCGCCAACAGCGTAATTTCTTCAGAATGAGCTCTTCCGGTCCACTTTCTCCAGAGGTACAGACTCCGCCCCCTGGTCCTTTGACTCTGTCCCCTTCGGTGACCACACCCCCTCCTCTGACCACACCCCCACCTGTGACCACGCCCCCTCGGAAATGCTCCATAAGACTTCAGGAAAGGTGAGTCTGATGTAAACTACCAGTCAAAAGTTTTAGAGCAGCCTAATTTTTCCAGTTATTTATTGCAATTCAAGTAGTGCAAGTCCAATGAAGAGCTTGAAATGGTACAAAGATAAGAACTGAACAGACAGAGGTTATAAAAAAAAAGATAAAAGATACAAAACACAAGTCCAAGCTCTGCCAAAATTACCTCAGGAAAAAAGAACAACATGGTGATCTTGAAAACATGGAGTGTCCAGCACAGTCTCCAGACTTAAACTCCGTCAAGCTAGTTTGGGATGAACTGAACAGAAAAGTAAAAGACAAACAAACTACAAGTGCCACACATTTATGGGAACTTCTGCAACAGATTTGGGAAGAACTTTCTGAAGAATATTTGATTTCTATTGTAAAAAGAATGAGCCACGAGTGTGTTCAGCTGTTATATCTGCCAAAGGTGGACACTTTCATGAATCAAAAGTTTAGATTATGTTTTGGTCAAGAGTAAACAGTAAAAAACTGGAAAAAGTGTGGTGTTCTAAAACTTTGGACTGGTAGTGTAGATTTAACTTGTAGTTTATTTTACTCTAAACCTGAGTATCTACATCCCATCTTTTTAAAGGGTCCATATTACACTGTTTTCAGATGTTATAATGTTTCCTCATCACCGACATACCTGGAGTTGTGTTTTGCTTCATTCACACTGCACAAAAATCCTTCATAATGTTGACTGAGTTCTTCTCTCAAACAGAAAACACTATATCCCGTCCTTTGGCAATACAGGAAGTGCTCCACTGTGTTTTTAAACTTCATACACCTTCAGTAAAAGGTGACGTTAACTTGAAAACTACTGCTTCATGAGATCACAAGATGGAACAGAGCATTTTAAGCTTTGAGACTAAAACTAAAACTAAAATTAAAAGATTGCTCATACTGCTGGTGAGTTGTTATACTTTAAGCACTCTGGATGTTTAATTGCAATCATATGTTAATGTGAATGAAACAAACCACAACTGTAGTTATGTTTTTGAGGAGTTAACAACGTTCTGACATGGCTTAAAGCTTTGTGTAATATATGACTTTTAAGTGGAACCAACTCAGTAACTCTTCAGTTTTTTCCTGTGTGTTTGCCCATCTCTTTTTTCTTGAACAAACTGTGATGTGTGTCTTTTGTTGCATGGGATCCAGAGCACAGGATACACATTGTCTGCCATATCAAAACTGCTTATGAGGAAAAAAGATAGGAAATAATATCATAAGGGACTGAAAAACATTGCAGATTTCCGCAGAATCAATGAGCGTAACACCAAACTCTGTTAATCTGAGGTGATAGAAATGTAATTTTGTTTGTAAATACTTTATATGTGACCAGTGAGCTCTCATTTCACATGTCACCAGTGTTGGGAAGTAACTGAATACATGTACAGATAATACATATTCAGAATACTAATTTTGAGTAACTATATTCTGGTACAGTTACTTTTTCATTTGGTGGGATTCAGAATACTTTTCTAAAATCAAAAGAATCATACAATTTTGGGTTCAAACTGCACATAATCAAACAAAAAACACTGCTCTTGTGGTGGGTGCAAGAGTCAAACAAACAGTGAAACAAACATAAAGCTGTTTTTAATTCTATGTTGCCTCTTTACTTTACAATTTAAATGCAACATAAAGATTAAAAGTATTCTAAGTATTCTGAATAAAGTTATCTGATTGGAACAAGTAGGAATATGTTACAAAATACATTTAATGCAGGTATTCAGTAACTAAAGTATTTTTCCCATCACTGTCTCACTGATATAAACATCCAGGAGACACAGCGGAAGACGTGCGGTCCAGACTGATGTCAATCTGTAGAAAAAACACACAGATATCAGTCAGGATTTAACAGATAACACTTTTTCATGAGACTTGAATTTTAAGAGAGCCTTGGCTACCTCAGCAGCAGCAGACGATTCTAGACTCTGGAAATCTGTCTCTCACAACGCCCGCCATTTTCACACAGTACAAGCTTCAGGGAGATGGGGTCACTGATGAAGAGTAACTTGTTTTGTTAAAGAGCTAATATCACACTGTTTTCTGATCTATGTTATAATGTTGTTTCCTTGTCACAAACAGACCTGGAGTTGTGTTTTGTTTCATTCACACGTTTAACACACAAACCCTGCAGATTTAGGCTGAGCTCTTCTCTCACTGAAAGCACTCTCTTCCATCTTGTGATGTCATGTGGTAATACAGAAAGTGCTCCACTGCTCTAGATGCTCTAGATTCATCAGCCAGTTTCACTTCGTGGAAACCGTCTGACCTCACAGCATTAGGATTCGTTCGCTCGACAGTAGACGGGTACTTTTTTTATTTAACCATTCGCTGCTGTTTGGTCATGACGTATGTAATGCACCAAATCCCGTAGGACGAAGGGCAATAACTTCTTTCCCCTTGATAAAATTCACCAAACGTTCTCTTTGTTCCGGCTTTAAATCCTTGATCTCGGGAATCGTTGCCAACACAGAATGTCTGTCTTCGTCTACATCCATCTCGACTGCTTTGTTTACTGTTGTGCTGTAACACAAAAGGGACCCAGACAGGCGCTTGAGTTTGACGTCATGGCTTCACAGCTCTTCACTGATGGATGCACGGCTTTCAAATTCCGAGGTTCTTGCAAACCGTCTAGTGTATTCCGATTCCTGACCTAGTCACTGGAGAGAAATGAAATTGAGCGGAGGCACTAGGTGGCACCAGCCTGGCTACCACAGCTCCACCATTTCAAGACAATCATTTGGATAATTTCAGGAGCTGGTGACTTGAAAAATACAGCTTAATGACATCACAAGGTGGAACAGAGTATTTTGAGCTCTGAAGATGCAAACAGACTAACTAAATAAAGGGTTATTACATGTGTAAATGAAACAAAATAAATAAATGAAATAAATATAGAAAGGAACAAAGCACATTTTTTTGGGACCATCTCTAACCTGCTTCTCTGATTGGTTCTCTGTTGCAGACGAGGCTCTAATCTCGCGCTCCTATTGGATGTGTCCAGCCTGGAGGAGGAGCCTCTGTGCTCTGTGTCCACGCCCAAAGAGGTGTGGCTTCATCTGCTACACACCTCCACACGCAGACTGTCCCCGGCCGAGCTACAGGAAGCAGCAAAGGACACATCAGCTCTGACACTGGAGTACCAGGTTATAAGTGGTTTCTAATGCTGACATTAAATTCTGTATAAAAGTATAAAGTCTAATAATAATCATATTTATCTTCATCAGAAAATTCCTCCAAACTTTGTCAGTTCAGTGGAGTTAAATGTACCTGGTCACATGATCAAAGATCGATATAAGACCATCCTACCTAGTGAGTATTATGGTTAACACAACTGCTATAACACACTTACTACTACTACTACTACTACTACTACTATTGCTACTGCTGCTCCTACTTCTACTACTATTATTACTACTACTATAACAACTACTACTACTACTACTACTGTTGGTACTGTTACTATCATTATTGCTACTTCTACTGCTGCTACTACTACTACTATTACTATTACTATTACTACTACTACTACTACTACTACTACTACTACTGTTGGTACTGTTACTATCATTATTGCTACTTCTACTGCTGCTACTACTACTACTATTACTATTACTACTTACTACTACTACTACTACTACTACTGTTGTTACTGCTACTGCTGCTGCTGCTACTACTACTATTACTACTACTATTGCTACTACTACTACTACTACTACTACTACTACTACTACTATTACTACTATTGATACTATTACTATTACTGTTGCTGTTGCTACTGCTACTGCTGCTACTACTATTATTACTACTGTTACTACTACTACTACTACTACTACTAGTGCTACAAGTACTACTACTACTACTAATACTAGTACTGCTACTACTACCAGTGCTATTACTTTTAACGCAGCTGCTATAGTACTACTACCATTACTACAACTACTGCCAGTGCTATTGAAATAGTACATAACAATATACTGCTGTATACATAACACAGTAGTAGTAGTAGTAGTATTTATTAGACTTGGTTGAAAAAACCCTGTTCTGCTCGTGGTCAGACCCAGAGACTCGAGTGGTTCTGAAGAGTCCAGAGGAAGGTCCAGACCGGTACATCAATGCCAACTACATTCGGGTCAGTACTGCTTCTACTACACCAGTACTACAACCTCCTCCTCCTGTTCTTACTACTGCTGCTGCAATGGACTCTGTCACAATAACAATGGAAACCTCACTGTGAGCGTCACTACTTCCTCTCCAATTTTATCTCTTTGGGGTTTTTGCTGCGTCGTGCTAAAATGAATAAATATTTAAAGATGAGGCAGTGTACAAGAAGCTGTGGGCAGTTGTCACTGAGAACTACAATAAATAACTTTTGTATTTAGAAGAGAGATCTTTGTGTCTCAATGCTAACGCTAAAGCTAATTTGCTAATGCAAATTTTCTAATGCAAATTTGCTAATCCTAAAATAATAAATGTCACAACAGCGTCACAAACTGAAGTAATCTGCATGTAAAAATAATTAGGAAGGCTACTATTTGAATCAATTAGAATTTTAATACACTGTTTATTTTATGTTGTATAATTGTAATAATAGTGACAGTTAGTTTTGAGACACAATGAGCGAGCTAGCCACTGCATAAAATCACTCCTTCCCTGGGTTAGTACTGTAATTTTTTATTCTACTTCAAATTCTAACTATGCTGTGTACTGTACATATCAGTCAGAACTACACCACAGCAAATGTATTTACCGGGGACAGTCCCAGTTTCTAGCCGTGTGTCCCCTGTCCCAGCAGATTTATACAAAACCAGTGATTTGTCCAAGTTTTATACAAGAAATGTCCCAGATGTCCCTATTTTTGACCAATACCTGTCAACAATAAAGAGAGTAATACATTGTCATTTGTTTAGGTAAAATACAGAAAAGCTGCTTAAAAATGAACCACAAACCACAAAGAAAATGTGACTATACTGACAGCAACGAGGAAATTATAACATGGCTCAGAAAATAGTGTAATATGGACTAATAGTGTTTTTATTTTCATTTTGCAGGGGTATAAAGGAGCACCTAAAGCATACATCGCTACCCAGGGCCCCATGGTGCACACAGTGGGGGACTTCTGGGACATGGTGTGGCAGGAGAAAGCGCCTGCCATTGTCATGCTCACTAGACTGAAGGAGGAGCAACAGGTGCAACCTCTTTCCCCAGACACTTCCTCTATGTGATACAAATAAATGAAATACATACATTACTTTAGACTTTGTAGTAATGGAGTTGTAATGTATTAAACAGTGACACAGTTTCTAGTGTTTGGTGAATACAGACGTCAACAGATTTCTTTATAATTACAGTTATCCACTGTTAAACGTGTTACACAAAATCGACTCTGTCTGTCTCTCTCAGAAGTGTGAACTGTACTGGCCACAGTCCGACTCTGAACGGAGCTGTGGATCTTTTGGACGATTTCAACTCCAGGTCACAGACAGGAGCGAGAGACACGGCTTCACCATTACCGACATCAGTGTACAGGTGAGAATACTCCACCACCTCCCACTCCCCAAACACCTCCTCTCCCCCAGACACCTCCCTCTGCCTAGACAGTTTCTCTGACTTTTCCCCCCACATCACAAAAATGTCTGATATGAAGGACTTGAAAGCTACGGAGCCCTTAAAGTCCCTAAACTTGTTTGCATAGCAACAGCATAGCAACAAGGCAAACTGATAAAATCTGACAGGAAATGACAATGTAATTTTGATCAGTAAAAACAGAATTGAATTTAATGAATGATCAATACCTTCTCCACAGAAAAGAGCAGGTGGTGTACCCTCACTAAAAAAGTTGTATAGTGTATATGGTTAGAGCAGTATCGATATCAGTAAAAGCCCTTCTTGGGTCATTATGTTGGGTCTGTACGCCCTCTTGTGGCGATTTGTGATAGTGAAGGTTGAGTCAGTACTTTTTGGTTCATTTGTGGATCATATTACATTTGTGAAAACATGGCCTACAAATCAGTGTGTTTTCTAATAACATTATTAAATTAGTAATACAGTATAAGTTTGCCTTGTTGCTTTGGTTATAAAGCAAATTATCTTGTGTGAACAAGATTTTTTAGGGGACTTGAGCGGCTCTGTAGAATTCAGAATATTAGATTGAATTTGAGTAATTTTAAACAGTTAATACATTTTATTTTATGCAAAATAGCTTGATCGCAGATTTAAAGCTATTTTAACTTATTTTCAGTGCAGAATTGTTTGTTTCTCAGTTAAACTCAGAATCCCGAAGCGTCAGACATTTCTGGTTCTCGTCATGGCTCGATCACCATGTCCCAGAACACACCTCTGCTCTGCTGCGACTGGTCCAAGAGGTCGAGGACTTCTGCCCTCAGCCAGTCACAGATGAGGAGAACAGGAGTGGACCCATCATTGTCCACTGCAGGTTAGACCGTTGTAAACTGAAATGACTTGAATTTTGAGTAATATGTTTGTAGAAGTAGTATATTATGTAGAACAGTCATTATTAGGTGCTGTTCTTCAGTGCAGGGATAGGTCGCAGCGGCTGCTTCATTGCCTCCAGTGTTTGTTGTAAACAGCTCAGAGACTCTGGGGCAGTCGATGTTCTAGAGACGGTCTGTCAACTGAGACTGGACAGGTACTACTACTATTCATTTAATATTCATCTACAGATTCATATACTACTACTACTACTGCTACTACTACTGCCACTATCACTACTACTATTACTACCTCTATGATTACTACTACTGCTATAACTACACCTAAAAAACTATTTTAAAGGTCCTGTATTACTCAAAATTGACTTAAATCTGTAAGCTTTAGACATGTTATACTATTGTTACCTCCTCAAAAACATACCTGAAGAGAGTGTTTTCAGTTTGAGAGAAGCCTAAATATGCAGGGTTTGTGCGTTAATGGAATAAAACACAACCTCAGGTCTGTTTTTGATGAGGAAACAACATTATAGCATAGATCAGAACATAATAGGATAATATGGGCCCTTTAAAAATCACTGTGTTTTCCGCCCCCTGCTGGTCAGAGGAGGGATGATCCAAACGCAAGAGCAGTACCAGTTCCTGTACTACACCCTGGCACAGTACTCATTACTACTACAGGTTAGTACTCCAAGACTACTGCCATTTGAGTCATTATAGTTCAAAGTATCAGTTGTATTTCTTTCTCAAACCTACAGGGTGAGAGTGTGGAGAACTCAGAGCTGGATTTAGACCTGCACAGACTACAGCTACACGAACAGTAGCAGGAGCAAAAGAATAAAAGGTCAAGGTTTTAGTATTTTTTGTCGAAAAAATATGTTTACTGATTTTTTTTAAATGTTATATTAAATGTAACTTAATGTAAATAATAAAAACTGTCATTGAGGTATCTTTTGAGTGTGTGTCATATGATAGATTGTATTAGTGTTGTCGAAGGTTTTGAAAATCTGATACTAATTGATACAGTTCGATTTCAGTTCAGTTTCTTTATTGTCATTGTCATATAAAATCACAATGAAATTACATCAGAGCATCACCACAACTGCATAGTATATTAAAAGTGCATAATAGTGTAAAGCACCCACCCTATAAGACCCACTATGTAAACATTAACATTAGTAATAATATCAGTGCAGGAATAAAATATGGTAAACAGTAAACAAAAGGGCATATAAACAAAACAAAATAAATCAAAAGAAGTGGGACATCAAGGACAAGGTGCATCCAGTCAGATTGTGTATTTTGGGCCAGTCTACATGTTCTGGTGTGTATGGACCTGTACCTTCTACTTGAGGGCAACAGGTGGAACAGGTGATGGGCAGGATGGTGTTGGTCACGCAGGCCAATGATTTTCCGTGCTGTTTTACCAACCGCTGGAGTGCCTGCTGATCAGCCTTAGTGCAGCTGGAGAACCACAGTAGGAATCCACATGTCAAAACACCATCATCTGTTTTCAGATCTTCTCATTTGCCTCAGGTAGTAGAGCCGTTGCTGGGCCAGTCACAGTCACTCCCAAGTATCTAAAAAGTGTCACCCTCTCTACCACCTTGTTACCAATAGAGAGTGGAGGTTGATTGTATTTTCCTTTGCGGTAATCCACAATTATCTCCTTGGTCTTCTTTGTGTTCAATACCAGGTTTCTGCTGGCACACCTGTTGTTTTTTGTTGACGCATTTTGCTGACAAAAACTAATATCAAACTTAGATACTTGAGCAAGTTTTGATGCTAAAAAAGTCACATTCACACTACAGAAATTAACCTCTCCTGAATAGCTTTGGAAAGAACATGAGCTTCATTAGTACCGTATAAGAACTCATAGACGAGTGTATGCCCATGGGCCACTATATAACCTACCTGGATGACTATAATATAAAAGAAAGCACTATTATTTAACAAAAATCGCATTCCTTGGCCTAAATAAAGTGTTTTTATTATCATTGTGGTATCGTAGTCTGTATTGAGTACTGAATCTATTCTTTAGTATCAAAATTGAGTTTTAAAGGTCTTTTATTACACAAAATTGACTCTTGTGCACTTAAAACCATGTGAAAAATCCTTCAGTCGTCCAGGTAGAATTCATGGCAAAAGTTTATTTGGTCGAATACGTTTCGCAGCTCATCCAAGCTGTTTCTTCAGTTCTGGTCAGATGCTGGTGGACACTCCCTTATGTCTGCCTGCAGGGAGGAGCTAACTAACAATTCTGAAACTAACGCATCTACTTGTTGACAGTTTCTGTTCGTTAGCTAGGCCTATTGAACTGCACTGAGTGTGGGGTCTCATTAGCATAACTCAAAAGAGTGGCCCGTGTCTTTTAGCTGGAGATTTATAGCAGACTGAGGACCACTATTGCTCTCTCTTCCTGTTGTGGAGGGGCTGTTTAGTTTCTCCAATGCAGAGCTCACTGCAGTCTTCACTACATTTACATGTTATAATGTTGTTACCTCATGAAAAAAAAGACCTTGAGTTGTGTTTTATTTCATTCACATGTTTAACGCTTTAATATTAGTTTGTCTACGTCTCCAAAGCTCAAAATGCTCTTTTCCATCTTGTGGTGTCATGAAGCTGTAGTTTTCAAGTTAACAACTACATTTCCCCTTGTGTTACCCATGACATCACAAGGTGGAGTGTTTTTTCTTTTTTTCTTTTTGAGAGCGAAGAACTCGGGCGAAATATGCGGGGTTTGTGCATTAAACATGTATGAATGAAACAGAACACAACTCCAGGTATGTTTGTGATGAGGCAACAATATTATAATATAGATCAGAAAATAAAATAATATAGGCTCTTTAAGTTTTAGTATCGTGACACTGGATTAGGATATTTTTGTTGTGTTTTTAGACTTAGTGTGTGGCAGTGAAGTGAGTTATCTTTGTGTCACATGTGCGTCATGGTCTGATTAACAGTGTACAGAACTGGAACTGTCTTTCAAGGAAATGTTTTGACTGATAATAATCAGTCAATCATCCTTCAGGGATTGGCCTTCTAAACAAAAGCTGTGTGACAAATTAATTTTAGAATAAGTAAACAAACATTTTTCTCATTGTAATATATACACATTTTCTCATAATTGTGCCTAGTTATATTTTAGTTGTAGTTATACTTTCCTAGTTGTATTTTAACGGACAAAACATAATCCAATTTTGTTCCAGATACATTTTTTTAAGGCAGACCTATTCAGCAAAATTACTTTCCAGAGCTTTTTCTGTGCATGCTTGAGCAATCTAATGTTTTTTTTTTTTTTTTTTTTTTTCATTTTCTTATTATTTTCAAGATGCCTTATCATGCCAACATCAAGATGCCAACATCAGCTCCCATTGGGCACCTCTATTTTCTAACACAGAAGTCAGCACTTTTGTTTATTTTATTATGTTGTTTTAGATGAATATTCAGATTTAAAATGTCCATATGATAATGGACATTTTAAATCATCATGATCCACAGGTGTCATAGATTATAACTATATAGTAGATGCAAGCACAATAGGTAAGTGAAATAGATAAAACAAGTATAACACAAGGATGTAGTGACTGTAACACAAATACATAAACAATATTCTTCTCCCAATCCCATTTTCAATATCCTGGAAAATAAAATATTGGCATCAGTGTCTAACTCAACAGCAAGCAACAAGCAGCAAAACCACAACTGGAGTTAACTGAGTTCACTGAGATTCAGGAGCAGGACCACACCTCAACCTCCCCCTGTTCCTCTCCAGTTTATCTTAATTACACCTTCAATTACCAGAAGCCCTATTTATACAAGCCTATCCTGTCTGTCTTTGTTCTCCTGACCCCCTCCCAGTCCTTGTCTCTTGTTCATCCTCTACAAATGGGGGGGTTGGGATGTGGGTCCTGAATCAGGTGGACTGACCACCTGAGACCAAGCCCCCCCCATCCAGAGTCTCCTCCCAGCCATCACATTTATCGTCAATGAATATTTTTATCATATTCCATTGTTGTGGCATGGTCCTTGCTAGTGAATACCAAGTGATAGGAACCTCAGGAAAAAGGAACATGAGAAAGTAAAGAAATCCCAGGGACTCAAAGGAGAGCTGCAGAAGGCCTGACAGGTCAGAGCACTCGAGGAAGTATATTATTGCATTATATATATTGCAATAAATGCAATTCAGAATGACTGTTAGTCCGTAGCGCCATACGACCCCACATTCATTCTGTCAGAATGGGGCAGAAGTCTCTGGACCTCTTCAGGGCTGGTGGTGGTGTCCTCCGCAGACTGGTCTTCCTTGGAGCCCTGTGATATAGAGGCTTTGTTTTAATTGGAAAATATTTCCAATTGCAGTATAGTAGTTCTGAGAATTGGGGTGGGTGATTTTGACCAAAAAAAAGGAAAAAAAGAAATGTATGTACTCAGACATGTACTAAAACTTGTCTTTAAATGCATTTGTTGAGGTTTAAGTGTCAGACAAGTAAAATGATTCTAGGTGTACCCCCTGTACTTTGACTATCAAAGCATCTCTGTGTTTCTTATGGTACAATCTTAATCTTAATCTTAATCTTTTTCCTGTATCCATGGATACTGTGCAAGAGGTTAGATAAGTAGCTAACTGAGAGGCTAGTTGTGGACATTTGAGATGCTACAGGCTTTTTACTCCATATGTGGCAGCAGATCTTCCAGAAGAAACACTTTGAGAGAATGGACCATTTCATCACCAACCAAAACACTAGAGCGGAGTAAAACAAGGCCTTTCCTGTTGACCCGACTCCTGGACATTGCTGTGATGCTGAAGGACACTTTAGCTCTGACCCTACCTGGCCAGTCCTCCGGAGACCTGAGAACTTTGACTGAGGCACAAAGGCCACTGAGAAGCACAGTGGAAACAATGCAGCAACATCATCAAATGCAACAACTTGCTGCAGTAAAACTTGAATTTGCTTCGAGATCAATAAAATATCTCAGTTCAGCTAATAACATTGTTTTGAGTACTTTATATCCTTTTTTGGACATTTACAACAAACGTTTCATGAACAATACTAATAAACTGATATATTTTTATGACCTGCCCAGTGCCCACAGGGGGTGCAGCCTGTGTGACTCACCTGTAGGTGCTTCATGAGCTCGTCCCCCACACAAAGACACTTGTCCCATTTTCTCCCCTTTATGCGATCTTTAAGACACTTTTTCAGTTCATCTTTGACCCACTCCCCTTGTTCTTCCATCAAGATCTTCTCCTCTTTTTCCAAAATGATGTCTGCCCACATCATTTTCGGCGATACTAAACACTTCACCACCAACGCCAGAAAGAGCATGAACAAAAGCAGAGACAGGCCACATATCTGGGGAAAAAAGAACACGTTTAATTGTGAAACCCTGAAATGGCTGACATGAAAACATATTAAAAATGTAAAGACATTAAGTTGGATTTTAATGTATTTTCTTTGCAACAAGCAACAGCAGCTAATGTGTTCTGGCATAGCCTTCTTAATAATAATAATAGTACATATTTTGAGTGGGGAAATGTCCTCACAACATTTTTCAAATCAGGAAGGAGTCATTTGCCTGGGAACCCACAAATTGGCCTAATTTTTAATAAACTGAGCCAGTTTAGTCTGATAATCTAATAACTGAAATTGTGTGTCCACTCTGCCCTCTTTCCATCACATCAGGTCATTGCATTAGTCTTATATAATATTTCCAGATTTTCAAACTTGTTTTACAGTTTTGTGTTTTTAAGCTGTCATTGTGTTCACAGCTGCTCTAGGTTTGCCAAGTCAGTGAAAGTCCCTCCTACTTTCAGTTCAAATGCAAGTGTAACCTTTGATTTATTTTGATGCATATTATTTAATTTATTCATATAAATTTGTGTGATTATTATTTTATATATTGCTTGGATAATTAATTAATATTATTTAGCATTTATTTTATTAACAGTTCATTGTTGCATTGTGTTGGGTTCTGTTATGTTGTTTAGTTGTTTCAGTGGAGCGTTTTTGGGGAGCGCACCGGTGTGGATAGAAGAGAACGTGCACTGCGCGCAGAGAGAGAGAAGTGTTGCTCAATAAAGCATATTGGACACTGTCCTGCCGTGTTGGTTTTTTGTAGCAAGGAAACCTACAAGAACTTACAATTATAACATCTCAGTGTAACCCGACACACCACAGCCTTAAGAGACTGGTAACAACAACAACATTTTAGGGTTACACAAGTATCATCAATCATTATTTATTTATCAATTACTCAATCATAAATGTGGTTTCGACTACAGACAAGTGCTGGGTTAGACTGGTGGGAGCATAGAAAGTGATAGAAAGTTTTAAAGAGGTGCACTTACTCTAGAAAAATTCTTCCATTCTGTCACATCACGTTGGTGTTGTTGTGTCAGGCGAAAGTCTTTGTCACATGAGACATTATGTTTTAAATCGTTGAAGCAGCAGAGCATCCAGTCACCGTTAACCAGCACCAGCTCGACCCAGACAAGAGCAATGAACAACGCTTTACTCAAACGCAACAGTGCAACCCGATAGAAGACTCCGAAGATGGCTCTCTGGAAGCGCTGGTCCACACACAGCTGAGCAAACAGGATGATCAAAAATGGTACAGTCATGTAAAAGATGCAGTCTTTGAGGGGGTTCTCACAGGTGCAAGGAAGTTCCACCTCAAAGACAAGGTGGTAGATTAAGACCAGGGTGATGAGGCTGAAGGCCAGTGCCTGCTCCAAGAGTTTACCAAAGACATGACCCAGTGCCTCGTGAACCCCATCCATGGTTCAACACAGCAAGAGGTTTAAAAGCTTGGTTTCTCTTTTACTCTTTTATTTATTCAGAAATCACAGCCTAGTCCAGATGTAGGTGTTACTATTTCAGGCAGTTCCAGTTGGTCCACATTGTTTAGTTCCAGTTAAAGGTCAGTTTTAATTATTAAAATAAAACTATATGAACTTCTCAAAACAATTTTAAGGTGCACTGTGTAACTTTTCTGGTGGAGGGTGGATGGAGATGTAACTGATTTGACTGGAATGTTTGGCAGTATAGCATTAAACTTGTCTGTCTCCATGGAAACAAGCAGGTCATGTCACCAGGTCAAGGTACTGGTCAGATTCGTGGAGAGGTGACCTCACTTTCACTAAGTATGCATGTTATTCATTGTATTTTCTGAGACATAAAAACACTTCTAACAATTTAATGTCAAATAGATAGTATTATAGTCATACTGAGCAACATTCCAGGCAAAGCAAACACATCTCCATGGAGACAAACCTCTGATCAGAAAAGTTATATAGTGCACCTGTAAGGTACAGTTTATTGCCCCTATATGGACGATGCATTTCACCCATCTTTTAATGCCAACCTGTCAAGAACACTGGGTGCTGCAGTATCACGCCCGGGGACCCATCTCCTGATCTTGAGCTTGACTGGAGGAAACTCACCCAGACACAGGGAGAACCACGCAAAAGAACAGGACAGGGGCTAACACATGTCCCTGTGGTGTCCTGTGTTTGGAATGAACGGGTGAATCAGCCCCCCATTCACCGCCAAGCAGAGAGCTGTCTGAGCAAAATGTCAGTTTGCATTGCATTGATCCTTTGCAGTTGATGCCATCTACATTCTGGAGGTGTAAAGCTAACTGTAGGCACAACTCTGTCTGAAGCCCTGTTCCTCAAATTAAACTTTAATGTGAGCTTTGTTTTAACACAATCTAACCATAAACAAAGTGTAGCTGGAGCTACACCAGGTGAGCTGATTTGTGCTGTTAAACAGGTCAGTTAGTCACTCTCCCCTTTCTGTTGAAAATCAAACACGTCAATGCAACATAAACAGGCCTGTACATTACAGACATGAATAGAGTGAGAGATGGCTGCACCTTGGAGCAGATGAAAAATGTTTTGTTAAAACACCACAGTGTATTTTTCCTTAGTGATTTTGGTTTCTCTTTTAAAGTTGACTGTTGTTGATTAAAAATCCTGTCACTTGGGTTTTCCTCGTCAGTCCACATTCCAGCTGTGTGAACATAGGCTTTTTCAGATGCAGTCACTTGGTTTCACTTTTATTGTTATGTAAAAATCTTTGGAAACCCCAAAGTATCAACTCCCCTACGGTCACAGTATATTCTCTGGTTCAGACTGGAATATATAGGCTCTATAACTGTCAAAGTGCATGAGGGTCTTTATGACTTTTAACATCCAACCATGGAACAAACCTCAAATATCAGAAGATGCCTATCCAACCAAAGAGTTTGATCAGGGGAGAAGGAGCTTTTAGAGCTGAGCAAGAGTTCAGTAGTATCACTGACTGAGCTCTTCATGGAGATGGAATAAGTTGGAGAAGAGTCTTGGACAGGACATCTTAAAATTCAGTTTTGAGCGAGTTTATTTAGACAAACACAAAAAGGAAAGCTGGATATATGGTCAGAGCTTAATTTGTAAAACAGTTGCCAGCCCCTTTTAACACCAGTAGAATTTCTCAGATAGTTGTCGGATTCTCCAAAATAATTCTCAAAAAAATCAAGAGGTGAGTAATACGTTCCCCTGCGAAGACTGTACTGACCTTATTTGGCCCCACCCGCATTTGCCTCTAAATGCTTCTAAACCAACTTTCGTGGTGGTGGCCCCTCAAATTAAGTGGGGATCCCTTTCATTTCATGAAGAATTAAAGAAAAGTTTTGTTACTTTTGACTTTATATGACATGAAGTAGGTTGATTTGTGTCAGATGTTCAATATCAGGACAGTGTGCACCAAAATATCTCTTTTCTGGGAGGCTTTAAAACAGCTCAGAATTTGTTTGGTGTCAAGATTTACAGCCCCATGCAAATAATACAACCCAAATGACAATGCCGATGGTCCATAGCGACTTCTGGAATAAGATGCCTTTAATCCAATCTGATTGGTTTGTTACTAATGTTTATATCTTGATTTAAGGACAAAATAGTAAAATAAAAACTCCAGGATAATCTAGGATGAGTTAAAAGATCAAAATAAAACAAAAAGTGTAATATAAAGTGTAAAATATCCAAAATGTGACACTGTTATATTAGTGTTAGGAGTCATGATGTGATGTCTAATGCTTGGAGATTAAGGGGATGCACTCAGAATTTGAGCGTGTTCTTCCATGTGCAGATGAAGCCCCCTGGTGGCCTGGAGTCCCATGTAAAGTGACTGCAGCTGTAATCTGGGACAGTGTCTCCTCTGATGGGGGGTTTGTAAGCACCTCCTCTCCCACATTGAAGCAACTGTCCCAGTTGGATTGTGGAATGTGGTCCTTCAGTTTGTCCAGCAGCACCAGCATGGCCACTTCCCTCATTTTTTGGGGAACAAACTTATCCCCTTCTTCCAGAACTATGGCCTCCCAGCTATCGCTTGTCCAGCATTTGATTTTTTTCTGGACTAATGATACAAGGAATGCTAGAAAGAACAACACCAGAAGAGCAGACAGCCCATAAACCTGTAAAAACAATACAAAGGCACATTAAGGTACGTACATGGAAGGTACAGTGTTACTGCTTTGTGTGAAAAGTTTAAACATCTAGTATCTTCATCAAAACAAGTAGATGACACTACCAGGCCAAGTTGCTCAAACTAATCTAAAAGTAGGCTCTTTGTACTTGTCATCTGCTGATGAACAGGTTGCAGACTGGATACAACATTCACAACTACATCTTAATATATCAAAGTCAGTTGGTGTGGCATATGGCAGTTGGCTGGCATGGAAACAGACCCAGATGTATTTGTGCTTGGAACAAAACTGGAACTGGTCCATGAAGTGAAGTATCTGGGAGTCATACTGGACCCACAACTATCGTTTAAACAACACGTCAAAAGAACAGTGAATAAAATCAAATATAATTTATCAAATTTTTGTCATATAAGAAATAATCTAACAACAAACTCGGCAATTATGTATTTAAATTCAAAGATTTTGCCGTATCTAAATTATTGCATTAGTAGTTGGATTCTGAAAAGCAAAAGTACTCTTAAATTAGCTGAAACTATCTAAAAAAAAACAACAAAAAACACTTAAGGTATTAAACAAAAAGACCACTAATTATCACTATTGCAGAATACTTGACAAATACAAATATCTAAATTGGCACAATACAATTAAATATGCAGATTTAATTTTGGTATACAAAGTTTTTAATAATCTTGCTCCACCTCCTCTAAAGGAGTTTGTGAAAAGAAAGTCAAATCGCACAGCAAGAGCAGCTCTAGAGGCGACTGCTCTGTGCCGTTTAGGAAAAGTGCTTTTGGACAGACTCTTTTACTTATCGAGCAGGACAAACATTAAGTACAGTGCCTGCTCATATACGAGAACTTCCAACACTGGCAGAATTTTCTAAAGCTTTAAAACAGTGTTTGTTCAATGGCCAAATATGTCCCCATGTTTAACCAAATAATTTTTTTTTTTATATTGAGAGGTTGTTGGTTTAACTCTTGATTTAACTCTTAAACTCTTGATTTTGAACTTCAAATGAATTGTCTGAAATTTGTATGTATAGTGAGTGTACAGTGAGTGTGTTGTTCTATGTATAGTGAATGTGCTGGTGCTGTACTTTTGTGTGATTATTGTTGTACATTTCCCTGTCCTGTAGATGATTTCACAACAACCTGCTGAGGGACTAAAGATGGAAATTAGCCACATTGGCTATAATCTTACATGCTTATATTTTTATTGTTCATTAATATGTGCTGTCCCTTTACAAATAAATAAATAAGAAAATAAGAAATAAGAAACTTGAACCAGGACAAACTTTAAACCCATTGTTCAGTGTGGGTTTGGTCCGGAGCTAGTCTCTTACTTCTTCTCAATACTTGCGGCCACAGAGCATTGGTGCTTCCACTGACACATAGCTGAGGGGATTTTCTAACACTGAACTACTGTACAATAACCATATTATGCCATACTGTGAATACTTTAAAACTTTCCAGCCAAGGCAATGATCACAAACATTTGACAGAGCCCCACCACAAGAAAGGTGCAAGATTAACATTTATTCATCTGAATATGAGAAATTGCCAGAAAAATGTGCCTACTTACTTTAGATTTCCCTTTCAGATCATTCAATTTCAACCTCCTTATCGGACAGCTGACACTCATCTTTACAAGTGATGTTTTGGTGTAAGAGGTCAAAGCAGCAGACTGTCCACTCCCCGTCGATGAGAGCTGACACTGGCCAGATGAGGCTCACAAACAAGGCATGACATAATCGGCTTAATGTGAGACAACACCTCCCATGACAGAAGGCTCTCTGGCAGCGTTTGTCCGTCCACAGCACAGCAAAAAGGATCACAAATAATGGTAGACACATGTTGAAAGCACAGTAAGTCTTTGGATTCTCGCAGGAACAAATCAGCTCTTCTTCAAACAGAAAGTGGTAGCCAAAGATGAGGATGACCACCACGTACAGCTTAGCTCGCTCCCGTACATGTGAGACGATATGGCCGGCCATCTCAGGAGAGTTTTCCATGTTTGACCCTCGCTGCCTGCGCACTGATACCCTCACTGTTGTATCAGAGGAGACTTCAGCCTGTGAGTTTTGGTTTCTCTTGTCTGTGTTTGTTAAGGAGACAAATCTTTTTGGGGTTTTGCCAGGACAGCTGTCATTCAACACTGACTTTTCTCTTCAGTCATTGGGCATTTTGAGTTGATAAAGATTTTTTCAAACCTGTTTTGTACCTGTATGCTTCGTGTGCAACAGCGCAGAGTTCTGAGAATTCATCTTGTTTTTATTTCATTTACTTTCATTTATTACTTCTCTTTCACTACAAATGTGTGCTATGTCAAATGTAATACTTTATCTAGTTACTTGATTAAACCTGCATTAGTAACCATTTACAATAAAATACAACAGAGTAGAGAGATCTATACAATATTTAGACTAACCCTCACTGCCCCTACCATACTACCTTGGAGATGTTATCAGACTATGTCAGAAATGTTATGTGAAAGATAAAATGCCTACACAAAAACAATGTGGTGTATTGAATCTATTACAGTGAAGAAAGATACAAATTACACTTTATCAACACAGACGGCCAGCGAGAGGGTTGTGGGTTCAACTCCCAGCCCAGGCCTTTCTGTGAGGAGTTTGCACGTTCTCTCTATGTTTCTCAATCAACCTAAAACATGCACAGTAGGAAAAATCCTCTGTGCAGTCAGATCTGTTTATTTCTGTGACACATGTGCATAGGTTAAAGTAGATAAACCTTAACCTTCTACTTAAAGTCACAGATCATTCAGTTTGGAAGACAGGAGCAGATATTCAGCAGAGTGAAGGTGTGGTTTGAAAGAGTGGCAAGAGGGCGTTTTTTGTTAAAAAAAATAAAAAATAAATAAAAATATTGAAGTGCCTGTGACAGGTTGTACTACACGTTTCACCAAAACTCAGTTAACATCATCAACATTATCATATTTAAGACTTTATTAAATATTTTACACTTTTTTCCAGTTCAGCCATTTTTTAGGTTTCAAATTTTGCTTCCTGATCATCATCCTTATCATTTTATTATTTGACAAATAAAATTAAAAGAAAACACTTATTTTGTTATAAATTGTGCCTATATTTTGGATAGAATTCTCCTTAGTGTGATTCCTGTAATTTTCAACTTCAACTTTTGCTTCTTGGGTGGTGTAAAACTATAATTTATATTTACAACAGGTATTATAGCACCAAATTAAGTAAACATTAAAGAATCATCAAAACATATCATATGCACTAGGAACATCCAACAATACACATGTACAAAAATAGTTCAGTTGCACAAGTCCGATAAGGTGATCTGCAGTCAGTGGATTGTTTTTTTTCTAATGTCAGTAGAAACAATAACAGCTCATCATAAGTTGCAGTATCCAAAACCACAATGACGCTCAGAGCAGGGCACAATCATGATCACTTCCTAATAAAAATAATAATAAATTATTTTATTTTAAATGTCACTCTGTTATGAACATCTTTGTAATAGTATTTTAAAAGCCACTCATATGTCCCTTGATGGAAAATGTACCATTTTCTTTCCTTCTGTTATCATTTCTGGGACGCCTTCTAAAATCTTCACAAGATTGGCCTCTCCTGCCTTGAGATGTGTCCTCTTCAGGTGTATCTCCTCCAGACGTGTTGTCCTGTGATCCTGACGGTGGTTCTTCAGAGCTCTGGGCTCCTGAAGAGCTCCACTCAAAGATCTCTTGACCTTTAAAAAAGGCCTCTCTCCATTCCCCTCTGTCCACATGGTCCTTCAGCCCCAGCTCTGCTCTGGTCCTCATTGCCTGTCTCACCTTTGGCATCACAGCCCTCTCCTCTTCTTCCATCAGTAATTCAAAAAGCTTCACATCTGCTAAATATTTCTTTACTAATGAATTTGCAAGAATTATCCCCGCCATCAGAAGAAGAGTGTACATGCCATAGTTCTGAAAAACAGTCATTAGATTTTCTTAACTTTTCTGTTAAAACTTAATATTTGTTTAGTCCCACTGACACAAGTTCAACATTACTCACCCAGGAAGTTGTCTTCAAAACTGTGTCACTGACTGGACTCACAGGGTTGTTCCCAGAGCAGCAGACATACCAGTCCCCGTCCAGCAGCACAGACACGGCCCAGATCAGACTCACACAGAACGTGAGGACCAGACGATTCAAGGCACATCTCCAAGACACACCACGAGACTTTTCCTCTTTCACCATGCGGGTGATGGATTTAAGAAAGAGTTTGTCTACAGCGAGCAGCAGGATCCAGATGACCAGACAAGGGACGAGCAGGTAGACCACACAGGACTCAGGAGAGCTACAGGAGCAGTCGAACCTCCTTCTGTAGACACTGTGAAAGGAAAAAGTCACAATAATTCTGAGGAAGAATCCCACATTTTTCTGGACTTGGGTCAGAATCTTCCCTAAAGCTTCTTGTGCATCCATCTTGAGAATTGGGTTTAAGACTGGACTTGTCTTAGGAAAACATGTTTAGTCTCAGTTTATTGGATTTATATGTCATATGATGTGTGGGTTTTGTTTTTTTTCTTACTGTCCTGTATAAAATTGTGGATTTCATGTGTACCGGCTGTTTGTTGTTACTGACACTAGTTTATTAAACAGGGAAAAACATTCAGACAAATATTCGATGATGAGGAAGTGGTTAATTGTGAAAATGCAACAAGCACCGTTTGCAGTGATTTTATTTGTATGTTTTATTTGGAGGACATGAGGTTGACTTATGGGGCCCTCTTCTGGCTTTCCCATCCTGTTTTTACACTGGCTCTTTTGTTTTAGTTTTTCATGATTTTTAGCATTTGGCCCAAAAGTTTCACCATATTGTTTTATTTTGTGAATGATTTTTTTTATTTATTTTTTTTTTTATTCTTGATTTTATATTTTTTGTATCTGTCTTTGTGCAAGCTGCTTTAGATGAAGTTCAGACAGGACAAAATCAGTTTGTGAAGATGGAGGTGTTAACTCTTCACATCTTTGTGAGTTGTGTATTCTAGATCCCAGGGTCTGAATCGTCCCTAAAGCTTCTTGCACATCTTGAGAGTTGTGCTCCAGACTGGGCTTGTCTTGGTGCACACCACAGGTGAAACTAACAAAATGTGTTTAGTTTCAGTTAGTGCTGTCAAACGATTAAGATGTGTTTGACCAATGTTAAATTTTAAACTTTCTAATTTCAAGCATTTTTTAAAAATTAATGAAAATGATCTTATTTAGGCAAATTATTACACAAATTTAAATTAATTATGTTTAACCCCATTTTGTAATAATTTAAGTCTAAACATTGTATTTCATTATGAATTATTAGTACTGCATGTTCCAGATTAATGCAGGATAAATGACCAAGCAACAGGTTTCGTGGGGTTAAAGGCTTTACATTGCCGCTTGCAGGTGTAGCCGGCTCTTAATGTGACAGAGGCAAGTTGTTGAAATGTTTGGCCCATAATACTCATTTTAGCGCTCACACGTGACCTTTATTTTTCCTCAAGGAGCGAACACTGTCTTTGGTTTGATCTGCCGCGTGTCTCGCACTTGTAAACAGCCACGAACCAATCTACGCTCGTCCACGTGAGAACTGATGGATTTTATGAGTAAATGACTCCCAGCCCAAATTGTGAGGTTGGTCAAAACAGAACATGTGATTAATCTGTGTAAATTCATGGATGATCAATTTGTTTTTGATTAATCACAGGCGTTAACGTTGACAGTCCTAGTTTCAATACAATATTAATCAAAATAACCAGAGGCTGAAGAGAAAATTGTTGTTACTAGTTTTTATGCATGTTCATGTAACATTCACAGTCTTACCACAACAGAGCTTCTGTGTTCTCTCACAACAGCTGATTATACCTACTGCATATGTCAAAAAGTATTTCAGAAGCATCAGTAAAGTAACACATGGCATTTGACAATCACTGACATTTATGTCCATTCCTGCCCATAATGAGGGGAGACCACATCAGGAGCAGTGAGACAGAAGCAGAGTCAGAAGATATTAAACAGTGTATGAACAACTGGAAGTTAACTGGAGGTCTTGTGGTTTAAACATTTGAGTCCCTGTCATTGTCTTAAGTCAGAATGTGTTGAAAAAACACAATTAATCCAGCTCCAAATCAGGATATAAAACTTTATATATGGTGTGAACAAGGACTAAAGCAGGACCTAGTCCCAAAGGTCCTAACAACATGAATACTATTTTATCTGCATATCTGCTGTTTGCTGTTTCACAAACCAGTTTATTTAACATAGAAAAACATAATCAGACCGTTTTAATGTAGGGAGATTGGGTGCTGAGTGTATATATTCTCAATCTACATATTAGGCTACTATGGCACAATAGTCTGTGTACTTACAGGTGAACAGGAGGACAGGATGTTGTCTGACAGGGGACAAGTTAGTGTCATAGTTATAAAACTGTGAACATGTTTACAAATCAAAAGGAAATCACACCTACCTTTGTGCAAGCTCTTAAAGATGTGCTGCAGACAGGAAGAATTTGCATAGTGTGAAGATGGAGCTGTTTAAAGAAGCTCTGAAGAAGCTTTTCACTCAGGTCCAAGAGAACTTAAGCCTCTATGTTACAATCATAGTAACTGTCAGCTACCACTTGGCATTTAAAAAGGATTTCGTCTGCTCCTGCAAGCCTGAGAACCAGCAGCATTCGGCCTGTATGATGAACCTGTTTCTGCCTGTGGTACTTCTGTGGGTGATCCTGCTCCTGAGAGACAAAGGCTTCCAGTATATCTGCTCAAGGTATGGATAAGTGTCACTGCAAAATAATCTTATTCAAACCTATAGACCATATACTCGCTGTTCACATATTTACTTTACTAGCTTATATACAGTTTACTTGGGGATGATCCTACAGACAATTTAAATTTACAGTAATATGACTAAGTACAATTAAGTGTATAATGTTAATGCTGGTAAGGAATAGGAGCATACGCAATGATAAAAAAGGTACTATTTCATGCTCCTTCTTCTAGAAGTGCTGCAAAACCTGCGTGTGTGCAGTGTGTGTGCGTGTGGTCCTTACACTGTGTGTCAGTACGATCTGGGTAGCTGCAGTCTTTATGGACGGAGACTGGTGGCTCTGCTGCCGCAACGATGGCTCTCAGATCCAGGAAACAGTGGCCTGTAAATCCCCCTCAGAGCGTTCCACAGAGGAGAAATCCATCGCTGCAGATCTTCAAAGTCGGTCCAGGGTGAGTCATGGACTATTGACTATAACACCATAATACAAGAAAAAGGTTAGTGCAAAAGTCTAGGGCAGAACAATACTGAGGCCAATTTCAACAGACTTTACAGTGTATGCTAAGATATAAAGTGAACACGTTCTGAGTGAGTCTCTGTGAGGACGGCTCCTGGCCTTCAGTGACAGCCAAAACAGATGCAATTTAAATTCATCCATTTCTCCATTATCAACAATCTGAATTATCAGTTACCTGCCAGACTCATTAAAGACGACTAAGGGACCCTAATGGCCAAGGCCTCAGAGCAATGTGATTTACTTTAAAATAATAACAATCATATGTAATGGATGTAAACAAAAATGTAATTGTACAAGCAAAGAAAAAAAAATATATATATATATATTTAGTTCTGGTTATGTAGTAGGGCTGCCTATAATATATATATATATATATATATATATATATATATATATATATATATATATATATATATATATATATATATATATATATATATATATATATATATACACACACACCTTAAAATCTGGACTATTGAGCACACATGAGTATACGCCACATCAACTAAATTTTAACAAAATGTTTAAATTACATATATAGGCCGCAAGTTTGGGCCATCTGCTTTTATCGCCTCTGAAAGCTTTTGTTGTCTTTTTGCTTTGAGTTAGTTCGTCACACTGCTGTCGCCAAAGTCTCACCATCGACTCTTTGATGCCGAGCTCACATGCAGCAGCTCTGGTTCCTTCTTCCACAGCCACATCAATCGTTTAGTCCTGGTTTTCTATTCTCCAGTTCTATGGTCTGGTGGTGCTTCTGGGAACCACAACTTTAGCACTCCTTGTGTCATCTGTGCACTCATGTTGCAACAGTGAACTCGCTGGGGTCATCTTAGAAGAGGGTCAAGAGTTGGTGTTCAATCTGCTGCACAAGGCCGCCTTGTAGAATCTGACTAAGAATGTGGAGACTTACGTGGAAGACGGAAAGTGGAAGGAGTGCACTGAGGATGTGGGAAAGATCATCCAGGAGATGACATGCTCAGAGCAAACACCCCCACAGACCACCGGATGAGACATTCCATTGCAGCATGAAAGCTCCTCCATGTCGAGAGGAGCCAGTTGAGGTGGCTCGGGCATCTGTTCCGCATGCCTCCTGGACGTCTCCCTCGGGAGGTGTTCCGGGCATGTCCCACCGGGAGGAGGCCCCGGGGAAGACCCAGGACATGCTGGAGGGACTATGTCTCCCGGAGGAGCTGGAGGATGTGTTTGGGATGAAGGAAGGAAGTCTGGGAGTGATTAGGCTGCTGCCCCCGCGACCCGGCCCCAGATGTCTACAAATCAAAAGGAAACCACACCTACCTTTGTGCAAGCTCTTAAAGATGTGCTGCAGACAAGAAGAATTTGCATAGTGTGAAGATGGAGCTGTTTAAAGAAGCTCTGAAGAAGCTTTTCACTCAGGTCCAACAGAACTTAAGCCTCTATGTTACAATCATAGTAACTGCCAGCTACCACTTGGCATTTGAAAAGGATTTCGCCTGCTCCTGCAAGCCTGAGAACCAGCAGCATTCGGCCTGTATGATGCACCTGTTTCTGCCTGTGGCACTTCTGTGGGTGATCCTGCTCCTGAGAGACAAATGCTTCCAGTGTATCTGCTTCAAGGTATGGATCAGTGTCACTGCAAAATAATCTTATTCAAACCTATAGACCATATACTCGCTGTTCACATATTTACTTTACTATCTTATATACAGTTTACTTGGGGATGATCCAGATAATTTAATTTACAGTAATATGACTAAGTACAATTAAGTGTATAATGTTAATGCTGGTAAGGAATAGGTGCATACGCAATGATAAAAAAGGTACTATTTCATGCTCCTTCTTCTAGGAGTGCTGCAAAACCTACATGTGTGCATTGTGTGTGCGTGTGGTCCTTACACTGTGTGTCAGTACGATCTGGGTAGCTGCAGTCTTTATTGACGGAGACTGGTGGCTCTGCTGCTGCAACAATGGCACTGAGATCCAGGCAACAGTGGCCTGTAAACCCCCCTCACAGCGTTCCACAGAGGAGAAATCCATCGCTTCAGATCTTCAAAGTCGGTCCAGGGTGAGTCATGGACTATTGACTATAACACCATAATACAAGAAAAAGGTTAGTGCAAAAGTCTAGGGCAGAACAATACTGAGGCCAATTTCAACAGACTTTACAGTGTATGCTAAGATATAAAGTGAACACGTTCTGAGTGAGTCTCTGTGAGGATGGCAGCTGGCCTTCAGTGACAGCCAAAACAGATGCAATTTAAATTCATCCATTTCTCCATTATCAACAATCTGAATTATCAGTTACCTGCCAGACTCATTAAAGACGACTAAGGGACCCTAATGGCCGAGGCCTCAGAGCAAATTGATTTACTTTAAAATAATAACAATCATATGTAATGGATGCACACGTGAGTATACGCCGCATCAACTAAATTTTAACAAAATGTTTAAATTACATATATAGGCCGCAAGTTTGGGCCATCTGCTTTTATCGCCTCTGAAAGCTTTTGTTGTCTTTTTGCTTTGAGTTAGTTCGTCACACTGCTGTCGCCAAAGTCTCACCATCGACTCTTTGATGCCGAGCTCACATGCAGCAGCTCTGGTTCCTTCTTCCACAGCCACATCAATCGTTTAGTCCTGGTTTTCTATTCTCCAGTACTATGGTCTGGTGGTGCTTCTGGGAACCACAGCTTTAGCACTCCTTGTGTCATCTGTGCACTCATGTTGGATGCCAAACAACAGTGAACTCGCTGGGGTCATCTTAGAAGAGGGTCAAGAGCTGGTGTTCAATCGGCTGCACAAAGCCGCCCTGCAGAATCTGAGTGAGCGTGTGGAGACCCACGTGGAACAGAAAAAGTGGAAGGAGTGCACTGAGGAAGTGGGAAAGATCATCGAGGAGATGACGACATGCTCAGAGCAAACACCCCCACAGACCACCGGACGAGACCATTCCATTGGTGCGTTTTACAGTTTTGTGACTTTAAATCGGTTAATAATTGTGTACATTTTCATGTAAGCGGCATGAAAGGCGGGGCTTTTTGAATTCTCTGCTCAACAGATATATCAGATAATACACAAAAATAGTTTCATTTGGTTTGTTAAGTCAAACTCATAAAATGCACACCACATCTATTAAAAAAATAGATTATGATTAATTATCATGGACATCTATATTTTATGCTTTTTGTGCATTTTCCCCCTTGACCCTTACATGTCTTTGTAAAGTTTTGTCAGTGATTATGTTTAGTGTTAATCAAGAAACAATAAACACAATCCTAAAATAGCACAGAGACTGAACATGTAGTGATAGTGACCAAAATCACTCTTTGTGTTTGTTAGTGTGTGTGTGCATGTGCAGACATGAGCAGATGTGGCTGAAAAGAATGTAAGGAAATGAAAGAAAGCAAAATATTACACTAAAACACCTTTTACATGTAGTTTCAAATTTGCTGCATATTTAAGTGCTTAATGATACAAACGTGATTTTAAAAACATAGGGAAAAAGAAAGTTTAGAGGTGTGTTTATATCGCATAATGTCATAACTGTAATGATGCCGATACCATTTAATAGTCTCACAATTTTGTGATGAAAAGAATTTTACTCTGGAAAGAAAAAATGTATGTGTATCCTTAAAGTGTTATTGAAAAGTAATGCAGCTAGAAAGTAGTTCCACAGTTCACCTGTTCACTTACCTGATGAAGATCACTTTTTGTCTCTTGCCAGATGGTTTGTATTAAATGGTATCTCTATTTTTTAGATAGAGTGGAAAGCTGGATCTCCTGACACAACATGGAAGGGAGTGAAGACAGCTGGAGCTAGTGCAGGAGAAGGGACTGAAGACACGCATATATAATCTGCTTTTGGGTTTAATATTTTACCATTCATCACTCATTCACCTTTTGGCTGTTTTTCATGTAATTCTCAGAACATTTTTTTTTATTCTGTTTTCTGTTATTGTTCTTTATTAGACAATTAGACACATATCCCATTTCAAACCCACACTTGTGGATGTTTGCAGAATGTTGCATAATCAAAAGTTTCAGGAAACAAAATAAATGAAACTTAAAGACCCAGTGACTGAAACTTTAAAAAATATTATTGTACTTGGATATTCTTATAGCAGTACCTCTCTGTATCAAGCAAATTCTTTTGTCTGAAAAGACACTTGGTTTCTTAATGGTTCATTCTGTCTTCAGTTTTAAACTATTAAAATTTTGAGGGACCTCATGCTGAGGCCCTGGTATTTTTTCTTAATACATTTTTGATAAAAGCCTACTTATTTTTGATAAGATCAATCATTCTGAGAAGAATCTGGACCAATTTATACAAAAAATGCCACACAAATTTAATAAGACTTTTATATTAATTCCGCCTGTACATTTTTTTATTTTTTTTTTTCCTAATTACAATTACAAATCAAAGCTTAAGCAGATTTTAGTGAAATCTGCTTCAGCTTTGACATGTCAAGACCCAACAAATGCTCAATCTATAGTCTATTAGCCCCAAGGATATCAGTTATACCATTCTCATATTTACCCCAAATAATTCAAGCGCAGCTTAAAATCTGACTTTCCTCTGTGTAGAACTTGTTCCCACTTGATATGAGAGCGAATCAGACAAAACTACAGAGCCTCAGCTTCACAAAGAGTCAACCATTTGTCTGTGCTATAAAGGGTTCAGAAACAGATTCAGGCTGAATTGAGAGTAATTTTCGTCAAACATTTTAGGAAAAACAAGTCAAAAAAGTAAGAGGTACTATTAAATAACAGCTCCTTTTTGTTAGAGTTTGTTTACATTCTTTATAAGTTTCAGTGACTTCTGTAGCCTTCCTCAGAAGTGTCATGTGATGCTGTAGTGACATGTCTTGTAAGCTGCTTTACTTGGTTTTGTTAGACAGTAGGGGAAGCTTAGACTGTCTACTGTCTGACTCCAGGACTGCATGCCATGTGTATAAGGTGTAGGCTCTCTTGTCTCGATTCATGCTCCTTGGACCTGGTTTTCGGATCTGGCTGGCCTCTCTGATCCAGCACTGGTATTTGTTGTTTTCAGCACCTGATAGGTCTGGCATTATGTTTCGTTGCTTGTTCTTATGTGAGGCCTCTGAGGAATTTTACAGGAAGTAGCTGAACCATAATAAAGACACTTCCTGACCAGATTGTATCGAGCTAGAGCAAGAATCTACTAAACTCTGTGACTTATGCGAAGTGTGGATATTGACATTGTGTTTGCTCTTGTGGTTTAGCTGCATACTGTGTAGCACTTTTGTCTCATTAAATAAACTTTTTTTTTTTTTTTTTACAAAAATATTGAAAATGATGGATTCTGTTATACATTTATATAATTATGTTTTATTTGATACCAGTCTCTTGCTATTTTTGCTACTTCTTTTTAATTCATTATTGCCATTTATATTTTTGCTCTTTGTTATTATAATATATTGTGATCTGTGAGCTACTGTGTCCAAGAAATTAACCTTGTGGATCAATAAAGTTTGTTTAAGTCTAATGTGGTGTTTTAGTTCTCCAGTTATCCATTCGCCATCCATGCACTCATTTGGGTTACCAGTTTAAATGCTGAAATCCATATCCATTGAATATAAACTTAAAAGGACTCTCACTATACCTGATCCCCATTCATTTGTGTTTGTAATACCTTTTTAAAAGCAGAAGGTACAGGGTCCCAAACTGTAAACTGAACAGATTCAAACATTCTTTTGTGCCATTAGCCGTTAAACTGCTAAACTCAGATAGTGCAGTTAAAAAATAAATGTAAAAGGCTTAGGGAATGTGCAATCAAAACTGCACATAGGTTTAGGGAATGTGCAATCAAAACTGCACATAGGTTTAGGGAATGTGCAATCAAACTGCACATAGGTTTAGGGAATGTGCAATCAAAACTGCACATAGGTTTAGGGAATGTGCAATCAAACTGCACATAGGTTTAGGGAATGTGCAATCAAAACTGCACATAGGTTTAGGGAATGTGCAATTAAAACTGCACATAGGTTTAGGGAATGTGCAATCAAAACTGCACATAGGTTTAGGGAATGTGCAATTAAAACTGCACATAGGTTTAGGGAATGTGCAATTAAAACTGCACATAGGTTTAGGGAGTGTGCTATTATTAACAGAAAAGAAGAATGCAAAGGGCTTGCCTGTAAAGAATGTTTTAAAAGTCCTGTTGGTGCATCACTCGTGGTCATACTTGGTTTCGTATCTGTTTCTGTTCTATGGTGTTTGTTTATGTGGTGCTTTGTGTTGTGTTGTCCTGTTTTTTGACAAGACTCAAATCTTATCTTATCTTATCTTATCTTAAAAGCATTCAGGCCTTTAACAATGATTCCATTCATACAAATCTTGGTTTCGGAAGAAAGCACAACTTTAATGTCTGTTTGAGATGGGAATAGATAAAATAAGAATTGTACATTGGTGTGCATCCAGAGGTACAGAGGGATAATGCACTTGCAGGACTACAACAATGTTTCACTATAAGTTTCCATCTATGGGCATCTGAGTCCAAATCTGAGCCAGAATCACTACTCATACTTCCACCATTCATCCTCAACAAGTTTACTGAATTAATTAATTTAGTAATTTACACACAAAATGAAAAATGGAATTTAATCTGATCCATTAAACATTCATAAAAAGGTTAAAAGGCTAAGTAAATAAAAGTTGACAATGAGCAGATTTAGCCTGGTTTCAGATCTGGGTATAGTTCTGGTTCAGTGCTTGGTTAGATCTGGTTCAGTCATGGTTTAGTTTGGTTTTGTCCACCTGTTTGGACTCACTTCAGTCCTGACCTCCTCCTGGTTTGATCCTTGTGTATCTTTCACTAGTTTTATTTTATACACCATCTGCGTTGGTAAGGGAGCTCATGAGAACCGAGGTCTGAACTTCGGTCGGTGCTTTGGTTTGGGAAAGAAGCAACTCTTTCTCCAGCTCCTCCCACTTCCTCCAGTCGGCTCCTGATTGGTCCACTTTGGCTCGGAGCTGCTCTCGAGCGATGGTTCTCATTTGCTGACCCATCGTGAGCTCAACCTCCTCCAGCACCGCCTCTGACCAATCAGAAGAGGCAAAGGAGCACCAGCGCTCCCATGGCAGCCAAGACAAGATGGCCCCTGCGAGGAACATCGAGAGCACAAGCAGGAGTCCGATCACCTGAGGATAGAGGATAGGTTTATGATTATTTGAAGAAAGTGTTCACCTTTTGGCGTTTTTATTCTATTCTGACTGTGAATTGGAAAAGTATCTTGTCTATGTGATTTCTGATGGGCGTGATTGACAGGTGAAAGAAACACATGGGCGGTCAAAATAAACATGGCAGATTACGAATACAAAAATAAGCACTGGGAAACAGCGAGAAAAAAGCACTAAACTCTGTATTTTTATCTCAGGTACGAGAGGTTATATAATTTATTCTAAATGATTCAAATATTTTAGAGGAGATGGGAAGGAGGCCCTGAGGAAGACCCAGGACATGATGGAGGGACTACCATATTTTCCTTACTATTGGGCGTGCTCTTAAGCCTCCAGCCTCATCAAAACAGGACTGTGCACCCCACAATCCAGAGTGTGATTCCACTCGGGTGTCCCAGCACAACTTCAGTAAACTACAAACCCGCAGTGCACGCAAATACACACGGAGCAGACAGCGACCACACAGCGAAAAACACCCACAGCCACACTCATCACTCCACGCGGACGAGGAATGGAATGGAGGAACAAACTGAAAAAGCGAATCTAATGTGCCACTTCTAGACACAACTGAACAACTGAGTCACTGCGAACACGGCGACAATCCAATGGTCCCCAGACAGCACCCTCCCTACACGCCACAACTGAACAAAGCCAAGAGTCACTGTGAACGCGCCAAACAAAGTCTGACTGAGCCATCCAGTTTAAAGTCCAGTGCGGTTTATTTGTGAAAAAAGTTTGAAAATAGACCATTCAATGACAGTGCGCTTTATAATCCAGAGCGCCTAATAGTGCGGAAAATACGGTATGTCTCTAGGCTGGCCTGGGAACGCCTCGGGGTCCCCCCAGAAGAGCTGGAGGAAGTGTCTGGGGTGAAGGAAGTCTAGGAGTCCCTGCTTATACTTCTGCCCCTGTGACCCGGCCCCGGATAAGTGGAAGAAAATGGATGGATGGAGGTGTTTACCAATTGAGAGACATTTGATACGAATTGTCTTTTTTAAATTTGTTTATTTTCTTTGTCTAATTTGTTTTGGCTTTGTAAAATCTTAAAATGGATAAAAAAGTTGAAGGTGCATTGTGTTTTTTATTGGAGGGTCTGTCAAATGCTTTCCCCCATGGAGATGTTATTCCTTTGTTTGGAATGTTCAGATCAGATCTGTGGAGAGACGACCCTGCTCACAGTAAAATGCCTGTTTTTGCAAGTATTTTTGAAATATAAAACCACCTGTAATTGAATAAATATAAGGTAGAGGTCTTTAATGACATACTGTGGAATATTCAGTCAGCAGTATCTGTCCTCATAAGGTTATCACGAGGATTTCAGCTTTACCTTTAACATTAAAAGTAATTTGTGTTAGTTTAGACTCATAATAAGACCTGCTGCTTACTTACTTGAGGTACATTACTAATCTTTGTCACCGTTAAACCAGAACCAGGTGATGTTCACACAGTAGAATTTTCCTCTATTGCCTGTTCCTCTTGCGTTACTGAATGAAAGATCTGAGAAAGTCCAGACTTACAGTCACTTCCTGGGAGGAGGCCTGAGGTGATCCTTGTGAAATTATTTTGAAACAAACTGTGCTTCTCTGTCAATATGCAAAAAATTCACTTTTTTTTTTTTTTTTTGTCTTTGTGACATATGTCTCTGAAAAGTGCTATATAAATAATAAAACATACTTACTTTTTTCCCCTCATTGTTTTTGATTCGCTTTCACTTCTCCCAAATACAAACCACATATTTGAATGGGCCTAATGTTACTCTATCCATCTAATACTCCCACCCCCACCTAGGACTTATTCTCTCTCTCTTTCTGTTTGTCTCTCTCTCTTTTTCTCTCTATTTCTCACTCTCTCTCTCTTTCTCTCTGTCTTTTTCTCTCTCTCTCTTTCCCTCTATCCTCTCTCTCTTTCTGTCTCTTTCTCTCTCTCTAGGTCTCTCTCTCTCTGTCTCTTTGTCTCTGTCTCTTTGTCGCTCTTTTTTTCTCTCTGTCTCTGTCTCTGCCTCTCTCTCTCTCTCTTTCTCTCTGTATCTTGGTCTCTCTCTATGGATATGGTTTAGTCCTGGTATAGTTTTCACCTAGGACTTGTTCTTTCTCTCTTTCTGTCTCTTTCTCCCTCTGTCTCTTTGTCTCTCTGTCTTTGTCTCTCTCTCTCTCTCTTTCTCTCTGTCTCTCTCTATTTCCCACTTTCTGTCTCTCTCTCTCTCTTTTTCTGTCTCTTTATCTGTCTCTCTCTCTCTCTCTCTGTCTCTTTCTCTCTGTCTCTGCCTCTCTCTCTCTCTTTCTCTCTGTATCTTGGTCTCTCTCTATGAATACAGTTTAGTCCTGGTATAGTTTTCACCTAGGACTTGTTCTCTCTCTCTTTCTGTCTCTTACTCTCTCTCCCTCTGTCTCCCCTCTCTCTTTTTATCTCTATTTCTCACTCTCTGTCTCTTTCTCTCTGTCTCTCTGGATATGGTTTCATCCTTGTTTTGTCTCACTAGGACTTGTTCTCACTCTCTTTTTCTCTCCCTCTCTTTTCTCTCTGTCTCTATCTCTCTCTTTCTGTCTCTTTCTCTCTGTCTCTCTCTCTGTCTTTGTCTTTCTCTCTCTCTGTCTCTTCGTCTCTGTCTCTTTGTCACTCTCTTTTTCTCTCTGTCTCTACCTCTCTCTCTTTCTCTCTCTCTCTCTCTCTCTCTGTGTGTGTTTCTCTCTCTCTCTCTCTCTCTCTCTCCGTGTGTGTGTTTCTCTCTCTCTCTCTCTCTGTCTCTTTATATGAACATGGTTTAGTTCTCACCTGGGACTCGTTTTTGATCTCATCATAACTCGGTCTCTGATTGAAAATATCGTTGTAGGGGTAGATGCCACAGCGGATATTTCCTCGCCCACAGCAGATGTACCAGTCGGCGTCCAACAGCAGCGACTGCACCCAGAGGAGCCCCACGAAGCTCGCCTCCAGCACCCGCCTGATCAGGACCGGGAGCACCTTAGCCCGCACCGCACCTGTCACATTGAACATTCACACAGATACAATTATTTCTCTAAAAAAATCTGAATCTGACAAAAAAATAAAAATAAACAGGACCATGAACACTCCTATTCATCACAGACTCCTGAAAATGTGTTGTTCAAATAAATAAATTTTGTATTTTTCAGTTTATCTTAAAACTTTTTTGGTAGTTATTGTTCATGTGTGCATTATGTCACCATGGTAACTGCCAAACATTCAGCCATAGGCATACAGGAAAAGCACCACAGCACGATATCATTGTAAAGTATCATGAAAACACAGTGTTAATTGCTGCTAAAATAATTCAAAACAATGTGACCTTCTTTTAACTTTATTTAGTTTTTAATATTTTGTCTGTAAATAGATTTTCTGCCATCGTGTATTGTGTCCTATTCTATATGTTAATATATATATGTGTGTGTAATTTTTTTTTGTTACTCATAAATTATTGTAATATAATTCATGATTGTGTCAACTGACCGAAAATAAACCAACTAACTAACGAACTAACTCCTACACTTGTTTATTCAAGGGCGTAGGTTTGCATAGGGAAGGTGGGGACATGTCACAACCAATATTTGGGGAAGGCAAAATAGTCCCTACCAATATTTGACATTTTATTTTAATCAACAAAAATATTTATTTATTCCAATATTTTTCCAAACTCAATAGCATAGTGAACTAAAAACACGTTTTAGTTCACATTTTGTTTATTAGATGTTCTGAGATGTATTCAGTGATATGACGATAGGGTTACTCCTGCTGCTATTTCATTGGCTGTAACAGAGTGATGACATTAGTGGAACCAGGAGCCTAAACTGGGGAAGCGGCAGGACAGGACCGCACCTGAAGATGTCGGCTTGAGCAGGCGTGAGTGAAGACGCTGCGCACCAAACTTTAAAAAAACTTTTCAAAAGGAACTTACTTGGCTTCATCTTCATTTAAACTTGCCTTATAATGAGTCGCTTCGGAAAAAGAGCGACTGTCACCACAAGTGCACCTCCCAAACAGAGTCCTACTCGAGCGCTGTTAACAGCCCGACTCTATTGACAATATTCCATGGAAAAATGTACAGTCATTACCTCACAAATATCTCATCACCAACAAGGAAAGGGAAATCTGCTACAAACTTCTACATCACTGTTATCCATTGAAGAATCATCTTAGAAGGACAATGGACTCAAACTGTACATTTTGCGAACTGAAAAATGAAACCACCTCTCACTTATTCAGTGCACTAGATCCCACTAATGCATTTTGAGAGCAAGAATTTTATAGGCTAATGTTATTTGTTATCTGGAATGTTTTTCTGTTGCACAAGAGCTCAAAATGTTCTTAAAATTAAAAAAAAAAAGGGAAAAAGTAAAGTGTTGTAGTATTCAGCAAAGAAAAAACAGTGTGTACTTCATGATATTATTTTGAGTGTGACAGACATACCTTGGCCACGTCCGTAGAGATATCTCATACCTCGAGCAAAAACCAGGTCCACGCAGAGCTGGACCACAGTCAGAATTAGAGCAGGGGCCAGGAGGTAAACCCGGCAGTCCCTCGCTTGGGACAGACAATAACAGTTCATATCTTTTTCCAGTCGTATGTGGTAGTAGTACAGACAGAACAGAGTGAAGAGAAAGAACCAGCGCCGAATCAGCACCTGCAGCAGCCACAGCAGACAGCTCCTGATGGACTCCATGTGGGACTCTGGCGGAGGACGGGATTAGAACAGCTGAGTGCAGGAGGGAGTCTAAGAGCTCACACGCACAAACACGGAGATAAAGATGAAGACAAGGGGAAGAGGAAGCTGGTTCAAACCGCCAAACCCCAGAATAAAGGTGAAGCATGAGAAATACAAGGCTTTGATTCTGGTTGCTTCAGTCTTAGCAGCGTTTGCGAAACCTTTCAGAGACATCATGTGCCATTGCAATATTTTGTAGAGGCCTATAAAGCTGTTGATATGCGACTTTTTCCTCTGAAAATGCCTTGAAAAACTTAATCCAAAGAACTAAAACTTAAAACTGCTTAGAACTGTTATTTCTTCTTGTAGTTTGCACTGAAATGGAGCAAAGGATCATGGTCTATGTAGTTCTATGTTCTATATAGTCCTTTAGACTTGTAATTCGAGATATTGTGATGGTCCACGATATTATTGTGAGAACTTTGATGACACGATATCACGATATTTTGGTTATTGTTACATCCCTACTTATAAGGCTTCACATGTAGTAATTTTTTTCATCAAAAACAAGTGTATACATTTTTTTCTAGCTGTTTTTATTTGTATATTTGTGTTTGCTCAAATTATGAAGGCTATCCATCAATTTTCTTCTGCTTATTCAGGGCTGGGTTGCTGGGCCAGCAGTCTAAGCAGGGACTCCCAGACTTCCTTCACCCCGGACACTTCCTCCAGCTCCTCCATGGAGACCCCAAAGCATTACCAAACCAGCCCAGAGACATAGTCCCTCCAACCCTGGGTCTGTCCTGAAACTGAACACCTCAGCCAGCTCCTCTAGACACGAAGGAGCAGCGGTTCTACTCCGAGCTCCTCCCGTGTGACTGAGCTCCTTATCCTTGTATCTGCAATCTCGTGCTTTCGGTCATTACCCAGAGCTCATGACCATAGGTGAGGGTAGGGATGAAGATTGAGCAGTAAAATCGAGAGCTTTGCCTTTCGAGTCAGCTTCCTCTTCACCACAATAGTTCGATACAGCAACCGCATCATTGCCGACGCAGCATGAAATTATGAATGTGTTAAAAATGAACACCTCATCCTTTTCAGCAAGTCTAAAGCTGTAATGAAAAATACTTTTATTTTTGAGTCCAGTTCAAAAATGTAGTGGAGTAGAAAGTACAGATACCTGCCCTCAAATGTACTGAAGTAAAAGTAAAAAGTATACACTGTAAAATGTACTTAAATAATGTACAGAGACCTAAAAAATATACTTAAGTACAGTGCTTTGCTCCTTTTACTTTATCACCTTCCATCCCTGGTCATGCTATTATATTCGTGGGTCAGAAATAAAATGTAGAGTAAAATGAGCAAAAAGCGGCAGCAGTAAAAACAATTATCATCATCCATTATCATCTTCATCATCATCATCATCATCATCATCAGTACCATAATCATCATCATCTTCATTATTATCATCATCCTCCTCCTATGCATCAACAAAATGTCACAGATTTCAGCAAAGACCGTCCACAAACTGCATATGTTGTTTTTAGTTTGCACCTGTAATGTTTGACCTTGATGAATAAATGGGCCCCTCAGTGTGTGCGGCGTGTGCGGCGTGTGCGGCGTGTGTGGCACATAAACAATTATGACTGAAGATCGCGGCAGGTCCTGATGCCCACTTTAAGAACTGTTCTAGATCATGGTCCCAAAGAAAAGGAGGATTGTTTCAGTGTGTCTTGGTTGAAGAAAGTAATAGTATTTCTTTGTAAAATACAGGATACAGTCAAAAGAGAGGAAAAAGAGGCACAATGCATTCTGGGTCCTGTAGTTTTTATTGTGGAATGGAATATACACTCTGTGCTTTGACAGTGTTTTCATTCATCTATTCATCTGTTCATGGAACTCCACTCTGTTGTCTGCAACAAATAACTCAAAATCTGGAAAGATTCTTTGTTATACAAATACAAAAAAAAAAAAAAACTAAATGAAAAAACAAACAAACCCAGAAACAATCTCACAACAGATAAACCTGGAAACAGTGCTCGGATTCTTGTCCAATCCAGGAAATAAACAGGACTAACAAGACTAAAACTAAGTCTAATGTAAGGCTAAATCTGGTCTGAACCACGACTACAGCAACTCTAGACTTGACTTTAAACTGAACTGAAAATAAATGACTGCAACAATTTACACAGGACACATTTCTCTTTCTATAGATCATGAAAACTGAAAACACACTTTGAGGCAAAAAACACATAACGTTTGATGTTTTCAGGTTACAATAAATGGCACAATAATTAAAATAAATAGTTTTGAAAACAGCATTGTGTGGTTGTCCTTAATAGAAACACAGGATTTGCTCATTTTTAATCTGTCCAATAAATATGTATGACATATTAAACAATAACACACATAAAAATAATAATTTAATAAGTATAAATTATCAGTAAAATATAATGAACAGGCAAAAGAATGTTTACAGCAAGAGAGTGGAGTCTTAATATACCTACAACGGTATCACACATGCAACTGCAGACCCACAAGACCAAAACTAGAACTATGACAGGTCTAAATCAGATCTAAACCAGGTCTAAACTGAGTCTAAACCAGGATTAAACCAGGGCCTAACAGGTCTTGTATCTTGTGTGTCTCTTTTTCTGTCGTTTTGACAAAAATCTTTTTTGGTGCAGACAAATCAGAAACAGGAAAAACTAAAGCCCATGCAAAAGCAGAACCAAAGCTCTGCGTGATGGGACCAAACAGGATCAGACCAGGTCCAGACCAAGACCAGACCAGGATCAAACCAGGACTAGACCAGGACCAAACCTGAACTAGACCAAACCAGACCAAGACCAGACAAGGACCAGGTTCAGCCCAAATCAAAGCCTGAACCCGCCCAGGACCAGACCAGGACCAGACCAGAACAAAGACCATGCCCCGACCACGACCAGACCAGGACTAGACCAGGACCACATAAACTTTTACGAGCTTTTAATCATGTAAGAGTGTTCAGTTACAGAACTCTGCGTTGTATTTCAGTTGCTTCATGTTTGAGTTATCCGGTCTTGTCTTGCGTGAAGTAAAATGCCACTATGATGCAGTTCTGTTTGGAGCAGAAGTCAATGGACCCGTCTCTATTATGAAGCCGTTTTAGTCCAGCATTGCTCTTTACAGTTCACATAAAGTTAAATATTCATTGTTGTATGTTATAGTTTAATTCTAAATGCCCAAAAAAGCACAATATACTGTATCTTTTGCCTTTGAACATGTTTCATTCACAAACCCAAATGGCCTAAATGGCGCCATCTCCTGACAACTAGAGGTGTATAATATCAGTTTCTCTTGATGGTTAAGGCAGATGCAACAGTTAAAGGCCCCACTGCCTCACATGTTTAGCTTTTAAACATGTAATAGTCTAGATCCTTCTGTCCCACCCAGAGATGAAACTGAAGTGAGAAAGACAGCGCAGGTATTTAAAAAATTAATGTATCTGAACCGTTGTGTGGTCATAGTACATGTAAACAAAAACTGAAACCTGGATGTTTACATTCCAATCTGTGATAAAATTAAAAATAATACTAAAGGTTCACATCCCCTCCTGATTTAGAGCTGGTCTGAGTCCTGGTCCCGGTCTGTGGCAGTAGTGCTACTTCTACTGTCTCTATGAGGTTCATGCAGGAAGTCCGGAATCACGCGGCTCCTATTTTCTTTATTTTCAGGATTCATTGGAAGATGCAGGTGATGTTTATGATACAAAATATGTTACAATATGTACGATTTTTCCTCTCATTTGATAATGTCACTGACAGAAGAGACGCTGGGATAAGCTCTTGTATTTTCAAACTAATTTCAGAATTTATATGAATTTTTCTGTTATATAAATTAGATTTCCTCTGTGATATGGCCATGATAATGAATTTGAAAGGTGGACAGAATAACTTTTCAGGTAGCGAGTCAGCTACCAGCTTGTCTTTAAGCCAGTTTTATTGCTTTGACAAGAATCATACGTTGTAGGGCATTAAACTTATCTATCTTGTTGGAAACAAACAGGTGTCACTAGTTCAACTTAAAGGGCCCATCTGATGCAAAATAACTCTTTTCATATTGTATCTTCTGCACATATACAAACACAATTTGGATTTTGGAACATCCATTACACAATAGTTATGAAATCTTACTGATTTCTTGGAGACATCACAGACCAGGAACTGTGAAAGACCGACTATTGCTCATCCCCCCGCCCGTCCTGAGAAAGCACAGGCTCCGCCCTCCAAACGTGATGTAGGCTCTGAGTGAGTCGCCCTTCCTCCGCCCATCTCAGGGAGGGAGGGGGAGACAGGCGTGCACCCTGATAGTGGTTTGAATAAATTTTTATTCATCATGGCGATACAGCGTGTTCAGCCGCATGTGTTGGACCTGCAATCGGACGAGGACTTGGAGGTGCACGAAGCGCAAGCACCGCGTCGACATCAGCTGAACATTACTGATTGGTAAAGTATTAATAAGCGCTAGTAGATAAACTTATTATATCATGTTCACTGCAGTGTAGAACAATTAGCTTTTGCTGTCACTTTTGTTTTGGTGTTCATGTAGGAATTGTCAGCCGATGCCCACAGAAACAGAGAGTGGGGGACGGGGGCGGATGCGAAGTGCCTTCTGCTACGTCAAACGCGTCATAGGTGTAGCTGGCCATGTCATCGTTGTAGCAGCTTTAGTCACATGGGAGGGTGGCAGAAATACGCTGCAATTTGCTAAAAAAATGCCGAATCAATCTAAAAACCACTTCAGCGACATATACACGGCCGACACATCACTCTTAGAAGGTAGAAAGCTCTGAAAAGCTGATTTTGCATGAGATGGGCCCTTTAAATGTCAGAGGCGAGTCCACTCACAGTAAAATGCATGTTGTTTTACCAATGAAGATACATGTTATGAAAAAACTATACTCCAGGCAAAACATCTCTGTTGGGACAAGCAGGTAGCGAACCCTCCACCACAAAAGGAGCTCAATGTATTTCTAAAAATAATCATTAATTATCTCTTTTATTTTTACAAACTATGTATGTATCTTAATCGGTCAAATGTTTAAGAGCTTTTGTTCCCAGCGTTTCCTCTGAATATTGCAGAAATGTGTCCACTCACCACACAGTTCATATGATCATTATGACAGATATTACTTTATATTATTGATATTTCTCATATACTTTGTTGATGCTGTTTTCCTGCTAGTTGTAAAGTTGCATATTTTGAAAAGGCTTTTGTTTGACAGTATCCAGGCTCAGCAGACTATTCCAGGTGACAAGATTCATGCGTCTTTCACGACAGTTTTAGCTTTTCTTCACTGATGTGAGTTCTCAAACAGGAAACGTCTCAATTTTTCGACGCCAAGTAAAATCCAAAATGTACAGTGTCCCGTTGTGGTCAAGAGAGTTTGCAGCAAAAGGCAAAAATCTAACTAGCATCTTTTGGCGGCCGTTTCGGGTCCAGTCAAAGCAGCAAAGATCTTTTCCGTAATTCACCTCTTCACTCCACAGCGGATCCAATAATTATGCTTCTATCTCCTTCTAGAAACTCCAAGGGCAGATAAGAAATGTGAATAAATTCTTTCAACCTATTTTGGGTCCTTACAAAGTCATCCTAATACTTTCCCAAAACAGTGGCGTTATTCCAAGTTTATGTGGAAAGTAAAAGGCAAAAACAATCCAGTCTTTTGGCAGCCATTTTGGATCCTTTCACAGTTTCCTCATTAGGTTTGCAGACATTTTTGTCCAAATAGGCATACAAATACAACATCTTTTCACAATAATCTTTCACGCCAGATACAATTCCACACTCTTGTTCAAAGTTCATAAACTGAATTCCACTTTTTGCAAATCCATAATCCAGCCACTGTCCTTCGTTGTCGGCCATTTTTGGATCTGCGCTGAGTTCTTTTCTATTTGGTGCCATCAAAAATCCAGCTAGTTTCTCCCCGAGTTTGTGCAAGGGTTAGACTTTGTGCATATGTGGTGTGTCAAAATAAATTGGTCAAGGCTTGAGGAGGTTCACTTGAACATTTAGCCCAAGTGGTGTGTCCGTTTAGTTTTATGTGTCAGCTTATTTTTCATATTTGATACCCTGTTTTTAATGCCACAAGTTAAAGAGGTTTCAAAGGGACAGGCTTGCTATCTGCTTATGGCTTAGGAAAATACAGGCACTGGCTCCAGTCCCCCGCCGCAACACAAACCATGATTATCCTCGCACTGTGCACTCGGACGTTTGTGGAGGCCATTTTGGATTTAACAAATCCCCAAATTAATAAAGACAAATAATAAATGAAAAAAAATAAAAATAAATGTCAAAATAAAAGTAAGTAAATAAAATGTCAAAATATTTCAAAAAAGGTGTAATTCAAAAGAAAAAAATTCCCATCGGTCATTTTCTTTTGGGGCTTTAAGTACAACATTTTAATTAAATTTAATTTAAATCTAGGAATTTTGAATATTTTTTTCTTAAATAATAATAAAATAGAATAAAATAAATGTCAAAATAAACATAAATGAATACATAAATAAATAAAATGTAAAAATATTTCAAAAAAGGTGTAATTCCTAAGACAAATTTCCCATAGGTAATTTTCAGAAAGACATGCTTCTTTTGGGGCTTCAAGTACAACATTTTAATTTAATTTGATTTAAATCTATGAATTTATATATTATTTTTCTTGAATAATAATAATAAAAAAAACATTAAAATAAAATTACATTAATGTTAAAATAAAAATAAATAAATAAAACGTAAAAATATTTCAAAAAAGACAAATTTCCCATGGGCCATTTTTAGAAAGACGTTTCTTTTGGGGCTTTAAGTACAACGTTTTAATTTAACTGATTTAAATCTTTTTTTTTTTAAAGAATAAAAAAAATATATAAATAAATTAAATTAAATAAAGGTCAAAATAAAAATAAATAAATAAAATGTAAAAATATTTTTTAAAAAGGTGTAATTCAAAATAAAAATTTCCCATGGGTCATTTTCAGAAAGACATGCTTCTTTTGGGGCTTTAAATACAACATTTTAATTGAATTTACTTTAAATCTATCTTTTTTTTTTTCTTTTCATGTACACCTAAGTTTGATTAGTGTATGATTTATCCAAAATCACTTCCACAAACCAATCTTCTCTGTGTTTGTCTTTTCTTCTTCTTCCACCTTTCTGATTTCCTGACCTGAAGCGTTCTGTCCCGTCTGACCTGCACTCAGACCTCCGTCTCCTCCTCAGTCTTGTGCCTCTTTTTTGCCTGTTTTTGTGCGACTAAAGGCCGGTCCAAAGGCAGGAGAGGGGGAGGCGTTATAAGGAGGAGATCTTGAAGGTGTCGTAGGTGCATGCAGTGGCCCTGGTGTTTCGGAGGATCCCGGGGATGGGGGCGGGGGACGGGGGCAGGCTCTCGTCCGGGGTGTTGGCGGGAGGGGTGGGGATGCTAATGATGGCGGCCGTGAAGTCCTGCTCCTCACAATTCAGCTTCAGGTCTGTGGGCTGAGCGTTCAGACTCGAGCGACTGAGAGAGGAAGGAGAGAGGAATGAGGAGAGAGGGAGGAGGAGAAAGAGGAGAGAGGGACAAGGAGAGACGGGAAGGAGAGAAAGAGGAGAGAGGGTAGAAAGGAAGGAGAGAGGAACAAGGAGAGAGGGAAGAGGAGAAAGAGGAGAGAGGGAGGAAGAGAAAGAGGAGAGAGGGATGAGGAGAGAGGGAAACAGGAGTAAGAGGAGAGAGCAAGAGGAGAGAAGGATGAGGAGAAAGAGGAGAGAGTGGAGAAGGAGAGAGCAAGAGGAGAGAGGGACCAGGAGAAAGAGGAGAGAGGGGAGAAAGGAAGGAGAGAGGAACAAGGAGAGAGGGGAAGAGGAGTAAGACGGGAGAGCAGGATGAGAGAGCAGGAGGAGGGAAGGACAGAGGTGAGAGGGGAGGAGGAGAGAGGAGAGAGGATAGAGGGGAAGAGGAGTAGGATAGGGAGGAGGAGAGAGCAAGGAGAGATGGGAGGAAAGAGGGGAAAAGGAAAAAGAGGAGAGAGCAGGAGGAGAGAGGGTAGAAGATAGAGGGGAAGAGGAGTAAAAGGAGAGAAGGGAGGAGGAGGAAGATAGGAGGAGAGAGGGAAGGAGAAAAGGGAGAAGAGAGGGGAGAGGAGAACAGAGTGAAGGGGAAGAGAGAGGGAGAAGAGTAAGGATGAGAAACTTTTGTGATTGACAGCAAACATTCTTACACAGTTTAACTCAGGTGGTGAAGTTTTTCAGTTCAAACTCCATCCCCATATTAAGTGCATATTATTTTTGTGTCCTTCAGCAATACACTTTTCCCTTCTTGCCTGTCCTATCTGTTATTCTGGAGTATAGATGTGCAGTATGTGTAGTGGGCATGTGGTCTCTCAGAGTCTATTAGTGGTTTCTCAGGGTCATGGTGAGTGCCCAGCGGATGTAGAAAAACCATCTAATTGACATTTAACTTAATATATGAGAAGAAATGTTATTGTTAGTGAGTGTTTTATTAAAGACTCTACATAAATCTAAATAATTCTGATATTGATGCTGGTCCATAATTCTTTCTACTACTACACCTACTTGAGAACTATTTAAAGTGGGTAATATGTCATAATTTTTATTTAATCAGGCAGAATTCATGCTTTCTTAGTGTCTTCTACACCATCTTTAGGAGGAAACTAAAGCTATCTGTTGTCTCTAAAGGTTTGCCCTTCTCTGTGATCGGTTAAATCCACCTGTCACTCACTCTGAACAAGATGGAGGCTAAAAAATAGGAGGAGTGGGTGGGGCAAAGTGAAAAACTGAAATACCCTGCAACTCTCTTCTTCTCTTAAATGTAATTGTACCTTTAATTTGTTTTCTGTTTTACAAGAAATCAACAATCTGTGTATCATTCGTTCATTTGTTTTTCAAAATAAAACCAAAAATAAGAAAATGAAAAAACTACATTTTTTTTTCATTATTTGTCTCCAAACCAAAATGAAAAAAAAAAAAAAAAACAGATAATGATTAGTTTTTTCAGTTTTCGATTTTGTGTTTAAATGAAATAATGGAAAAAACGGATAATGGTTTCTGTTACGGCCCCAGGCCTTGGTTCCAAATTGTTTGTGTGATTTTTGCCAAATTCTCCTAATTCCTGCTGCAGGAGCCCTGGTCCTGTGATTGGTGGGGCAGGTCGACGCCCACCTCACCTGCAGCCACCGCCCCCTATTTAAGGAGATTGCCAGCACCTGTTCGGGGCTGCTGGCCTTGGTGGCCAGTCTGCCATTTTGTGTTTGTTTGTGTGCTTAGTTTAGTTTAGTTCTGTTTTGTGCCTTTTTGATTTGGTCACTCGATTCTGTTTGTGGGTTTATGTGGTTTAATTTGGGGAACTTGTGTTTTTTGTGACACAAAACTGTTTATTCTGTTGTTCTGTTTCTTAGTTTAGGTTGCTTTCTGTATATTTTTAGTGTTTTGTTAATTCACCTTTACATTCCTGTTAATTAAACATTATTTATTATTTATTCCATTTTACATCTTGGTTTTATTTTTGTTACTTCCCTCACCCCAAACGAGCTGGGTGTCTTAAAATGCAATACCAGACTTTTGCGCCACATACGGTCTGAACCAGAACTAAACCAGGACTGAACCAGGACTGAACCAGGACTGAACCAGGATTGAAGGGTGTTTACAACTGAGACCGGTGCCAGACTGGGACTGAGACCAGGACTGAGACTGGTTCAGTCCTGATTCAGTCTTGGTTCAGTCCTGGTTTAGTCCTGGTTCAGTCTTGGTTCAGTCTTGGTTTAGACCTGGTTTAGACCTGGTTTAGTCCTGGTTCAGTCCTGCTTTAGTCCTGGTTTAGTCCTGGTTTAATCCTGGTTCAGTCCATATGCGGTGCAGAAGTCCGGCATTGCAGTTTAAGTCACGGAAATGGGAAACGCCCATTATCCGTTTTTTCCATTATTTATTTAAACACAGAATCGAAAACTGAAAAAATTAATCGTTATCCCTGGTTATCGTTACAAATATTGAAGAAAATAGTTGTTTTTCATTTTCTTATTTTTGGCTTTTATTTTGAAAAACGAATGAACGAATGATACACGGATTATCAACCCCCAGTTTTCTTTCTGTTGACATTTTGTACTTGCCAAATGTTATCATTTCTTGAGTTAAAAAAGTATCTTCTTATGGCATGTACAAATTATATTTCATTTAATTTCTTACGTTAATTATATGATGACTCCTTTTGTTGAAACAAAAAAAGCAGGGAATCATGATATGTCGATTTTACCACCACAGCAGATTCTCACAAGATTGAGATCACAATTAGATTTTTGTCTCCAGATTGCCCGCACCTATGAGTATTACTGGGCAGTTTGACTAGTCAGGATATTCAGGTCCTTTAAACTGATGTGATGTATTTGTTTCGCGTGTTGTAGTAGCCGTGAGTGCCCCCTGCTGGCTTCAGGCCTCTTACGTTTGTGGCGTGATGGTGGTGGTCTTTGAGTGCAGAGTGTCTAACTCCTGGATGCTGCCTCGGCTCACAGACACAGTGGAGTTGGCCAGTCTCATGGCAGCTCTCCTTCTGGCCCTGCGCGGACAGCAGCCTGTGGAGTTGTTGTGCGCCCCCTGCTGGCTGGACAGGGAGGTGCTGCGGCTGGTCCTGAAGGCAGACTCCGTCATGCACAGCTCACTGTAGGTCATCTCATCTGTGAACTCGTGATTCTGTGGAAAACACGACACATGAGGGATGAGGAGGAACAGTGAATGCAAAATCTACTTTCTGGAGCTTTCTGCCATGTTATAACATTGTTCCCTCATTAAAAACACCCCTGAAGAAGTTTTATATGTCATCCACCATGCATGTCTGAGTAATCTAGTGATCTCTCGCGGGCCCCATTCAAACACTTTCTACAGTAAACAGAATAATCCTTTTCTAGCTCCTTAAAGTGCGTATGACAAGTTCAGATGATTCTCAAATTTTAATTTAATTTGGTAGAATAATACCTGTTGTAAATATAAACTCTAGTTTTACACCAACCAAGAAGCAATTTGTGAAAAAAAAGTTGAAAAACATGCTGAAAATTACAGGAAGTAGAGAGTTCTATTTTAGAGATATTCCATATTTAAGACATTACCCGAGGGAGAATTATGTCCAAACGTTCGGCATAATTTATACTTTAATACACTTTTTTACTTTTAAACTTTATTTCAACTAAATAAAGGTGTTTTCTTATATTTTTATTTGTCACATAATAATAGAGGAGGTTTGGCCAAGTGTACAATATTGTTGCTAGTTTACAGTTATGAAAAATTCCCTAATAGTGTGTAATATCATGATTTTCAACCAGGAAGTCAAATTTTCAACCTAAAAAATGGCCAAATTGGAAAAATAAAAATAAAATCTTTAGTAAAATCTTAAACATAATGATCTTAACTGTGTTATAGTGAAATTTATTGTCCAACCTGTTATAGGCAATTTATTTATTTTTCAACAACAAATTTAGATTTTATTTGGCAACCACTACTTGCCTTGATTTTTATTTTTTTCATAAAATGTTTTGCCTATATACAAACAAATCATTTTAAACATACATAAATATGTTTTTCCAATGTGGCGTTTAAATACAAATGGCAAATAAATTAAAGTTAAAAAAAAACAAAACTTTACACTACAACATCCCAAACCTGAATTTTGTGAAGTTGTTATGAGTTAATATTTAATATCGCCTCTTTAAGTTAATGCTGCAAAAAACATGAGACCTAGAGGAGGAAGACTTGAAATATGAAGGAAGATGCACAGAAAAAGGGATGTTTAGCAGTCTGTAGTACTATTGTTTGTAGTACTTAGTGTGGTTTTACAGTTTGTAGTATCTAGTAGTACTTAGTCAGAGTACTTACAGTAGTTTTTTCGAGGCAGTGCAGCAGGTGGTGGTGTTGATGCTCAAATGCAGATCTGTTCTTCACACACATAGTTGTACTGTCATTGTCACGGTCCTAAAACACACAAGTACAGAAGAATAGTACATTATCCAAACACTTTAATACACTGGTGTCGCTTATTCAGGCCGAAAATAGTCAACCTTACGTCACTTATATCAGTATTGTGATATTGTATTGTCAAATTTCTCACAATAATATCATGGACCATCATAATATATCGAATTGCAAGTCTCTTTGCTTAAATTAAGAGCTATGGTGCAGCAAGAGCTAAAAAGACAGAGAACTACATAGACCAGGATCCTTTGCTCCATTTCAGTGCAGAGTACAAGAAGAAATAACAGTTCTAAACACTTTTAAGTCTTAGTTCTTTGGATTAAGTCTTGTCAAGGCATTTTAAGAGGAAAAAGTCGCATATTCACAGTTTTGTTAGTAAGCCTCCACAAAATATCGCAATAAATATCGTACCGTGAGATGTATATCCTGAAAATATTGAGAAATTTGGATAGTATTTGGATAGTGAGCTTTCCCATGATATCGCAATAAATATCGTGCCGTGAGGTTCACACCGTGACAATATTGTATCGTGAGACTTGGATATCGTTACACCTCTATCATGTGGTAAAGAAGTGCTCCACTGTGTTTTTAAACTCCATACACATTCACTAGAAACATTTGGATACTTTCAGACCTGGAACTGCCCATCTCTACTGAACAAAAGGTAAAAATGTGGTTGTTAACTTGAAAACTATAGAGCATTTTGATCTTTCGTGACTACTGTGATAATAAAGGATTGTTCAGACATGTGTGAATGAAACAAAACACAACTCCAGGTAATTTTTGGAGGAGGTAGCAACATTTTAACATGACTAAAAGCTCACAAGAGTCAATTTTGTGTAATACAGGACCTTTAAACATAATATTTGTAAGTGTAAATACTGTATGAGTCTATATTTCTGAATAAACAAAAACACCGCCCAGTCACTCATTCACTCTCACATCCTCTGTAGTGAGAATACTGAAGCTATATTAAAGTCCTAAGTGATGTAGGTCCTATCTTGTATTACCAATCTCTCCTCTCCTCCTTCTTTCCTCCTCTCTTCTCTCCTCTGTAGCGTGCAGATTGAAGGTAGTCTAAATTAAAGTCCTAAGTGCTGTGATGTTCGCTCTGGTTCAGTTCCAGAAGCTGACTCAGCCTCTCTCCATCTTTGTCTCTCATCTGGGCCATAGACTGGAGTTTGGACAATCCATAACGATAACACTTACAACATAATACGCAATTATCGTGTGGTTCTAGCAGAAAGAATCTACAGAAAAACACACATGATTTTACTCAAGAATTAAATTCATTTTCGTTTCATTCGCACATGTTTGAGTAATCCTTTATTATTAGTCTGTCTAGATCTCCAAAGATAAAAATGCCTAAATATGACTTGGTTTGTGTGTTAAACGTGTGAATATAACAAAAAAAAACAACTCCAGATTTGTCTGTGATGAGGAAACATACGTAGAACAACGTAGATCAGAAAACAGTGTAATATCTTCATAATATAATTAAAAATTGTATATAATGTGGCAGTAATGTGAATTTTAGATTTCTGGTCCCCAAGTTAATAGAAACATTTACTTAACTCATCCACTAGAGGGCGATTTATAGTTACAAAATCACTTACATGTTCAAGCACTTTCCTTTCATCCAGTCTAGGTTGAAATAATTGACCTAATTAAGTAAATATTAAATAAACTAGTCAGAACATTTTTTGTGGGGGCTATAAACTGCTCTCTGACACACACCTCAGTAGCATTCATAATATTTGTGTCCTTAAAAGGAGGTCTCTTAAGGGTGAAATATGTGTATCACTCTTGAACTGGACAGCGGCCCACTTGAGCGCATCCATAACCTGAGTGCGTCTTGGCAAAAAGAAGGGGTTATTTTTACTGTTTAAAGGGCACAGATCCATGTTATAATGTTGTTTCCTCATCAAAAACAGACCTGGAGTTGTGTTTTGTTTCATTCACACATGTTTAACACACAAAGCCTGCACATTTAGGCTGAGCTTTTCTCTCAAAATTAAAACACTGTGACTGTGTTTTTCAACTCAACACACCTTCACTAGAATCATTTGGATAATTTCAGAAGTAGAATTGCCAATCTCTACTGAACAAAAGGTAAAAGAAGCTGTTAACTTAAAGGGAAAGTTTGGAATTTTGGACATAGGACCTCCTTTCTTAGTGAGCCAGTGTTGGAGACGTGTGGAGACACTTTTTAAAATATTCCATCCAGTCCTTGTATTTGCAGAGGTTGCTGGTTCTAGGCTAGTGCATGTCAATGGCCATAGTTAGCCTGACACTAAAAACAGTCTTACCCACTCCACAAAACACCCGAAGCAAAACTATTATTACACCAGACTGTTGGTGTAAATGTCTGTGTTGATAGAATAATGTTTGAAATAAAACTAACCTTGCATCGCATGAATCGTCACATGTTGAGGGACTATTTTCTCATATATCAGTCCGCTGCTGCCGAGCTTTCTATCAGGAAGTACAACTCACTGCTGCTGCTCAGACATAAATTCTTCAAATGCAAAGTTGGTTTTACTTCTAAAATTATTCTGTCTAGTGTAATAATAGTTTTGCTTCAGGTGTGTTCTGGAGTGGGTAAGACTGTTTATAGTGGCAGGATAACTTTGGCCATTGAAGTAGTAGTAGTAGTTGATGTAGCAGTAGCAGTAGTAGTAGCTGTATTAGTAGCAGTATTAGTAGTAGTAGCAGCAGTAGTAGCAGTAGTAGTAGTAGTACTAGTAACAGTAGTAGTAGCAGTAGTAGTAACAGTAGTAGTAGCAGTAGTAGTAGTAATAGTAATAACAGTAGTAGCAGTAGTAGTAGTAGTAGTAGTAGCAGTAGTAGTTGTAGTAGCATTAGTAGTTGTAGTAACAGTAGTAGTAGCAGTAGTAGTTGTAGTAACAGTAGTAGTAGCAGTAGTAGTAGTAGTTTGTAGTAGTTGTAATAGTAGTAGCAGTAGTAATAGTAATAGTAGTAGTAGTAGTAGTAGTAGTAGTAGCAACAGTAGTAGCAGCAGTAGTTGTAGTAGTTGTAATAGTAGTAGTAGTAGTAGTAGTAGTAGTAGTAGCAGTTGCAGTAGTAGTCGTAGTAGTTGTAGTTGTAGTAGAAGTAGCGGTGTTGTACCCCTATTCCTCGATCTTCCTTGTACTGCAGGAAGGCGTTGGCTGTTCCTTTCTTTGCCATCCGGATCCGGGCCAGACGCACTTTCTACAAAACAAAAACACAATAAACGTAATTTAACAATTTATTTATTTATTTTTACTTTGAAGAGAAACAGAAAAGGCATTGCTCCATATGACTTATATTTTGAGGCCTTTAATTCTAGTATCAGACTTCGAGATGGAACAGATGAGACAATTTTACAATGTAAAGTCAATAGATGCATCACGAATTTTGGACTTCCGGTCATTGCGCAATGTATACTGGGAAGGATTTTCCGAAAAAGTGAGCATCAAACCGCCATGTGTTTTCCCAGTGGGATGTGTCTGTTGACAAAGCCAGTCTTTTCTAGTCTTTTGAATCATATTGTCTTTGTTTCTGGTTCTGATATTGTCATATTTTAGTTTTGGGATTCAGACATCGTAATTCTGTGGTTGTTGGATGGCCTAACACTCTCGAGAAATGGGCTTCGGACGTTTGCGAACTTCATAAATGCAAAAGGGAATCAGATCTGTGTGAATCTATATGAAACCTCTGTTCAAACTGTTTTCATTCCCAATGGAATTGAAAAATAATGAAAGGCGAATACGATGAGCAGAATAGATACACAGGAAGGACGAAAAAGGAAACCTTTGGCTGCCTAAATCACCCCAAGTTTGGGACTGAGCTGCACTTTCTTGTTCTTGTGGTTTTACAGCAACATCACGTCTTGGTCTCTTTGCAGTGGAAGATGTTTCTTGGTGAACAGCTGGTGCTTTTCGCTTTGGTGTTGACTTTTTAAATTCGTAACCAAGGTGGAGGGCTCCACATACAAAAAAAATGTTCACTGCAATCTCGGGATGATTTCTTAAACAGCCAAAGGTTTCCTTTTTGGTCCTTCCTGTGGATCAATCCAGCCCATCGCTTTCTCCTTTCACTAATTTTCAATTCCGCTGAGAAGGGAAACAGTTTGAACAGTTCTGGTTTGCAATCACACAGATCTGATTCCCTTTTGCAGGTATGGAGTTCGCAAACTTTCCGAAGCACATCTCTCGAGCCGTTTTCCACTGTTAGGACATCCAACATCCACACAATTACAATGTCCAAATCCCAAAACTAAAATATGACAATATCAGAACCAGAAACAAAAGACTAGAAAAGCTCGGCTTTGTCAACAGACACATCCCACTGGGAAAACAAACATGTCGGTTTGATGCTCACTTTTTCAGAATATCCTTCCCAGTATGCATTGCGCAATGACCAGAAGTCCGAAATTCGTGATGCATCTATTGGAAACAGCAGAGATGGAGCCGGAAGTGGCCCCATGATCACTTCCTATTTGGAACACGGCGACTCGCGGGTTAGATATGTTAGACATTGATATAAACAGTGTGTCTGTATGACCGACCTGCTGGGCCCTCATCTTGTCGGCTCTCTGGTTCTGGTGGTAGATTCGGCTGAAGTTTGACACGATGACGGGGACGGGCAGAGCTATGACCAGGACTCCACTCAGAGAACAGATGGAACCAAAGATCTTCCCAGCGATGGTGTTCGGAACCATGTCTCCATATCTGTACCAGAGAGAGAGGAGGGATGGAGAGAGGGAGGGGGGAAAGAGAGAGTGGAGACAGAGAAGAGAGAAAAAGAGAGAGAGACAGAAACAGAGAGAGAGAGAGAGAGAGAGAGAGAGAGAGAGAGAGAGAGAGAGAGAAGAAGAGAGAGAGAGAGAGAGAGAGAGAGAGAGAGAGAGTGGAGACAGGGATAAAGAGAAAGACAGAGGAGAGAGAGAGGGAAAGAGAGCGAGAGAGAGTGGAGACAGGGAGAGAGAGAAAGGCAGAAAGGAGAGAGAGGAGGAGAGAGAAGGAGAGAAAGAGAGAGAGAGATAAGAGAGAGAGAAAGGGAAAGACAATAGAGACAGGGAGAGAAAGAAAGACAGAGAGGAGAGCGAGAGGGAGAAAGAGAAAAAGAGAGAAAGAGAGAGGGAAAGAGAGAGTGGAGACAAGGAGAAAGAGAAAGACATAGAGGAGAGAGAGGGAAAGAGAGAGAAAGGCAGAGAGGAGAGAGAGAAGGAGAGAGAGATAAGAGAGAAAGAGAAAGAGAGTAGAGACAGGGACAGAAAGAAAGACAGAGAGGAGCGAGAAAGAGGGAAAGAGAGAAACAGAGAGAGAGAGAGAGGAGAGAGAGGGAGAGAGGAGAGGGAGAGAGAGAGAGAGAGAGAGGGGAGAGAGAAAGGAGAGAGAGGAAGAGAGAGAGAGAGGAAGAGAGAGGAGAAGGGAGAGAGAGAGAAGAGAAGAGGGAGGAGAGAGAGGGAGAAAGAGAGAGGATGAAGAGAGAGAGAGAGAGAGAGAGAGGAGAGAAGAGGGGAGAGAGAAGAAGAGAGAGAGAGAAGACAAGAGAGAGGAGAAGAGAGAGAGAGAGAGAGGAGAGAGGAGAGAAGAGAGAGAAGAAGAGAAGAGAGAGAGAGAGAGAAGAGAAAGGAGAGAGAGAGAGAGACAGAGAGAGAGAGAGTAGTGACAGGGAGAAAGAGAAAGAGAGAGGAGAGAGAGGAAAAGAGAGAGTGGTGACAGGGAAAAAGAGAAAAACAGAGAGGAGATAGAGAGTGAGAGAGAGTGAGAGAGAGAAAGAGAGGTAGAGAGATAAAGAGAAGGGGGGGCAGACAGACAGAAAAACAGAGAGGAGAAAGAGAAAGAGGAGAGTGGAGAGAGACAGACAGAGAGAGAGAGAAAGAGAGACCATGAAGAGACACAGACAGGGAGAGAAAGAGTGAACAGAGAGAGAGGGAGGGAGAAAGAGAAAGAGAAACAGACAGACAGAGAGAGAGAGAAGAGACAGACAGAGAGGAAAGAGAGAGGTCAGTTACGCAAAACATCTGTGAGAGTGACAAGATGAGTTAAATTGACACAAAAATAAAAAAAAAGTATTGATGGAGGGTCGGCCACATTCTAGTTTCTATGGAGACGTAATTACTTTGTGTGGAATGTTCCAGAGTATGGCATTAGACTCATCTGTCCTCTTTGAGAAAAGCAGGAGACGCCACCAAGTCAAGCCATTTAAAAGTGAAGAAAATGCACAGCACACTCAGATGGCTGATGTCCAAAACTTTTTTTATTTTTATTTTTAGAAAAAGTTTGGGCAAAAAGCCTTCGTCAGATCATTTCTTTTGCTTTGAACCACAAACTCTAAACTGTTTAAGTGGCAAGAAGAGATAAAAGAAGAAGTTGCTGTTCTTGCATTTGTATCTATAGAAGAACTTTGACGTGCATTTTCTGTTTCATTTGGACAAAGTTAAGTCAGATTTGTGGGGAGGCAACTAAGGGCACAGTAAGAATGTATGTTTTTCACGGTACTTCTACGGGAATAACAACACTTGTGATTAAATACATTTACTGGCAGATCCTTCACAAGAAAAGTTAAATAGTGCACCTTAAACTTTGGTTGTTTCTTTCATTCATAATTAGCCTCCAGAAAAACATTTCATAACCACATTTTGAAAAGAAAATAAGAAAACGAAGATGATATGATGATATTTGACCCTCACGTCTGCACACACCTCTGCCTGTGGACTCAAAAACAGGACAGTCATGTTTGAAATGTTGCTTAACTGTGAACTTTATGTTGAAGTTTAAAAGATTCAGGTCCAAAGTCATTAATCACTCACAACAAGTCCCCCTCAGACCCACTTAGCTGTTCTACTTCTACAACCACTTGCTACTGCGATCGCTGTACTACTACCAGTGGTGGAAGAAGTACTCCTTTTGTTAAAAACACAACTTTGTTTAAAAATGTACTTAAATTTTCAAACCTGTCACAAATTAGCTGCTAACATGTAGTCGAACATCTGCGTCACACCTGTGAGAAACACCAAACTTTTTTCTACACACTTTACAGAATGCTTTCATTTCTTCGCTTTGGGTTTTGGCAATCCACGGGTGCTTCCACACCCACTCCTCCCAGTACCTGCACTGACGCTTTTGCTTTTTAGCGGCGTCTTGGGGTTCTGGTACATCACCCACGTTGAATGAATGAGAATTAGCTTATCGTCAGTGCATAATTGTAGAACGTCAAAAAGGAAACAAAATAGATTGTTGCCAGGGCTGCATGCAACCACTTAGAAGCTGTCAGGGGCTGTGTGCAGTCTACTCAACCTCTCTATGGACAGTTTTTAATGTTAATCAGAAAATAACTACTCAGTATTCTGTTTGAGTGTAATTTTGGGGACACTAGGGCCAGATTCGGGATTTGGGACAATAGTTTTGAGTTTGGGACCCTAGTACTAGTAATAGTAGCAGTAGTAATAGTAGTAATGTTGCAGCAGTGGAGGGCCGTCAGGGCCTGCAAGGCCTTCTCTGCTGGCCTAAAAAAATATCTGAATCGCAGACTGATGTTAATTATATCATTATTAAATAATTCCAAATGGTCTGTCTGCTTCCTTTCAGAGTGTTTCCGATGGTTGTGCTGCTTCCAGACATGGATTTTCATATTAAAGCATTTAACCAATCACATTTCAGCCATCATTTGTTGCCAGGCAGAGTCAAAGTCAAAGAAGTCTGTGGCCTTCCATTCTGCAGGCCCTCAAACACAAAATAAATGTCCATGAAACTGTTGCTTCAACCAATTAGATTTTGAGTTGGCGTCACCAGGGCAGGCGTATGGCAACATCACCGGATTCAGACCCACTGATTGGACAGTCAGAGAGCAAACCAGCCAAAGCAGCAAACCAGGACTAAACCAGGTCTAAACCAGGACTACACCAGGTCTAAACCGGGTCTAAATCAGGACTAAACCAGGACTAATCTTGAACTTGAGAGAGAGCAAGAGAGTGAGAGAGAGAACCCCGTGCCCGCGGACCAGGGTGTCCGCAAAGTGCGATTGGATGACAGCTGCACTGAGCCCTGTGTGGTCCTGTGCAGTGCGGAGCCCCGGCACGGTCCTTTCGTCTGCGGCCACCCGACAGTCTAGGCGGCGCATCTTCAGGCCAGTCCTGACAAACAGTCCTGGTTTAGTCCTAGTTTAGCACCCCAGCGCTCCTCACTTCTTCTCAGTGCACCGCGCGCCCCCCTCTCCTCACTTCTACGTACACAGAATTTCCACGGCTCTTTATACTGTGTTTCTGTAGAATAAGATGCTTTTATAACCATAAAATAGTTAGTGAGGAATGGATTTTTTCAGACGGAGCACTATTGAAGGCCTAAGTGTGAAATGCACGGTCCGCCACTGTGTTGCAGTAGTATTATTAATAGTAGTATTATTAGTATTAATAGTAGTAGTAGTAGTAGTAGCAGCTAGAATAAGAATAAATAATAGTAGTCTGAGAGTTGAAGAGGCATGACACTGGAGTTCTCACATAAGAGAAATGTATTTACAGGACCCAGAGACACTGTTATTACTGGTATTATTGGTATTACTGGTATCGGTGCTGATCCACTATATGAAACTATTTACGAGCTGTAGACCTAGAACATGTAATAATATTTGAACTTTAATTCATACCAAGGGTATAAATACCATACTGCTACTACCACCGCCTGAACAGAGCATTTTGAGCTTGGATTACTTAAACGTGTGTGGAACAAAACACAACTTCAGGTATGTTTTTGAGTTAACAACATTATAACATGACTTAAAGCTCATAAGAGTCAATTTAGTGTAATATAGGACCTTTAAATTAAAGACCAAAAGATTATGATAGCATAATCTATTTCTGAAATGTATAAACAAAACATTTATAAATACATCTAGCCATATTTTACCATTTCAATTTAGTTTGGTCCTCCATTGTCAATATTATCTTGATATAGTCACAGTTACCATATATTTATATTTGATTTGAGTTGAATGGAAATTGTACTTTCACAGTTGCTCTATGAACAGAACAATAGAACTATAACTGTCTCAATGTAAATAAGTTTAATGCGTGTCTATCTCTCTCCCATCAGCACCTCCTCTAATGCACTGCTCATATATCTGTCCAACACAGCATTACTAACGCGATTACTGCATCACTGAAGTACAGCTCAGTACAGTACAAGGCACGGCACGGGCCTAATGTAAGTATAGACCAGACAGTTTAGATCCGGTTCAATGGACATCACGCCTCGGCTTCAAAACAACTGAAAATATAATGTAACAAGTGATAAGAAAGAACTGTTTTCATCTATTTTAATAAGAAAGGAAGGGCTGGAGAGAATAGGTACCGGGGTCATGTTGTGAGGGTTAAGAAGGTTTTGTTTTATATTAAGAATGGGACAATTGAACAGTGTGTTTTTTGTTTATTTTTGATATTAAACAAATGTATTTTAACTTTTTTCTCTCAAATTTTCTGAATGTAATTTTCCCCCAATTTTTCAAAAATATAATTTTATAAACTCAGCCACACTCCTCCCCTCTCTTCACACCCCAAATACTCACAAAAGTACGGACAGACACAAAAATAATCACCTAAAGTCCAATCTTGTCCAATCTTGTTTGAAGTATTTTCCCTAAATCTTAACCATCTTTTCTTTTCCAGGACAACGCGCACAGCCCACTCACAGTTTCCATTCATTTAATAGATTTTTTTTTTTTTGCACGTTCTACCACTCTAAAGTCCATTAAGTTACACATGAACACTACAACAATAGTGCTATTGTGTAACTTTAATGTATTTAAATAATAAGAAACAGACCTGGAGTTGTGTTTTGTTTCATTCACACATGTTTAACACACAAACTCTGCATACCTAGAATCATTTGGATCATTTCTACCCTCAAATTGCCAGTCTCTACTGAACAAAATGTAAAAGGAGCTCTTAACTTGAAAACTACCACTACATGACATCTCAAGGTGGAACAAAGCATTTTGAGCTTGGGAGATGTAAGCTATGTTTACACATAGCCGGGTATGTTGAGAAATTAATATTTCCCTCCCTCCATTTTCCAAAATAACATTGTGCACATAACAGCGCCATCATAATGACGCCAAACCTCTGGACGGCAGTAGATTCAAAACTGTAGCATTTATTTCATTACAGTTGTAAGTATTACTCAAAAATACCTTGACCATTACTGAGCGGGTTCGCCTCTCCACAGATCTGTTAAAGAAATGTCAAAGTCACTGACCTCTGAGCCTCATTCGACTCTGGTCATGGATATGGTACATCAGCTGTGTGTGCAAATGCAAACACATGAAAAGTGTTTGCACCAGAAGAAATGTGACTGCTCCTCTGAATGCTCCATGATCATCATCAGAGCAAAAGGGAAACACGTTGGCACGTCATCTGCAGAAAACTCAGTTTATCTCACTTTACATGCAAATGCAAAACCGTAGTTTTCCAGAATCGCCACTCTAGCTGGAGTTTTTAGAAGTGAATTCACTGTTTGCATGTTAAAGATGAGTACAAACGAAGGGAAAAGTCTCCATTTAAAAAAAAAAAACATGTACATGTAAACGGGACCGTAGACCGACTAATAATGCAGGATTACATGTGGGAATGAAACAAAACACAACTCCAGGTTTGTGTTTGATGAGGTAACAACATTATAACATGTCTAAAAGTTCACACAGTTGTTGAGTCAGTTGTTCTGTGTAAGAAAGCACCTTTAAGTAATACATTTAATACACTTCTGTTGGATTAATATTATTATCTGTATTACATAATCGCCTGAACCATTATCAAAATACTGCTAAAGGAAGATCAAGATACTCATTTTGTCAATATGGCCCACCCCAGTCCCGTTCTGTATATCTTACAAAGTGTCTAATACAATAGACTGTTCCCTTGCGTTACATAAGCCTTTACTCTAATCTGAATGACTTCCATAGAGACGTTATATCTGCCCTATATTTCCATGTGCACAGAGCCAGGGGCCACAGAGATGGGTGAAGTTGAACCATCATTAGAGAGAGAGCTTTGCCTTTGAGCCTTGGGGGCTTCCATACATCCATTTGACCTCTGACCTGTGTTTACGCTCTGGCTGCCATTTTAGAAAGTACAATAAAAGAAATCTATATTTAACTGTGAAGAATAAAAGAAGTGATGGAACTCGGAGGAAATATGACTACGCTAAAAAAAAGGTTGTTACAGATCTAAAGCTGGATGGACTTTACTTGGAGGGATCTAACCCACAACCTCGCAACTGAGAGGCAGGAAATAAGATAACAACTTTAACTTCAACTTCAACTCCTTTATTACAAGTTTACAGCCAATAAAACATTGCTTTCCAAAGACCAAGAGATTTTTTTGGGTTGCCTTGTCACGATCTGCATGTAGGTCTGCAATATACTGTTCTGACACATGAGATTTTCGTGCTCAGAAAAATTAAGACAAAGCACAGAAACAGACTGAATGTTGTGCCTGTTATGCGTGTCGTTCTCCTCCTGCACCCGAACTGGAAAGCGCTACAAAAACTCAAACAGGCCCACCTATCTGATTAGAAAATTTGAAATGTTTTGCATAATTTCTAATCTTTAGCAGATTAGATTACTTTATTGACTATTTTGATTCAGTATTGCTGGTTCAATTGAAAGTTGAAAAGAAAAAGAAATGGGCTGCATTTAATGTCCAAATAGGCGACTTATGGATCCCGTTTTTTGCTGATTCAATTATTGTTTTTCATTGTTTAAACTTGAGCAATACTTCTTGTTCAGAGAGACACGATCACTCAGTCAACAATAAAATATCCTCATTAATGTTCAATAATGGTTAAATCCATCTTTATTTTGTGATTTACGAATGTCTATTGGCATGGGTCACGAAGGTTTGTTACTTTTAAAATATGGGTCCCCAGAAAAAAAGTTTGGGAAACACTGCAGTAAAACATGTCAAGAATCATTTCTATCCAAACTAGGATTGTCAAAATGATCAAAAATCAGATATAAATCAATACTAAAACTATTATCCAAACTAGATAATCATTTGAGCAGGTATCGATACTGAAAAAGTCACATTCACAGGACAGAAATGAACCTTTCCTGAATAGTTTTAGAATGATCTTGAGATGTATCAGAAGAAATATAAGAGCACACAGACTAGTATACGCCCACGGACCACTGAGGGATTGCACAGATATAAGGATTTAATGTTGAAAATCACATTCTATTGTCTAAATAAAGATTGTTTTTATACTCATTTAGGTATCGGTATTGAGTATCGAGTCTATTCCTGAGTATCGCAATCAAGTTTGACATTTTAGTATCATGACAACACTAATTCAAAGAAAAAATCACTCCCATTTCACAAAAGTAAGATTAAGAGAGTAAGAGAGGAAATAGTGATATTTCAGGTTCATAAATCAGCTTATGCTAATCAGACGTGTGATCATGTGACCCCCTCGTTTGCATACAGGACGGGAAGACTTCAGATCCGACCAATCACAGAGCAGGATCCAGGATTAAGACACATCCTAATCAGGCTTAATAGACCTCAGTATTACTTTTACTAAATTTAGATGCTCGTAAATCCATTATTAACAAATGTAAGCATGTGCAAATGTATTATATTTTAAACATATATTGAAACTGTACTTTTAAATTAAGATTCAGAGCACAGAGCACATTATATTTCTATTAATTAAAAAAAAAAATTGCAATAAGTGAAATTGTGATTCTTTTTGCCACTTCATAATCAACTTATTTTTTTTTTTATCTTTCTATCATGTTATAACGTAATGCCCTCATCAAAAACATGCCTGAAGGTTTTAGGTCTTAGATGTCATCCATGCATGTTTGAGTAATTTAGTGATCTCTCCAGGGCTCTTTTCAAACCTTTCTTATGGTTAGCTGTAAGATTATGTGCAATTCTCCGCCCACAAGCCTGTGTTACCCATCCTCCCACATGACAATTCTCCACAAATATACAAAAACAGGATACAAAACTGTACACAACAACTTAACAAACATGATACAATGTGCAGTAGTTTAATAAGCTGTACATATGCTGAATGTAATATAATGTGATAGTGCTCTGAAGGGGGAGTGACTTAACTCAGGGAGCTCAAAATAACTCAAAATAAAAAGGAAACATATAAAACATGTTAATATATTGTTTTCATATATAAATACTGTCAGACCAGACTTTGTTTGACCATTTACTTCGTTTTTTTTGCAGTTGGTTGTAATTATTATTAATTATTATTATTTTCTTTTTAATTAATTCATCCTTCATAAGCATCAAAGACACACCCACATGCTGTATTATATTTGTCTTTTTCATACCACTTTAAAAAAAAAAGTAAAAGAAAGAATTACAAAAAATATATATATTGTTTTCAGCAAATATAGCATTTTCAAAACAATAAAATTTAACATGGTGATCAAAGTAAAGTAAGTAAAATACCTCTGCTTTAAGTTCAATGATCAGCACTTTGGTTAACTGTGGTTGCTTTTTTGTATATTTATTATTATTATTATTGTTTTTTTTTATTATTATTTTAACATTTAACAAAACAAACAAAATAAAAATGAGAGATGAATTAAGATAAAACTCTCTCATATCCCACCCCTCGCTCCACACGCTCACTGTGGTTGCTTTTACAAATGCTATGCAAATTTGACTTGACACGAAAGGTTTTACCTTTATATTTATCTGTTTTTACACCAGATGCCCTTCCGTTTAGAACAAGCCGCATACTAAGACTGCAGGGGCACTGGTGAAGGAGTTTTCAAATGGAGTAGTATTTCTGATTCTGTCTCATTTCAGAGGCCATTATTATCTCATCACTTCTTCCAGAGCCGGACAGGAGAAAGACAGGAACAAGAGGAGGAGGACAAGAACTGAAACTGAGCCAAAAAAGCAGAGGATGAACAGACGAGAGACAGGAAGTGGAGGAGAGAAGGGAGAGGAGTGAGTCTGCAAAAAAATAGATAACATGAGATCTAAACCAGAGCTGGACAAAAACACTGAAATCAATAAAAACAAAATTAGTCATAAAAATGCGTTGAAATCAGGATAGAAATGAACTGTAGCCAACTGTGTTTTTGTGTAAAGAACCGCTGCACTGAACTGTACTCTGAATATTATTATCATATATATATATATTTAATTTTTCTCTGTGCTATCCAAGTTGTTGTTTGCTGACAGCTGTATTCTTGGCATTGGCATTTGGAAACAGGGTTAGGCATTCATAAGTGATTTCAGACTAAACCTATTTGGTTATAGTTTTATGTGAAATGTTTGTAACAGTCTATTAAGTATCATTTAATGTGATGATACAGTATCGGTATCGTGGGCTGCTGTATCGATATATCACCAAGAGTATTATTTTGTCACGGCGCTACATTTTTTTTTGATGATTTTGATGAGTAAAATGTTTGTGTTTCATATGAACTTTGCACAAGAAGTGATTTAACAAAGATTTTTGGTATCACATCCATGATTTAGCCTTTATTTTTTATTAAACTGTATCGAATCGATTTGAAATATATCGTATCAAATCGAAAGTGCACTGTATCGAGGTATGTATCGTATCGGCAACTTCTTAATGATACCCAGCCCTAATGATTAAGTACATGACTGAAGATAATAAACTACTACTACTAAATGAGTAACTAGCTATGCTATTTTAAAGGTGCATTGTGTAACTTTTCTGATGGAGGGTCCATTACCTGCTTATTTCTATGGATATGTCATTGATCTGACTGGAATGCTCCGCAGTATGACATTAAACAGTTCTACCTTACATTTATTAAATTACAGGTGGTTTTATAGCTCAGAAATACCTATATAAAAACAGGCATTCTGACTGTGAGCAGGGTAACTTAGTCTGATTTAGTCTCCATGGAGATAGAAAGGTTTAATACCATACTGTGAAACATTCAAGACAAAGCAATAACATCTCCATGAAGAAAAGCATTTGGTGTGGACCAGAACACACAGAACTTCCAGAAAAGTTACACAATGCACCTTTAAACTGATGTAAGAATAACCCAGGATTAATTAGAAGTAAAAATTGCCACAACTAGGATGAAACAGTTCTAAACCTACACTATTACCAGTGATGGAACAAAGTAAAAGTAGTTAAGTACTGTACTTAAAGGTGCACTTCATAACGTTTCTGGTGGAGTGTTCAAAGTATGGTATTAAACATTTCTATCATCATGGAGACCAAACCAGAGCAAGTGACAGGTCAGGGGCCTCATTTGTAAAGCTCGCTTACGCACAAATCCTTGCGTATGCACTCTTTACGCCAACCGCAGGATTTATGAAACTTGTCCTATGCATGACGTTTTGCTTATTTCTACGCCAAATAGGGACCTCCTGTAAGCTCTACACAAAGTCTGGAGACACAGGGAAAAGGCGACACTCGTGGAGAGAAGAAGAAGTGGAAAGTTTGATCAGGAATTCATCAGAAAATCCACGTATATAAAAGAATTACCATCAGATTTGTGCATTTTAAGTGTTTGGTTAGCCAAAACACGGAGAAGGGCTGTTTATTCCACTCATTATTCTCAACAATATTATTATATACATTTGAAACTCATGCACGAGCGCGGCTATGTTCCCGGTGCAGTGCAGGGTCTCCCACAGTCAGCAACCATACACTTCATTTAGGGAAATCTCATTCACCAGTCACTTTACATGCTCCTTTTATGGTGAGGTGGAAGTGTGGAAAGGGCGTGCCGTGACGTGGGTTTACGTGCACAATTTCTAGCTGCAGCAAAGATTACGTGGTTTAGTGCAGGCGGTGGCCTTAGAAAGAAACAGGTGATGGAACCCAACCAGAAAGTTACACAGTGCACCTTTAAGTAACAAAACTGGGTACTTCTTCTGCCATTGACCAGTACTAAACCAGGACTAAACCAGGACTAAACCAGGACTAAACATGTCGAATCTCTGAGGGAAACTCCCGTCTGCGTGAGTTTAAATAAAGAACGGTCACATGACTCACATCGTCTTTATTAAATTTTCATGTGAACATTATGTCACTGCAGCAGCTCGAGGAGGACTCCACAAACTCCCCCAGTCCACTCACTTCTTATCTGTACAGTCCACATCACAACAGCAGAGGACTGAGATGGGACAAGATGAAGATAACCAGGAAAACTCAACAATTTAACAATGAAAGAAGCATGTGGACCAGCCCAGCTGTCCACTGCCCTGCTTTGAACCTGCCATGGGACAGATCAAATATACAACAAAGAGACAAAGGGAAATCCATAAAAAGGGCTGGTACCACTCAGTACTTTGTAGGCCTGTCACGATAACAAATTCTGAAACACGATATATCGCTAAAGATATACTGTGATAAAAGATACAGTAATATTGAAACTACTTTATGCCACTGATAAAATAATAATTAGGTCTGAGTATCATGCAAAAGTTGCTGATATGATACACAACTCGATACATAAGCCAAGATACAATACATACATATCTTGATAGAGTGATCTTAGGATTTGATACGATTCAATATTATATATTTCAAATCGATTCACTATGGTTCAATAAAAAATAAAGGCTAAATCATGGCTGTAATACTCAAAGTCTTTGTTAAACCAAAAGTCCATTCTAGGATGTCAAGAGTATCAAAAATCTGATTCTAATTGATACTAAAACTAGTATCAAAACTAGATACTGATTGGAGCATGTATCAATATTTAAAAAATTGAAATTGACTTTGACATTTTAGTATTTCTATCTAGTATATGGGAGGGTCCTAACCTGATTCATCAGCCAGTTTCACTTTGTGGAAACAGTCTGACCTCGCAGTGTTAGGATTCGTTCACTCGACGGTAGGCAGGTACTTTTTTTATTTAACCAATCACTGCTATTTGGTCATGACGTATGTAATGCACCAAATTCCGTAGAAAGAAGGGCAATAACGTTGTTTCCCTTGATAAAATTCACCAAACATTCTCTTTTTTCCGGCTTTAAATCCTCAAGCTCAGGAATCGTTGTCAACACAGAATGTATGGTTTCGTCTACGTCCATCTCGACTACTTTGTTTACTGTTGTGCTGTACCACAAAAGGGACACAGACAGGCGCTTGAGTTTGACGTCATGGCTTCACAGCTCTTCACTGATTGGCCGGTACGTGGTCTACAACCTCCAGGGTTCTTGCAAACTGTCGAGTGTATTCTGATTCCTGACCTAGTCGCTGGAGAGAACTGAAATTGAGTGGAGGCACTAGGTGACGCCAGCCGGGCTCGAAGGGTCCTTTTAGGACATTGGAACATTGAAATCTAGATCAAATACAAAGGAAAAAAACACCAAATGTCAAGACTAAGAGTTCATTTATTTCCTTTGATCAGGATTCTGGCTCAGATTTGGTCTAGTCTCCCCAAAACTCATTTATTGACATTTTTAGTAAAACTGAGAATGGAGGTGGGTGGGGTGAACGGTAGATAAAACCTGACGTGATTGGAGAAGACAGGATACCATTAGTGAGTGCTCAGCCAATCGAATCAACCGATCTGTGTCTGCCTTGGGGAACTCGGCCAATCACAAACGCACAGAGGATAATGGACTTCAGGATCAGATAGGACCCAAGGACGAGAGGAGAGGGGAAAGAAACATGAGGAGAAGAGGCAGAGAGAGGAGAGTAGGACAACAGGGAAAGAGAGGGAGACAAGGAAATAAGCCAGGGAGAAGACAAAAAGAGAGAAAAGGAGGGAATGATTTAGGGGGAAGAAGAGAGGAGAGGGAGGTGACGAAATAAGTGAGGGAGAAGATGAGGAGCAAAGGGAGACCAGGAAACAAGAGAACACAAGAAGGTCTGTCACGATAACAAATTCTGCAGTGTGACATATTGCTGAAGTATAGCCAAAAAATTAAAAAATACATAAATCTCCAATAACTATTGTTCCAGCTTTCATATATTGAACAGTAAGTTGATATATTATTGTGACAATCCTAAAGACAAGGAGAGAAGAGACAAGACAATGAGATGGAGGAAGGAGGGAGGGCACGCAGAAAATGTGAAGTACAGATGCAGAAGGCCTGGAACTCCAACCTTTTTCCTCCTGAGCTCCTTTACAAAACAAAAATGCCATTTTAACGGCAGCAAGAAATTGAAACAGTTATAAGAAATAGGTGAGCCTTTGGGTACAGATAGATGCCTATACAACATAAACCACTGTCCATTTATTAGTGCATAAAGATGGGCTTCAAAATGATATATTTACAAAGGTCAATTTAATTTCTCTCCAGGGATTAGGTCAGTAATGGGAATACACTAGATGGTGTGCAAGAACCCCAGAAGTTGTAGACAGCCCACCAGCCAATCAGTGAAGAGCTGTGAAGCCATGACGTCAAACTCAATTGCCTGTCTGGGTCACTTTTGTGGTACAGCACAACAATAAATAAAGCGGTTGAGATGGATGTAGATGAAGACAGACATTCTGTGTTGGCAACGACTCCCAAGATCGAGGATTTAAAGCCGGAACAAAGAGAATGTTTGGTGAATTTTATCAAGGGGAAAGATGTTTTGGCCATTTTTCCTATGGGATTTGGCGTATTACATACGACACAACCAAATAGCAGCGACTGGTTAAATAAAAAAGTACCCGCCAACCGTTGAGTGAACAAATCCTAATGTTGCAAGGTCAGACGGTTTCCACAAAGTGAAACCGGCTGATGAATCAGGCCAGTAAAAAGCATGTAATTAACAAAATTTTTCTTATTCAGCACAATGGTATAATTCTGAAATCCTTTGGTGATCTACTTGGAAGGGGGTGGAGAGCTACTGGTAGCTTCCGAGCTACAGGTTGGAGACCCCTGTCCTAAACCATTTCCCATGGTACACTCATCATTGGCTTTGTGCACTATACAATAAGATAGTAAAGGCGGTACACTTCTTTAATCCCTTGTGAGGGAAATTCTTTCTCCCATCCTTCAAAACCTTTGGAACAACGAAGAGTAGCAGTGGGCGCTGGCGATCCCTCTCCAGATGTTGAGCTAGGCTTAGTCAGGATCACTTTAGCTGGATGATTTATTGTGCACATTTTGGGTAAATGGGATAAATTACACATAGAAAGGCCTCAGCAGCCCAGGAGCTAGAACTGCAAACTTCTTCTTGTGAAGTCTCAGAAGTAGGGACTCAGCCGCCAGGTGATTTACTCTTCTGTGTTATAAGTTCTGCTGTGATTTTGAACCATACAGGAACATGGCTGAGTCTGAACTCTTAGCTCCATTCAGTGACCCCTTCCTCACTGTGATGTTGAACCGTCACAGAAACAGTTGCTTCCAAATTGTAAGTAGTACAACAAACTGTTTTTACACCTCATTGGATGGAGTAAAGGGTGTTTTAAAGACGTAAAAGAAAATACAGTCAGGTAAAGTGTTAAAGTCCATTATCTGTTTTGTGTTGCTGTTGGCTGTGTCTGTTGCACTTAACTTTCCACTAAACACCAGCCACACTTCAGACCGTGGACAGTGAGGGGACAGATATAAAAATATGACAGTTTGAGCCCAGATCCTGAGCTCTGTGTGAAACCAGACCCAGCGTATCGTCCAAATATAGCCACTGTAACGGGAGTCACTTCTGTTTTTACAGTCCCCCACAAATCTCCACACAAACCCAGATCACATGACTCAGGATCTGTTTTAGAACCTGGGGTAGTTTGATCAGGCTTAATCAAAACCGGGTATAAACCAGGATCAAACCAGGACTAAATTTATAAAACGTCAAAAGGCGGTAGGAGTTCAGGTTAAGTCCAGAGTAAAAACATGGAAGAGCCATTTCCCTTTTGCAAATTTCAACGACTTTTCATCAATAAAACATGAGGAGCAGAAGCGAGGGGGAGGAGCTGAGGGGCAGTGTCGTAGGAGGAAGGAGACGAGGAAGGAGGAGAAGAGGACAGAGGAAAGGAAGAGAGAGAAAAGGAGGATGAAGGAGATAAGTAGGTAGGAGATGAGGAGGGAGGAGGGGAGAAGAGAAGGAGAGGAGGAAGGATTAGACAATGAAGAGAAGATGAGGAGGAAGGAGATGAATTGGAAGGCGGCAAGGACAGAGGAGAGGAGGAGAGAGCAGAAGAAAAGGGAGGAGAGGAGAAGGGAGGAGACAAGGCAGGAGGAGATGAGGAGAGAGGAGAGGAGGAGGGAGGAGATGAGGTGGAAAGAGTTGAAGAGGGAGGAGATGAGGAGGATGGAAGCAGGGAAGAGAAGACGAGGAGGAACGAGACAAGGAAGGAGAGGAGGAGGCAGGAGATGAGGAAGGGAAGACGAGGAGGAAGAAAACCAGGAAGGAAGAGATAAGGAAGGAGCAAAACAAATATACAATCTGAAAAATAGATAAAAATACAACAAAAGAGATCGAATGTTAGAGACAAAATAAAACTGCTGAGTGGACAAAACCAAAAGTGTGAAGGAGACGTGGAAGACGAGTAGGAAAGGAGAGAAGTGAGGAGTAAGGAGAAAGAAGAGGAAGAGAGTTTCAACCTGAAAAGAAGACGAGAGGAGACAGGAGATACAAGAGGAAGAGTGAAGGTTGTAGTGTAGTGACCCGTAGACCTTCCTGGGGCACAGAGAATACAAACAAACTCAGTCGATCGTCCTTCACCAGAACAAAATGTCTCTTCTCTCTCCAACTCTCACATTGTACTACAAAGTACACTGGATCCATTGAACTGAACTTTATTTCTACAAACTCTAACTGTACACAGGTTCATTCAAACAGAAAACATGGGGCAAAGTATGAGAAAATCTAATAACCTTGATCTGCAATTTTAGGACTTGCTTACCAGGCTGCAACCCTTAAAATTATATAAAATAGTTAAATATAAAATAAATATTCCTTATCTGTTATTTTGAATTTGTTTTGATGATATGCAAATTTAGAAGATAAGTCAATTGGCTATCATAAAACAAAAAATAAATAAATAAATAAATAGAAGAAAAAAATGTAAGAAACACGCAGCTACACTAATTGCAACAAGTCAATAATATATATATATATATATATATATATATATATATATATATATATATATATATATATATATATATATATATATATATATATATATATGAATCGTATTTTAATTAGGGATGCACCAGTTCGATGCTTATATCAGATATCAGAGCCAATACTGAAAATTGGCTGGATCGGCTTCCAAATATCGGTTCAGTCGATATCCTGGTTGCACGTGTAAATTAATGTCATAGGACTATTTACTGGTCGTAGTCGGCCCAGAAAGACTCACATTTTTCATTTCTATTTGCACAAAGTTGTTCTGTGATTACCTGAAGGATAAATAACAGTTACATAACAGATTTGGATGAGTTTTTATTCTCTTTATTCTTTTAATTTATTTTATACTCATTTTATTTTTGTTTAAAGGAAATAAATGCTGTTTCCAGCCTCTGTACTGATTGATATTGGGTGTCAGTAGATACTTAAAGCTATAGTATTGAAATCAGTATCAGAACTGAAAAAGGTGGTTAATTCTACAATCTATTCAAATAAAACCTAAGCTCAGACATTATTTTATCACATCGATGGACTGCAATCATATATCTGATATCTGATAAATGTTAACAGGATTTGTTATTGTACTGTCCACCACTAAAATGGACTTTATAGATCAAAACTGGGGAATGTTTTCTCTATATTTGGACGCATCCTTTAATGTGTCTGGCTGCACCTGTCGGGAGCAGAGGTCCAGACCAGATCCTGATCCAGACCATAGACTGAAGTAGTAGAAGGTAGAAGACAGTGTCAATGATACTATGTCCCTGTCTCTGTCCCTGTTATAGGAGAGAGCAGGACCCAAGTGGTATTTGTGTCCAACATTAGCCCTGTCTCCTGTTTCTGATCGATCTGAGTATTTTTACCTCTCATTCTGGAGGTCAGAAGACTGGATTACACCTCAGTACACACATGATAATACACACAGATATTACACAGTACAACGTGTCCACCAAGGCACAGAGCACATGTACACACTGTACTTCTATTAAAAACCCTGTCACACCCTCCACCTCTGCACGTGACCACTGTAGGGATGCTGCGATACAATACTGGGGGCTGATACTGAAAATTTTGATGGATTGGATATCGGTTCCAAGATATCGGTTCAGTCAATATCCAATTTAAGTCTAGAAATTGGTGTAATAAAACAATAAACTGGAAATTGTACGCATAAAACATCTCGTAATATAATATAAAGTTGTTCTGTAGTTACATTAAAATTATTAATTACAGTTACAAAGCACATCTTTATATATTTTTTACCTTATACTGTGCATTATGTAACATTTCTATGGAGATGTCAGTGGTCTGCTTAAAATGTTCCACAGTATGACATTAAAAAATACCTTAAAAAACACGCATTCTGACTGTGAGTGGCGTTGCACACAGATCTGACCTGTAACTTGGTCTGGTTTGGTCTTCATGAAGATTAGGGGTGTGCAAAAATATCAAAATATCAATATAAATTATATATCAAAATATCATATCGTTTAATGTAATGATACAGTATTGATATCATGGGCTGCTGTATCGATATATCGCCAAGAGTATTTTGGTATATTTTACAAAATTATTTTGTTACAGTAATACAGTTTTGTTGCTTGTTTATTGGAAGGAAACTTGTTTACATATTTGCTATTTTCACTGTTCTGAGGATTAATTATTATTATTTTTTTTTTTCATATTAATTTTGCACAACAAGTGGTTTAACAAAGACTTTTGGTATCACAGCCATGATTTATCCATGATTTTTTATTGAACCACCGAAACGAATCGAAATTATATCATATTGAATCATTAGTTCACTGTATCACCTCACACATCTGCGTGTGTGTGCTCACTTCCTGTCCCACCTGAGTTCACTCTTTTTATTAATCCTGTGAATATTTCCCAGAAGAATAGGCACAAGTTTATGACAGCGTTTTATGAGAAAGAGTCCAGACTCCGTCGAGATCAGCGCCGTAATGACTTTTATCAGCTGTGCACAACATTATGTTCCACTCGGATTAAACCAAAACAAATCAGGATTTCTAATTATTGCTTTGGTCCATAAATGCTGGAATGTTGCTGATAATCTGCAGCTGTCGATTTCAAAATAAAAGCCTTTCAGATGTGAGTGAACTGTTAGAAGTTTTATGTTGAAAGACTTATTTAAATCTTTACTGAAAGGATTTGTAACTTTTTCTCAGTAGGGTTTTCAAATGGATTTCATATTAGTTGTAATAATCATAACAACAACAACAACAACAACAACAGTATAACTAACCACAATTATTGACCACCAATAAGTTTAAAGGTCCTGTATTAAAACTGATTCTTGTGAGCTTTAAGTCATGTTAGAATGTAGGAAAACCTGGAGCTGTGTTTTGTTTCATTCACACATGTTTGAGTAAACCTTTATTATTAGTCTGTCCACATCTCCAAAGCTCAAAATGCTCTGTTCCACTTTGTGAAGGATGTAGGAGCTAGTGAAATATGTAGTGAAGAATGTAGAGCTACTGAAGGTGCTAGTGAAGGATCTAAGAGCTAGTGAAGAATGTAGGCGCTAGTAAAGGATGTAGGAGCAATGAAGGATGTAGTGAAGATGTAGGAGCTAGTAAGGATGTAGGAGCAATGATATAGTGAAGGATGTAGGAGCTAGTGAAGGGTGTAGTGAAGGATGTAGGAGCTAGTGAAGGGTGTAGTGAAGGATGTAGGAGCTAGTGAAGGTTGTGTGAAGGATGGAGCTAGTGAAGGTGTAGTAGTAGGAGCTAGTGAAGGTTGTAGTGAAGGATGTAGGAGCTAGTGAAGGGTGTAGTGAAGGATGCAGGAGCTAGTGAAGGTTGTAATGAAGGATGTAGGAGCTAGTGAAGGGTGTAGTGAAGAATGTAGGAGCTACTGAAGGTGCTAGTGAAGGATCTAAGAGCTAGTGAAGAATGTAGGAGCTAGTAAAGGATATAGGAGCAAATGAAGGATGTAGTGAAGAATGTAGGAGCTAGTAAAGGATGTAGCTAGTGAAGGATGTAGGAGCTGTGAAGGTAGTGAAGGATGTAGGAGCTAGTGAAGGGTGTAGTGAAGGATGCAGGAGCTAGTGAAGGTTGTAGTGAAGGATGTAGGAGGTAGTGAAGGGTGTAGTGAAGGATGTAGGAGCTAGTGAAGGTTGTAGTGAAGGATGTAGGAGCTAGTGAAGGGTGTAGTGAAAGATGTAGGAGCTAGAGAAGGATGTAGTGAAGGATGTAGGAGCTACTGAAAGATGTAGGCACTAGACAAGGATGTAGTGAATGATTTTGGAGCTAGTGAAGGTTGAAGGCTCTAAAGAAGGATGTAGGCAGTAGAGAAGAATGTAGTGAAGGATGCAGGAGCTAGAGAAGGGTGTAGTGAGGGACGTAGGAGCTAGAATGTAGAAGCTACTGAAGGTGCTAGTGAAGGATCTAAGAGCTAGTAAAGGATGTAGGAGCAAATGAAGGATGTAGTGAAGAATGTAGGAGCTAGTAAAGGATGTAGGAGCAAATGAAGGATATAGTGAAGGATGTAGGAGCTAGTGAAGGGTGTAGTGAAGGATGTAGGAGCTAGTGAAGGGTGTAGTGAAGGATGTAGGAGCTAGTGAAGGTTGTAGTGAAGGATGTAGGAGCTAGTGAAGGTTGTAGTGAAGGATGTAGGAGCTAGTGAAGGTTGTAGTGAAGGATGTAGGAGCTAGTGAAGGTTGTAGTGAAGGATGTAGGAGCTAGTGAAGGGTGTAGTGAAGGTAGGAGCTAGTGAAGGTGTAGTGAAGGATGTAGAGCTAGTGAAGGGTGTAGTGAAGGATGTAGGAGCTAGTGAAGGTTGTAGTGAAGGATGTAGGAGCTAGTGAAGGTTGTAGTGAAGGATGTAGGAGCTAGTGAAGGGTGTAGTGAAGGATGCAGGAGCTAGTGAAGGTTGTAGTGAAGGATGTAGGAGCTAGTGAAGGGTGTAGTGAAGGATGTAGGAGCTACTGAAGGTTGTAGTGAAGGATGTAGGAGCTAGTGAAGGTGGTAGTGAAGGATGTAGGAGCTAGTGAGGGGTGTAGTGAAAGATGTAGGAGCTAGAGAAGAATGTAGCAGCTAGAGAAGGATGTAGTGAAGGAAGTAGGAGCTACTGAAAGATGTAGGCTCTAGACAAGGATGTAGTGAATGATTTTGGAGCTAGTGAAGGTTGAAGGCTCTAAAGAAGGATGTAGGCAGTAGAGAAGAATGTAGTGAAGGATGCAGGAGCTAGAGAAGGGTGTAGTGAGGGACGTAGGAGCTAGCAAAGGCTGTAGTGAAGGATGTAAGCACTTGAGAAGGATGTAATGAAGGATGTAGGAGCTAGAGAAGGCTGTAGGAGCTAGAGAAGGATGTAGTGAAGGATGTAGGAGCTGGAGAAGGCTGTAGGAGCTAGAGAAGGATGTAGTGAAGGATGTAGGAGCTGGAGAAGGCTGTAGGAGCTAGTGAGGGATGCAGGGAACAGTTTGTAGGGGTAGGTCCCAGAGCAGGAGTAGTGAGTCTGCAGTGAGTGAATAATAGATGCAGTTTGTGTCTCCTTCAGTGAGCACAGAGTTCAGCTACACCACGACTCACTCAGGACACAGGGGGGCGGGGCCACTGAGGGGGCGGGGCTGCGCTCCACAACACTTTAAAACATGGATCTAAACCATGAAACAAACCAGCGCCTGAGGGTAGTCTGACAATGAACTACATTACCCATAGTGCCACTCTGATTTAGAGTCTTTGACATATCATGACAGCTTAAAGGGCCAATATTGTGCTATTTTCTGATCTATTTTATAATGTTGCTTCCTCTTCAAAAACCTAAATGGTGTTGTGATTTTTTTTTTTTATTCACACAGATTTAACACACAAATCCTGTACGTAGGCTGAGTTCTTTTCTCAAACAGGAAACACTCTTGTGAGGTCATGTGGTAATAAAGGAAGTGCTCCACTGTGTTTTTAAACTCCATAAACCTTCACTAGAATAATTTCATACATAATTTCAGACCTGGAATTGCCAATCTGTACTGAATTAAAAGTCAAATGTAGCTGTTGACTTTAAAACTATCAGAACATGACATCACAAGGTGGAACAGAACATTTTGAGCTTTGAAGAAGTAGACAGACTAATAATAAAGGATTACCGTAATTTCCGGACTATAAAACGCTACTATTTGTCACACAGTTTGAGCTGTGCAGATTAAACAATAATGCCGCTAATATACGGATGGATTATTTGTATCTCAACACAGCAGATGCCCACACAGCTTGAGTGCAGAAAGCGCCGCTGTTGTCATCGCACTAAAACAGTTTGTCATGTGATAAAATAAGTTATGGTGCTAAATTAACATTACTGAGGGGGATATGTTTACCCGTATGCATAAATGACAAGAAGAAACGTCTCAAACTTCAGTAGTCAGGCATCCATTCATATCTGATCGACACAACTAGCCTTGCCACCAGGAGAGCCTGCGATCTGCTGAATCCTTCAAGATACTAACATGCCAGACAGGACAGTGGCTCTTTCTGCAGGAGACATGCACAGAGTGATGTAGTCTCATAATCCCTCATAGATTTTTACGGGCTAAGGCCTCCAGGGGGCGAGACAGACAGGTGGAAGAGATGATACGCCGTGTACCATCTTTCTGTGTAACTATCTCAAGTTATATATAAACAAATGTGGCCTATATATGTATACTTTTTTTCTTTTCAAATTTAGTTGATGCTGCTTATATTCATGTGCGCTCAACGGTCTGGAATTTACAGTACTGAAATCAGGTATGTTTTTGATGAGGTAACAATATTCTAACATGACTTAAAGCTCACAAGAGTTAAATTTGCGTAATATATATGACCTTTAATGTCGTATTATGGAACATTCCAGGCAAAGCAATAACATTTCCCTGCATGGAGATAAGCAGACTCCCGGGTAAAGTGACATGATGCAGCTGTAAACGTTTAACAGTATTTAGCTACACAAGCCTTTTAGCTGGGGTGAGAATCACAGAGCAGTTTATCACTATTTTTACAACAGTGGGCTATTTGTACCTGCTCAAGCTGTTTGAGTGAATACATCAACTGTATTACATAATCAAGTTTCACCAGCGCTGAAACACTTAAGTGCTGTGAAATATATAAAAAAAAATTCATCCCGATATATGACAGAGCAGCCTGTGATATCCATTGATATTTCACTGTGACCTCACGTTGGGGTGCTCTACATGTATCCGTATGGTGGCATGTTCAGAGTTGCCATGGCGACACATTAGTAAACACTGCTACTAAAATTTTAAGAAAAAGCACAAAATTGATTTAAACTAACCCTGGGATGAATACGAGTGTTCATAGTCTTGTTTAGATGTTTGATTTTCAACAAAAAGTCGAGAGTTATTTACTGAAAAACTGTAGGCTCACGCTGCGACGGCAACTTTATTTATAATGCACTTTAAAAACCAAAGAGCTACAAAACAATTAAATAAGAAACAATAAAAACAATAAAACAACATATGACTAAAAACAGAATCTAATAAAAACAACAAAACATCATATGAATAAAAACAGAAACTAATAAAAAATAAAATAATGAAAATAATTATGTAAATAAATATAATAATGCTAACTAGATTATAGGGATGTAACAATATCCAAATCTCATGGTACGATATTTTCACGATATGCATCTCATGGTACGACATTTATTGCGATATTTTGAGGAGGCTGGTATAATTCTAGATGGGACACTTTTTTGCTTTTAAAATACCTTGACAAGATTTTGGTGTGAATTATTTACCTCATAACCCCAAGAATTCAAGTAAAAAAACAGATCTCTTCATGTTGTTTGCACTGAAATGAATCATGGGATATGTAGTTTCTGACATTCATAAGCTGTTGCTAAGCAAAGGAACTTATAATTTGATATATACTGTGACAGCCCACGATATTATTGTGAGACTTTTAACAATACAATATCACAATATTTCGGTTATTATGACAGATTATGACTGTAATTTTATGCGTGAGAAACTTGTTTAAGAGCACAATTCATCTCACCTGTAGTTCCAACTCTTCTGCTCTTTCTGGTCAGATTGTTTTAAAATAAAGCTCAGATTAAAGTCTAACAAGCTTTAGATAAAGCAGTGCCTGCAGTTAACATCACACCCCCAGGAGATCTTGATGATGTCAGCTGCAAAGTATCAATCCTGTATCACCAAAAAGTCACAAAATATAGGTATTTCATGATTTTCTCACTGTTCTATGGTTAGCTCTGTAAACTCTGTAACCTTTGACCTCATTTCTATTCAACTGACCACAAATTTCCTTTTTTCTTTGATATGACAATCATAAGCGATCTGGGTTAATCTGCTTTAGACCTGGTTTAGACCTGGTTTAGACCTGGTTTAGACCTGGTTTAATCCTGGTTTAGTCCTGGTTTAGCCTTGGATAAGTCCTGGTTCAGACTTGGTTCTCAGGTCAGACTCCTCTAACACAAAGATAACAATAGATGTGAAGACTAAAGGAGGAAGTGTTGTCCCAAAAGCATTAAAATGGGACACAGCAGCAGCAGGTACAGGTTTGACTGTTCTGGACCATGTCTGCAGCTCACCAGGACTAAACCAGGTCTAAAACAGGTGTGGAACAGGTCTAAACCAGGGCTAAACCAGGACTAAAACAGGTCTGAAACGGTATTAAACCAAAAATAAATCAGGACTGAAACAGGGCTACAATATGGCTGAAACAGGATTAAACAAGGACAGAAACAGGACTAATCCAAGACTGAAACAAGACTGAAACAGGACTGAACCAGGACTAAACCAGGGCTGAACCATGGCTACAATATGGCTGAAACAGGACTAAACAAGGATAGAAATAGGACTAAACTAAGACTGAAACAAGACTGAAACAGGACTAAACCAGAATTATAACAGGACTTAAACAAAAAAGGACTAAACCAGGACTATATCAGGACTGAAAGGTCTGAAACAGGTCTAACCCAAGACCGAACGAGAACTGAAACAGGGCTGACACAGGACTAAACCAGGATTGAAATGAGACTGAAACAGGACAAAACCAGAACTATAACAGGACTAAAACAGGAATAAACCAGCACTAAATCAAGACTAAATCAGGGCTCCCAGGGCAACCAGGACTGACCCAGGACTGACCCAGGACTAAACCAGCACTGCACCAGTACTGAGACAAGGCTCATTTCCATAAGCTCTTACTCCTAAATATCAAACTGACCAGTTACATAACTCTGGACTCCGTTTCCCATCATGCCCAGGGACTGACTCAAAATGTTAATCCAAAAATTAAACTGGTGCAGCAGATTCATATTTCAAACATTCAAAGTTTGTGAAATAAACAAATGTGGTTAGAATGTTATTTTTATCTCAACTTTTTATCTGAACTCTGTGTAAAATTTAAGTTTAATGACATCAGTGAACTTTAATTATTTCTTGTCTATAAGTCTAAATAAACAATTTTGGGGCTTTAAGGGCCCAAATTACGTTATTTTCTAATCTATTTTATAATGTTTTTTCCTCTTCACAAACATACCTGGAGTTGTGTTTTGTTTCATTCATTGACTAAAAGCTCACAATTTTACAGAATAAATGAGTTTTAAAGGAACTGTATGCAGCCTGCCCTCTGTTTTAAAAGAGGTACTACAATCACAAGTGAAGCTGGGTTGCCCATACTTAAACCTGCAGATTTTTTCCAGAATTCCTTCATTGAGCTGCAGAAGTTGCACTAGCACTGACTAATGCTTGTCTGTAGGTGCTGGGTTTAGTGAGTAAGGACTCAGACCAGTATTGTGAAATTGTAAAAATAAGCTTTGAGATGGTATAACATGCTTTTACAGAGTGACCAAAAATGAAAAGGTCTAAATAAAGGTCTGACACAGCCTAGAAGCTCGCACCTTTTGGAAGACGTCCAAAAACATGAAGAATTATATATGCTCCACTGCCCGTTTACTGGAACAGATTTCAATGAACACAGTGAGCTTTTTTGGAGGTTAAAGGTCCTATATTACACAAAATTCACTCTTGTGAGCTTTAAGCCATGTTATAATGTTTTTACCTCATCAAAAACATACATGGAGTTGTGTTTTGTTTCATTCACACACTGAGTAATCCTGCATTATTAGTCTATAGGAATGTAACGATAGCCAAATCTCTAGGTATGATATTTTCACGATATACATCTCACGGTACGATATTTATTGCGATATTTTGTGGAGCCTAACAAAACTGTGAATATGCTCCTTTTTTTCTTAAAATACCTTGTCAAAGACTTAATTCAAAGTACTAAGATTTAATAGTGCTTAGAACTGTTATTTCTTCATGTAGTTTGCACCAAAACAGAGCAAAGGATCATGGTCTATGTAGTTCCCTCTGTTTTTTTTGGCTATTGCTGCTCCAAAACAATGAATTTAAGCAAAGAAACTTGTGATTTGATATACTGAGAGACTTTTGACGATACGATATCACGATATTTTGGTTATTGTTACACCACTATTAGTCTCTCTACATCTCCAAAGTACAAAATGATCTGTTCCACCTTGTGATGTCACCAACCGGTAATTTCCAAGTTAAGTGCTCCTTTTACCTTCATTTCCAGGTCTGAAAGTAACCAAAGGACTGTAGTGAAGGTGTACGGAGTTTGAAACATGGTGGAGGACTTCCTGTATTACCACATGAGTGTTTTCTGTTTAAAAGAAGAATTCAGCCTAAATATTTGTATGTATGAATGCAACAAAACTCAACTCCAGTTTTTTGTTTGTGATGAGGAAACAACATTATAACAGGTCAGAAAACAACGTAGTATAGAGCGCTGAAAAAAAACATCTCTTCATATCTTTAGTTGTAACATTTTAACAACATAAAACATGTAAAGCATATATTTTTGTTTAAAGTAATGAAGTAGTGAAACTGTAAATGTAAAATCAGCGTGCCAGTTCTGCTGCTGGCTGTGATGTGACCTGCGTTTCATCTGCTCTGTTATTGCTCTGTGCTCTGTAGTGTTTGTGTAAATACTCTCTCAGACTAATAAAGAGCCCCGGATAAGACGGGAGCAGCTCACGACGCCTTTTATCTCCACACAGTCATCATTAGTCACATTCAAATCAGGGGCTTAAAGCTTCGTTTAGCTCTGTTTCAGCTAATTCCGATGATTACTTGGGAGAAGCTTCAAAGTGGATGTAGTTTTATTTTCTATTCATTTTGGCAACAGTTAGGATTCAGTGAGCATTCATAATTTAAGGATATCAATGGTGTGTAAAAGGAGGGGCGCAATTTTGTTATAATGTGCAAAAAATGCAAAAAATAAATCTATTACTGCCCCCTTGAGGGAGTCTGTCTTATCTCACAATGGGACAGGATCTTTCTTTCACACATCAAGAGCTAACACCTGTACAATGTCCTGAAAATGTCATTAAAGTTTAAAACCCAATCACTCATTTTTAACTAGGACTGTGCACTGGATCTTATCTCTCAGGTAATTAGTTTTGTAGAAAGAAACTGAAATAATTTATAAAAAGAAATTCCACCGTACTGGTCCACTGCCTGACACAGATTTAAAGAGGCACTTTTCTGGTGTAGGGTCCGCCACCTGCGTTCTACAAATTCCACATGAGAGCTTTAATTCTGAATAAAATAATTTAAATCTGAATAAAAATGAATTCCGATTTAAAAAGACCATATAAACACTTAATTCCTAATGAAAATGATTACCATATTTTTCGGACTATAAGTTGCACCGGAGTATAAGTTGCACCAGCCAAAAAATGCGTAATGAAGAAGAAAAAACGCATATATAAGTCGCACCGGATTATAAGTCGCACTTTTTGGGGGAAAATTATTTTATATTCTTCATCCTCGGTGTCACTTCTGAGCAATTCCCATAGAACTATAATAAATTAATACAGATTGATGATATTTCCACGACCTCCGGAGGTAAACGGAGTGCCGCTTCCTCTTCTGCGTAGCTGTCATCACACTCATCAGTTCCAGTTAGAATTATTCCGGCCTTTATGAATCCCAGCAGGATGGTTTTGGTTGTCAGTGACGTCCAGGCTTTATCGATCCATTGATTTTAAGTAAAGTTGCATGGCACACCCGCCCAGTTACCGTGAAGCTGTGTTCTCCAACCCTGCTTTCCGCCAGTGCCTCACAAGTTTCGCTCTAAATTTTCTTTCTGCTGCTCGATAACCATTATCGGCTGAATATTTCACTACTTGCAGCAGGACAACGGCTTTTTCTGCAGGAGACGTGTGCAGTAGAGTGAAGTGACAGTGGTATAGGAGGAATAGGAGTAGCAGATACTGACACACAAACCTAGAGCATTGTCTCACGGCTGTCAATGTGAAAACTTTAATATATAAATCACACCGGAGTATAAGTCGCAGGACCCAAACCATGAAAAAAGTGCAACTTAGAGTCCGAAAAATACAGTATGTAAGTGGATGCAATTATCGTCAGAAAGACTGTGAAAAAAGTTTGTATCATGTTTGTGTCCGTGGTATAATGACAAACCAAGATGACACAAAAGCCGGTAGCAGCTGAAGTGTGTTTTCTTCTGGTCGACGTAAGTACGTTTGTGCGCTCTCTGTCCAATCAGAACCGTTCCCGACCTTGCTTTGTATGTCTAGTACATGTGAAGAAATTGACAGTACAGCTAACTTTGAACTTAACCCGCTCTACATGATCCTGGTGAATTTATTTTGCTATTTTGTCCGTAAATAAATTCTTATTCCTAAAATGGACCTGGCTCTAAATTCGTTTCTCAAACCACTATCCTCGTGAGCTTCGTTTGACGTCACACTCCCTTATGCCGGACATACACTGTGAGATATTTTCAATTGTTTCACTCAGCACCAGCTCAAACTGTACGAACAAATCACAGAGTTTTAAAGTTCATCACTCATGATTCATGTTCTCACACTATACAAACTACTTCAACACTTCTTGCGACCTATGATTGCCGATCGGGAGCTGGTCGGGAGGTATTAATCGGTTCTTGTTACCCCATGTTTACTACACGAAGCACGACGCACGATTAAGTGAAAACTCGGCCTGATCCCAAAACCAGTTGCACGAATAAAAAAACGGCACAGAAAGGGCCAAAAATCACACAGTGTACTCCCAGCTTTAGTCTGCTTCTTTATGCAGTCTATGATCTGAACCAACACTAATTTTAGCGAGGCCTCTATACCCATCTGTATTAAATAATATAGAGTCTACAGAATGCTGTGATGTCATCTGAAACCCAGCTATAGCCTCGGTCCTGCCCTGAGCACAGACTGAGAGCTACAGAACACTTCAGCTCCTCATTATTTATAAAGAGCAGCCATTTCCTCTTCCTCTTCGACAGAGACACCGGGACTGACACAGGCTGGTGGAGTGCGCTTTAAAAAAAACGACAAGAACATAATTATTATAATGCATTCGTTTTATAAAGTTGGGTTGCTTCTTAGTCCTGTCACGATTAGGGATCCAGCTTTCTCTGTCTCTCTTTCTGTTACTGATTTCGACACTTTGGCTTCAAGTATCTCAAATTATTTTTTTTATTTCCTATTTCCTGGTCGACAATTTATCACAAAGTAACCACAAAACATCTTTATAAAAACACAAGTTCAATATTATGTGGAGTTTTGGGCCAACATTGCCCAGTAAATCCACCAATTTATAGACCAAAATTAGATCAACTGAAGCTCGACTGAGATCGACTGAACCAATATTTTGGAATTTGGATCAATCAAAATTTTCAATATCGCAGCCAATATCCAATACCATAGTTTCATATCAGTTTATCCTTCATCATAAGGTAACAAACTTTGAAGTATATTGTGGTCCAAAGTGAGAAAAATTATCTGATGAAGGCTTTTTTGCCGGAAAAAAAAAAAGCTTTTGGACACTGGCCATCTGAGTGTGCTATGCATTTTTTACTTTTATAATACATTTTGAAGTACCATATATTGTTGAAGAAAATACACTAAAAACGCTAAAACTAATTTATGCCACTGACACAATAACTACAGCAGGGTTATCCCCAAAAAACTATTCTAAATGTTAAATATAGAATATAGTTAAAGGAGCAAGTTTTCTGCTGGAGGGTCTGCCACCTGCTTGTCTCCATGCAGATGTTTTCACTTTGCCATGAATGTTCCATGGTACATTAAACACATCTACTGTATCTTGTGTTTATTCATTACAGGTGTTTCTATTGTTTAAAAAGACAATAACAGCGTTGCCTCTCCACAGATCTGACCAGTGATGTAGCCTGTACACTATTGGTCAAAAGTTTTAGAACACCCAAATTTTTCCAGTTTTTAATTGAAATTCAAGTCGTGTAAGTCCAATGAAGAGCTTGAATTGGTACAAAGATAAGAACTGAAGAGTCAGAGGTAAAAAAAAAGATAACAAAACACAAGTCCACGCTCTGCCAAAATTACCTCAGGAAAAAAGAACAAGATGGTAAAGCTTGAAGACATGGAGTGTCCAGCACAGTGTCCAGACTTAAACCCCATCGAGCTGGTTTGGGATGAAGTGGACAGAAGAGTGAAGCAACCTACAAGTGCCACACATTTATGGGAACTTCTGCAACAGACTTGGGAAGAACTTTCTGAAGAATTTTTTTATTTCTGTTGTAAAATGCCACGAGTGTGTTCAGCTGTTTAATCTGCAAAAGGTAGACACTTTCATGAATCAAAAGTTTAGAATTGATCAACAGTAAACAGTAAAAAAAATGTGTGGTGATTTAAAACTTTTCACCAGTAGTGTCGTCTCGCTCGAGATAAATAGGTTTAATCTCTACCGTGGAACATTCTGGACAAAGCAACAACATCTCCATGGAAACAAGCAGGTGACGGACCCTCGATCAGAAACCAAACCAAGTTACAGGTCGGATCTGTGGAGAGGCAACCCCGCTCACAGTCAGTATACAAGTATTTTTGACCTATAAAACCACCTGCAATTGGATAAATGTAAGGTAGAGCTGTTTAATGTCATACTGTGGAACATTCCAGGCAGAGCAATGCCATCTCCATAGAAACAAGCAGGTGAAGAAAAGTTACAAAATGCACCTTTACATCTGATCATAATACTGAAAAAATACCAAAAAGTTCATTGCTAGCACAAAGAAAAAGTACTATAATAATCCATGTATCATTCGTTCATTTGTTTTTCAATATAAAACCAAAAATACAAAAATGTAAAAACAGCTGTTTTCTTCATTATTTCTCTCCAAAACCAAAATGAAAAAAAAACAAAAAAAAAACAGATGATGATTAATTGTTTCAGTTTTTGATTTTGTGTTTAAATGAATAATGGATATGGAATGGTTTTCCGTTTCCATGACTTAAACTACGATGCCGGACTTTTATGCCGCATACGGACTGAACCAGGTCCAGGACCAAACCAGAACCAGACCAGGACTGAGACCAGGACTTAGACCAGGACCAGGACTGAGATGGGGACTGTGGCCGGGACCAGACCAGGACCAGACCGTGATTGAGACCGGAACCAGACCAAGACTGAAAACGGTTTAGTCCTGGTTTAATCCTGGTTTAATCCTGGTCTAGTCCTAGTGAAATTCTGGTTTAGACCTGGTTTAGTCCTGTTTTAGGCCTGGTTCAGTCCGTATGCAGCACAAAAGTCCAGCATCGCAGTTTAAGTCACAGAAACAGGAAACAGCCGTTATTAGTTTTTTCCATTATTAATTTAAACACAAAATCAAAAAATTTAAAACGAATCATTATCCGTTTTTTTCATTTTGGTTTTGGAGACAAATAATGAAGAAAATAGTTGTTTTTTCTTTTTCTTATTTTTGATATTATATTGGAAAACAAATGAACGATACATGGATTTATGATTTATGAACACTGACATCCAAAATGCATTGTTCTAGCTGACATATATTGAAGGATAAATCAATATAGTAATTATAATTTTCTTTCTTCAGTACTGTATGATATCCTGGTAAACCCACGCGTTTTATTTTAGTCCAACAAGTTCAAAACAAAACAAATGAACAGCTCCACTCATTCATAGTAAACGCCCAAGGACTTGACAACAGGACGCGTTGCCAATAATGGGAACTGAACCACAAACCTTCTGCCCACTGGGATAATCGACAACAGCAGACGCTCAGAGCCGAACTAGTCACAGTAACAGTCTGTGACCTCGAATTTGCAGTTTTGGTGGCAAACAGAAGATGGGGGAGATGTTACAGGAACGTTATCAGAAATAATGATGGTGGGGAATATTGAGTGTAATGATCTGATGCGCGTAGGCGTTCGAAGCGTGTGAAAAACATGATAAAAACGGCACAAAGACACAGCTGTTTCCATGACGACGGCTAACAGCTCCAAAAGCACATGGCCCGACTGCAACGCATTACATATACTCTTAACTAGTCACAGTTTAATGGTGATATTGTTTAGTGGTAATATTCATTTCTTGTCCTATATTACACAAAACTGACTCAAAATTGAGCTTTAAGACACGTATAATTTTGTTACTAGGGATGTATCGATATCCAAATCTCTCGCTACGATATTTTCACGATATACATCTCACGGTACGATATTTATTAGGGATGTAACAGTAACGGAAACATTGTGATATCGTATCGTCAGAGTTCTCACAATAATATCGTGGACCATCACAATATATCAAATTACAAGTCTCTTTGCTTAAATTAAGAGTTATGGCGCGGCAATAAGCTAAAAAAAAGACAGAGGGAACTACATAGACCATGATCCTTTGCTCCATTTCAGTGTAGACTACAAGAAGAAATAACAGTTCTAAGCACTTTTAAGTCTTGTTCTTTGGATTAAGTCTTGTCAAGGCATTTTAAGAGGAAAAAGAAGCATATTAACAGTTTTGCCTCCACAAAATATCACAATAAATATCGTACCAAGAGATTTGGATATTGTTACATCCCTAATCGTGAGACTCCCCACCATATTGTGAGCTTTCCCACGATATCGCAATAAATGTGAGATTCATACGTAACGATATCGTATTGCAGGTACACTAACAAAACTGTGAATACAGTAAGTTATTTCCTTTTAAAATGCCTTGATAAGACTTATCATAATCCAAACAATTAAGATTTAAAAGTGCTTATAAAAGTTATTTCTTCATGTATTTGGCACTGAAATGAAAGCAAAGAATCATGGTCTATGTAGTTCCCCTCTGTTTTTGTAGCTGTATTGCTGCACTATAACTTAAGAAACTTGTAATTTGATATTTGTGTAGGTCCCTAGTTATTACCTCCTTAAAAACAGACCTGGAGTTGTGTTTTTTTTCATCCTCACATGTTTGAGTAATCCTTAGTCTGTCTAGATCTCCAAAGCTTAAAATGCTCCACCTTGTGATGTCATGAAGCTGTAGTTTTCAAGTTAACAGCTCCTTTTACCTTTTACCTTCAGTAGAAATGGCCAATTCAAGTCTGCTAGTGAAGTGGATATCTGACTCCTGAAACTCAATGGCAGCAGATGGTTCTTGGTTTTATTTCTCTCGATCACCTGATGTGTCGGCTTCATCATAAAGACAATATTTTTAAGAAGACTTGGGAACCTTTTTTGATGTATACTGGCCTTGAGATTTCAACTATTATGAATAGGGTATTTACATTTTGAAACGGGTGTATCTGTGTCTAATATATGAATGGGCCAATGTTTGTTTTGTTTGTATTGTTATTATTTTGTTGATTATTTTGTTTAAATTAAAAGGCAATAAATATATATGCAAAAAAAAAAAAAAAACAAAAAAAAAAAAGAAAGAAATGGGCAATTCTGGGACTGAAATCATCCAAATGACTGTAGTGAAGGTGTGTGGAGTTCTTCCTGTATTACCAAATGACATCACAAGGTGGAACAGAGTGTTTTCTGTTTAAGAGAAGAACTCAGCCTAAATAAGCAGGATTTGTGTGTTAATTAAAGATGTGTGAATGAAACAAAACACAACTCCAGGTGTGTCTGTGATGAAGAAACAATATTATAACATAGATCAGAAAATAACGTAATATGGGCCCTTTAAACCAAGTCCAAATAACATAATATAGCATCCTGGAAATTTGCTGGTATCAGAATTTTAAAAAGCACACTGACAAATGAAAAGTTTTAGAAGTACCAGCTCACAACTTTCAGAAAAAGTAGAAAAATTTAGCTAAATTACGTGGGATTGGATTCTGTTATACTTCATTGTTGATTCATAGTTTCTTGTGTTTCAAATGCAACAGTCGCATCAGATATCAACAAATCAATCCTCCAAGAGAATAACGTTTCTTTCTATCTCCACGATCTACAAGACAAATCACAATGTAATTCAAATAGTAGTTTGAATGGACGCGATCAACAAATCTCAAAGTCTGAAATTTTAGTACCATTATCACAAATAATAATAAAAAATCTTGCATAAAAACGTCTAACTGTCTAGTTTAGATCTGTACAATGTTCTGAAATGTGATTCTTGTATTAGTTTATCAGTTCATATTTCGGAGTTTGGTCAATTCTTCTGGACTGGTCTTTAAAATGTGAACTTTGAAACAAACATCGCAAAGCAAATCACGATCACAATGTTTGTCAGAATCGGATCTTTTTCCCAAATCGTGCAGCAATATATTTGATCTTAAAGGTACATTGTGTAACTTTTCTGGAGGTCTGTCAAATGCTTTTATACCTTTCTATCTTCATGGAGACCAAACCAGAAGTTACAGGTCAGATCTGTGGAGAGGCAGTCCTGCTCATGCCTGTTTTTCTAGGTATTTTTGAGCTATAAAATCACCTGTAATTTAATAAATATAAGGTAGAGCAGTTTTTAATGTCACACTGTGGAACATTTCCAGGCAGGCCAATGACATCTCCATAGAAACAAGCAAGTGACGAACCCACAACCAAAAAGTTACACAGTGCACCTTTAAAAAAATAAAATAAAAAGAAAAACGTAAAATAAAAAGTACTGGGAGTTTCAAAAATATGTTACACCGACATTGTAAATCTAAATTGAGGGGTACTGACCCGAGCGTTGTCATGGTGACGATGGTGTACCAGAAGGAAGCAGGGATGGAGGTGAAGTCCGAGCCCTTGGTGCCCTTCTCGGCGTAGAACATGACGGTGGCGAAGATGATGATGGCCATGGTGAGGGAGAAGAGGAGGAAACCCAGCTCAGATGCACAACTCTTCAGGGTGTATCCCAGAATCCTCAGGCCCTGTCAGGAGAGAAAAACGTCATCAACAACATCATTAACTTAAAGGTGCACTCTGTAACGTTTTGGTTGGGAGTCTGTCATCTGCTTGGTTCAATGGCTATTTCATTGCTCTGCTTAGAATGTTCCACAGTATGGCTTTAAACAGCTCTACCTTACATTTGTTCAGTTATAGGTGGTTTTATGGGCCAAAAATACCTAGAAAAACAGGAATTCTGACTGTGAGCAGGGTTGCCTCTCCATAGATCAGGCCAGTAACTTGGTCTGGTTTGGTCTCCAGGAAGATAGAAAGTTTAAAGTTTAATTCCATACTGTGAAACATTCCAAACAAAGCAATAACATTCATGGAGAAAAGCCTCTGACAGACCCTCCACCAGAAAAGTTACACAATGCACCTTTAAAGAGAGTAGGGTGCTATTTCAGTTTGGTCTGAGGGGTTAGGGATGTAATGACTTTGGTAATTTTGTGATACTGCATTAAGTAGTTTGATATTTGAATCATCCAGGGTCTTTACTTCTGTGTAAAAAGATGTATTTTGTAAGCTTCAGACAAACTGGCAACAAACTATTTGCTAACAACTGATTAATTATTTGGCACCACAATTTGTTAGACATTCAATATTTACTACTTACTATATCTTCACTGAGGGATGGTGAAGTTGGGGCTATCCGTCTAACTTTCTAATCCTGAATATAAAAAGGACTTCAATCCACAGAGTGTAGATTTTGACATCTTGATTGTTTGGATGAGATAAGAGTTAGTTGTTAAGAAAAGACAACACATTTCTTTGTAATTAACTTAAAATAGGGCTGTAAGATTCAGCACAATTAGCAAATTGTAGAACTAGGGATGGGACAAGCTCTCATCCCACGTTGTTGTGCACACACGACGAAAATTATTGTCTAAATTGTCAACGTTGCATCTCCTCAGAAGCTGTAGTTCCAAGAGCCATTCAATAAAGAATGGTGAGGCCAAAACGTGTCAACTGAATACCACAATTTATTCAAATAATATCAAAATCTAAAGTTTTTAATGTCCGTTTCTATTCTCATGGTCCCAATCTTGTCTTGTCTCGTCTTGTGAAGATTATGTCTTGCCCCAAGTAAAGACGGCAACTATTTAAGTAACTTTATTTCCTCTGTAAACAACCAAATATCCTGTGTTATGCTGTATAAAACCAGCCGATTAGACTTCTACAAACATGTTCAGAAGTGCCTTATTTTAGCAGTTCATATTTCTTCTGTCAAATGTTACCACAGGGTGTATCATAACTTTTCAGGATGAGCAAAAAGTTACATATTGCACCTCTAAAATGTAAACTTTAACATTTAAATCATGAAAACTTTAAATCTATTTGTAATTGCAATGCTTGTCAGAACCATTTCATATGACCCAGCAGTCCCTCTTGGTAGTTCATCACACAGCACAATGAGATGATGTTTTGCACACCGTCCTACCTGTGAATGCCGCGAGAACTTAAATATCCGGAACACTCTGAAGACCCTGAGAGTGACGAAGGCGCCGCTCACGTCCTCGTTCTCCGGCATCACCAGCCCGATGTAGTACGGCATGATGGCCACCACGTCGATCACGGACATCACCGAACGCATGAACTTACAGCGGCTCGGGGCGGCGAAGAGACGCATCAGGTACTCGAAGGTGAAGATCAGAACGCAGGCGGTGTCCATGCAGAAGAAGGCCAACTGGTACATACAAGATACATGGTTATTTATTTATACTGCAGTGTTGCATTCATTTAAGCCCATAGCACTGATCTGGTTCAACAAAGGGCTGTGCAAATAAAAACATTTAAAGGGTCTATACAGCGCTATTTTATGATCTGTGTTATAATATGTTATACCTGGAGTTGTGTTTTGTTTCATTCACTCATGTTTAACACACAAACCCTGCATATTTAGACTAAGTTAGGCCGTGTAAACACTCTGTTCCACCTTGTGAAGTCATGTGGTAATACACTGCTGTGTTTTTCAGGGTATCCCCAGTTTTGACTACCCCAAATTAAAGATTTGTTTAAAGACCTTTTTAAGACCACTTAAATGAACATTAAGACCAACACCACACCCATTATAATAATAATAATGACCAACCAACTACTAAATCTAGAATCTAAAAGCCACTGTGGATTAAACCCACACTTCCCCATGATCCATCCAACATCTTCCTCCACAGTACTGATTGTTTACTCATTGCTGCCGGCACCAGAAACCGAAGTATTGTTTACGCATACTCCAAATTAGATGTTCATTCATGTTATGAGATTTCATGTTGTTTGTCGGTTGAGTATACGAAAAAATAGGCTGAAATTGAAGACCTTTGTGAAAAAAATAAGACTTGGACAAAGTAATTTAAGACTTTTAAGGCCTTAATTTAGGAACATGAAATTTAAGACCTGTTTTTAGAGTCATACCTCTTTACTAGAATGTTTTGGATCATTTCAGCCCAAGAATTGCCTATCTCTAGTTCAACTAAAGCAAAAAGGAGCTGTTAACTTGAAAACTACCACTTCATGACATCATAAGGTGTGAATGAAAACTCTTAAAGGAGCACTATGTAGCTTTTCTGGGCGAAGGTCTGCTATAGATGTTATTGCTTTTCCTGGAACGTTCTACAGTTTTGTATTAAACTAATCTATCTCCATAAAGACAAGCAGGTAATATCAGCAGGCCAAGTTACTGCAGGGTCATAACTATAGAGAGGAGATACTGCTCACAGTAAGAATGCATGGTATTTTTAAGCAATATAAACACATGGACCACACACCCGACAAGTTACAGACTGCACCTTCATTCATTATTTTGTCGTATCACCAGACCTGTCACGATACTTACTATATCGACTTAGTACAAGTTAGACGGAGCAGTACTTTTTGGGTGTCAATATTTATTGTGTGTACTTTTTCTTTGTAGTAGTGGTGAACTTTTTCATATTTTATGGTACTACGATAAAATATGAAAGGTAGAGGGTTGAATACTAACAACTAAAGTGTTTCATTCTGTTATTTATCTGTTGCAACTCTTGTTTTTAGAATAGTTTTTTGGGGCTAATCCTTAGATTTAGACGAACTTTATTGATCCACAAGGGAAATTATTTGGACACAGTAGATCATCACAATAAATATAATAACAAAGAGCAAACAAAATATATATGTAAGTCTAGTCTAGTCTAATCCTGCTTTAAGATAACTGTGTCAGTGGTATAAATTAATTTCAGTATTATCGTTTATAAGCTATATTTTCTTATTTTAAAGTTCCATATTCTGACAGGTTTACATATCGCCGAGTTCAATATTTGTACATTTTGCTTGAGGGTAATTCTCATGAAAATACCACATATAATCTTTACAAAAACACTGACTGCTCCCATTCACGATGAAGCTATCAGCACTTTCTATAATTTGAAAACAAGCAATGGCTCTTTTCTTCTTCTACTGAGCACTTAAAGCACTTTACACCAAGGAACCATTCTCCCTTTACTCTCACATGCACTCACTCATACACAGGCACTGGAGGCATGGACGGTCTCAATAACACATTGTAAGTGCTATAGATTGCTGAAGATATTCTCTACACAGCTGCTGCCGTTTTGTCCTTGGGCAAGACACGTAACCCACCTCGTCCCTAGTGTCTGCGTACACTGGTGTATGAATGTGTGTTTGTGAATAGGTGAATAACTTCTTGTTGTAAAGCTCTTTGAGTGTTTTAAAGGGGGAAAAGTGCTGTATAAAAATATGACCTTTTACCGCTATTGTTAAAAAGCATAGGCTGTAAAGGCAAAATAAAGTTTGTATCTATAATGAGTCGTAGAAGTTGTTTATTCACCCCAAATATTACACAGAAAAAGTATTTGTGATAAAGACTGACCCCCAAAAATAACTACTGCTCCGAAGGTTGCCGGTTCACATCGCTCTCGACATAAACATAATTGGTTGAGCGGTCAAATCCACTGACCCACAGGTTGACAAGTGTGATTCCAGCTCCCACAGATGAATGCTGTCATTGTGTCCTTGGGCAAGACACTTAACCTACCTCGCCCCCAGTGTCTGCGCACACTGGTGTATGAATGTGTGTGTGAATGGGTGAGTGGTTCCTTGTTGTAAAGTGTTTTGAGTGCCTTGAAAGTGGAAAAACGCTATATAAAAGTGTGACCATTACCATCTACAATGAGTCATAGAAGTTGTTTATTCACCCCAAATATTACAAAGAAAAAGTCCTTGCAATAAAGGTTGACCCCCAAAAAGAACTGTATAAAAATGGGACTAAACACAAACTCCTCCCACAAAAACATTTCAAACAGAGTTGTTAAACTGGGCAGTACCCGGAGGACTAAAGAAAAGGGTGAGGAGGGAGGAGAGGCGGGGTGTAGACATATGCACCCTAAAAAGTAATATCTAGGCAAGTTAAAATGACTTAAAATGAGGACATTTTACTTTATTTGAGTCAATTCAACTTGACAAGTAAAATTATCTACCAATGGATTAAGTGTTTTTTTTTCTTCATTCAAGGAACATTTGATTTTTGTTTCTTATTTTAAGTGCAGAGAGTTGTTGTTTTTCTTATTTTAAGTGTAGCAAGATGTATTTTCGTATTTTATGTACAAAAAGTCTTGTTCCACTGGTAGATAATTTTAGCCAGGCTGGCACCACCTAGTGCCTACTCCACTCAATTTAATTTCTCTCTAGCGACTAGGTCAGGAATCAGAATACACTAGACAATTTGCAAAAACCTCGGAAGTGCGAGTTCTGGCACCAGCCAATCATCGAAGAGCCATACATTCTGAGTTGGCAACGATTCCCAAGATCGAGGATTTAAAGCCGGAACATAGAGAATGTTTTGTGAATTTTATTAAGAGGAGAGACGTTATTGTCCTTCTTCCTACGGGATTTGGGAAAAGCTTAATATACCAGTTAGCCCCGTTAGAGGCACATTACATACATCATGACCAAATAGCAGCAATTGGTTAAATGCAAAAAGTACCCGCCTACGGTCGAGCGAACAAATCCTAATGCTGCGAGGTTAGACGGTTTCCACAAAGTGAAACCATCTGGTGAATCAGGCTATTTTACTTGTCAGTGAAATCATCTTTACCTTTTAACTTTCTTAATTCAAGTCATCTGAACTTGGTTAGATTTTACTTAACTCTAAACACTTCAAACTCCACTCCTGTTTGGTGTCACGTAACAGGCTGCTTGAAATTGCAAATTGAGTCCACAGAAGGCACAAACCTACATAGTAAATCTAGTCTAATAATCACAGTGTTAGGCCAATAGACTGTATACAAGTAAATACGTGGATTAATGGAGTGTGACGACCTATAGCGTTCAACTCCAGTCAAATGAAGTTTATGAGAGAGAGAATTTGGAGCAGAGTGCCATATTAGGAATAGGAATGCTTGGCCTAATGGTTTTTAAAGTGCACTAACCCACTTTGCATTGCCAGTAGTGGGGATCGAACCTCCAACTTTTTAGTTAGTCTGAACTTCTAACTAGCTTTACCTGGTACTTTTCTCCACACGGCAGCTCCTTCACGCTTCCTTTGGGCGGTCGGCAGGGCACAGTCTCCACAATGTTGGCGATGACGGACACGGCGATGAAGAAGCCGGTGACGTAGTAGAAGACCAGAGCCATGGTGGAGGTGTGTGGGTTCTCGAAGGCCCTCCAGAGGCGCTCTCGTTGGGTGCTGTCGGGGGGCAGGGGGGCGTCAGCTCCCTCTGTCGCCTCCGTGTCCTCCGCCAGACGCTCCTGGTTCTCCTTCTTACGGTCACGGTATTCCTGCAGGCACACAGGAAGGATCAGTAGTGCAGACAAATCAATTTAATTAGACAAAAGTAAATAAGTAGGCACAGTATGGCCGAGTGATATGACAATATAAAACTGAGTTGTGATGAGTCTGTAATCTGTCTTTAAATGCTCTCTATGGGTTTCAGAATGATGAGAAATAAACTATAGATATACTTTATAAGCAGGTCTTGAGGTCAAAATATGCCCACTGTCTGCTGTCTGTGTCTAAATATAACAGTTTATTATCTAAGAACCAGAAAGTGTGACTGCAGGATGTGGAAAATGCTGTCTACCTTAGTTATGCTCTGAGTGAGTAACAGCCAATCACAGTAAGGTGTGAACATTAGAATGAGCATTAGTTATTATCTCCTACAGGCAACATAATCAATATTAACAATCTGGAACAGCTCTCGTTGAAAGCGTTTAGAAAATGCCAATATTTGAATCTGATTGGTCAAAGTGTCACAACAGAGGGACAAGCTGAAAACTATCTAACTTTTGTAACATCCAGTTGAGAGAAAAGCAAATCTTTCCTGTCAACAAAACACTTCCTCTGCACGTTTTTCACAGCCAAAATAGTCGGTATTGACACTAAAATAGGCGGAAGTACGTTTGCACACCTTTGGCTTCTGCACAAACCTCAGTGCTGCTCTGTGATTGGTTGCCATCCACCTGTCTGGTCCTATCGCACCAGCGGGGGTCAAGATGGATTTTCATGAGTTCGTGAACTCACAAATATCGTGAGAATATATCTTGCTGTGCAGGATTATCTGAAAACCAACAGTTAAACCAAATAATCTCACACGTACCTCCATGCAGCAGTCCCCAATGATCTCTGGGACGATCCCGTAGAAGGCCAGCTCCTCGTCGAAGGCCTGGATGCACTCGTGACGCGGATAGTGCAGTTTTCCAGTTCGGTAAAAGTTTAGAATGTGCCGGAACATCTCAGGATCCCGGTCAAAAAAATACTCCTGAGTTTCCTCATTAAAAAAGAACTCCTTTTCCGACGAGCCCAACAGAGTGTCAGGATACCGGTCCAGAGTGTTCTTCCAGGTCTGAGGAGAGAGACCTGGGTTAGTCCTGGTTAAAGTGTGGATGTGATCTGGTTAGGTTTTGGTTTAGAACAAGGTTAAACTGATTTTGTCCCAGTTTAGTCCAGGTTTGGTCCAAATGGTCACAGTAACACTGTTTCTTGTTTATTTAGACTTGAGTTAGACCTGGTTTAGTCCAGTCTAGTCCTAGTTTAGTTCTACTTTACTCCATAGTCTGTAACACAAAAATAACTTGAGATGATCTGAATTATTGATGACTGTTAGGTAACGTCTCTGAGACAAACAGAGCGTTTAGTAGCATGTGAGCAAGTCTCGTGGAAAATATTGACTTCAAACTAAACACAAAATCACTTTTAAAATCATTTTGGAATCTTTTTTACCTGGAAACGCACTCCGCTGACGTTGACGTACAGGATCTCGTCAGACTTGGAGGAGTTGTCCACGGGAGGTTTGGGCATGGACTTCTTGGCTAGAGGCAGCCAGCCCACAGCAGCCGCCCGGGCAAAGGGCAACCAGGTGGCTACTCCTGCCGCCATCACTGCTCCAGAGGTGAGGGGCAGAGGACTGAGACCAGAGCAGGGGAAGGGGTCAGAGAGAAGGGGTGAGGAGGGGGATTAGGAGCTGGGACTGGACATGTCTGAAAACACATCAGAGTAGAAATATAACACAAATCAAAATGGATTCTTGTGAGCCTTAATACATGTTATAACATACATGGAGTTGTGTTTTTGCTTCATTCACACATGTTTGAGTAGCTCTTTATTATCAGTCTGTCTACAAAATGCTCGCTTCCACCTTATGATGTCATGTAGTGGTAAATTCCAAGTTAACAGCTATATTTTACCTTTAGTTCAGTAGAGATTGGCTATTCCAGGGCTGAAATTATCCAAATTATTTTACTGAAGTTGTATGGAGATTAAAAATACAGTGACTCTTTTATGCCAACATGAAAAAAAAAAACTTATTTTACTGTATATTTTAGATACATGTTTAAAATTAGGAGCCATTTTCTCATAGACAGCAGTTGTAATAGTAGTAGTAATAGTAATAGTAACAGTAGGAGTAACTGCAATCGTTATTTGACTGGACCCAATAAGCAAAGACTGCAATTTTCGAAGTACCATCATTTCCGCCACAAACGACAAAATGTCCTGTCTTACTCTGCATAAAAATTGCTAACCCTGCAGTTCAGAGCTGTACACACATGTTCTGAAACATGATTATTGTATTAGTCTGTCAGTTCATATTTAAGTCTGTTTGTTCATTCTTCTGGACATGTTTAAAATATTCACTTTTATTTGCTAAAATTTATATATATATGTTCATGGGACTATCTCAGGCAAACAGTGTGCATGACCAGCCAGAACCACACAAGCTTTGACAAAACTTTACAAAGATGAGTGAATCTGGAGTTGTATCCTGTCTCCCTGATTTCACAGGGTGTGATTGACAGGTCGATTAACCAATCAGAGAGACGCATGTTCCATTCACGTCAAAACCAAACATGGCTGCTTACACATAAAGCAGATTTTTTTCAGAATCAACAATCGAAGCACCAAACTATTACTTATCTCAGGTAAAAGAAGTTATATATTATGTTCTGATTGTTAGGGGAGGTTTTGAGAGGAGGTGTCTTCTGCATTTGAGAGACACGTGTTATAAATGTGCAGCTGTGGTTGAGCCGTCTCTTTCAATTCCAGAAGAAAAAGTAGAAGTAGAAGTAGAAGGAGAAGGAGAAGAAGGAGAAGAAGAAGTAGAACATGGATCTATAACAAAAACTGGATAAGGTATTCCCCTTCTGTCCCGGCTCAAGACAGACTAGTGGCCAATCCGGGTACTGCAGAGCGTGGGCCATGGACCTATTAAAATAACTGGATAGGGTATTGCTGGTTGTAGCTGCCTCCAGTTGACGTAGTGACCACTCACTGGTACTTCAGTGGAAAAAATCCCCTGGGCTGAGAAAGGATTTTTCTCATAGAGCACAGTGTAATCACAAACTGCTCGTGTTTAGCTGACAGGGCAACTACAACTTTAAAACATTTTTAGATCATAAACTTTTTTCTCAGCTCAAAATCCTTCAGTTGTCTTAAAAAATGCTTTATAATTGTTAGCTCCAGCTCCGCTCTAGCTCCTCTCGCTCTGATTGGTCAAAGCGATCACGTGAAACAAAAGACCACGCTCTGTGCGTGTGCTCGTGTGCATTCACATGAGCACACTGGAGAAAAGACAACGCTCAATTGGCCCACAGCCACTGGAAGTACCTCACCAGGCTAAAGGTAAATCTGGATTCATGCGCCACTGAGGCGTCTCGGCCCATTGAGTAGAATGGGCGGCCATTTTGAAATCCCAGGGCTTGACTTGGGCCCACAAAGAATTCTCCCATAGAAGCACAATGCATTTTTTGGGAATTCAATCTTCCCGTGTTTTGCTGACACAAAGGCTGGGTTTTGTAGGGATTTGTTTTTATTTTCACAACATAAACACATAAAAGAATGAGAAATTTGCACATAAATTACTTGAGACGGGTGCGTTGGAGGAGAGGGAGCAGCCCAAGAACATAGAGAAAAATCCCACACACCGTCTTACTTGCAAAATATGAGATTTATTAGAACATGCAGTACGTTTCATTTGCCTGATGAAGGACTAGTGTCGAAACATTGTACTGTGTGTCCTAACAAATCTCACATTTTGCAAGTAAGACGGTGTGCCTGATTTTTCTTTATACACAACATCCTTAAAGCTCCTAAAAGTTAGCTTTGTAAGAGTTATCCTCGCCCTGCTCTGAGCCCGTACTAGCTCTGCTCTAGCAGCTCTCGCTCTGATTGGTCCAAACGCTCCACGCCGTGCACATTACAGACGTCACAGGAGTGGGAGGCACTCACCCGGGTTGAGGAAGTAAATATGGAAGATAAAATTATTTTTGTGCCCGTGCGCCAATGAGCACAGGGCATTAAACAATATGACTCCATCTTGGGTTCACCTTCCAGATTTTATTATAGTTCTATGAAGTAGAAGAACAAAAAGAAGTAGAAGTAGAAGAAGAAAAATAGTATAATTGTATAGTACTAATAGCAGGATGGTTGGCTTATGGTACAAATGTAATCTATCAGTTATTGATGTATTACTGCAATAGATCCTTGACTTTTACCTGTCAAACGAGAATCCACTTTGTCATAGGTAGCTTTGTTGTCTCCTCAGTCCTTTTTGAGAACGCAACAGTTTCTGCATCTTCGATCTTTAAAATGATCCAAACGTTGTCTTTTAGTCCTTGTTTTGGGTGAAAAATCCATCAAAATGTTTACTCTTCCTCTTGGATCCCATTGCTGTGTTGCTGTTTCATAATAAAATGTGATCATGTATAATTCTTCTGTAATTTCATAGGTTTATGTCACAATTTTCAGTTGTAAGTTTTTCCACTATCTTGCTTGCGTTGCTGTTGGCATCTTCCATTGCACACTTGGGTCCTTCCTTACTCTCACTCCTTGCTTCCTAACTCCTCTCCTCTCTTGTTCCCTAAACCCTTGTGTCCTTTCCTTGTCCTCGTGGCTCCTCAGTCCTCGGTTGGCGAATGTTTACTGCAGCACAGGCTCGTGTCCATATAGGGTCGTTCCTGTCAAACAAATACAGAACAGTTAGACTCAACAGAAAAGGAGGAAGGAAAGGAGAGAAGATGAGAAAGGAGGAGAGGAGATGAGTTAAGGAAGTAATCTTACATCTTAAAGGGGCAGTATGTCATTTTTCTTTTATTGTTTGCAGATTTAATAATCTGTAATATTTAACAGTGTGGAATTAAAGTTATCTGTCTCCATGGAGACAAGCAAATGACAGTGACAGGTCAGATCTGTGGAGAAGCAATCCCACTCAGAGGAGAACTTATGTTTTTCAAGGAATTTTGAGCCATGAAAACAGGTAATAAAAAGTTAACGATATACATAAAACAAAGTACTAAAATCTTCATGGAAAAGCACGCAGCACCTCCCCCTAACCAGAAAAGTTACGAAGTGCACCTTTAACCCCTTAACGCCTGAATTTATATGGATGTATATAAAAAAAAAGTTTTGTGTTTTTTTGTCTTAAAGTAGATGGTAAATTAAGTTGAGATTATTAATTTGACTACAGCAAATAAAATAAATTGAAATTTGGGTATGTTGCAAATTTGTGACAATTAGAAACAAGTGCTTGCCAAAGGTTTCCTAGGAAGGTCCTGCCACTATCTCGGCTTATATGTAGAGCCAAATGGTTTGGTGTATATTTGTGACGGTTGGCATTAAGGGGTTAAATCTCACTAAGTCGTGTGTTTACACTTGGCCTGGTTTGGTCCTAGTTTGAGCCCAGTTTGATCCTGATATACTAGTAGACTTTGGTTTAGTTCTAATTTTGAGTGGTGAAAATGTGCCATCAATGAGTGCTCTTTCTACAATCCACAGTGCCTTCTTCAAATTAAATCTCTACTTTTTCCTGACAAACAAAGGTCCTCCTATGTTACACAAAATTGACTTGTGGGTTTTAAGCCATGTTATAATGTTATTACCTCCTCAAAAGATACCTAGAGTTGTGTTTTGTTTCATCCACACATTTGAGTAATCCTTTCTTATTAGTCCATCTACATCTCCAAAGCTCAAAATGCTCTGTTTTAACATCTACATTTTATCTTTAGTTCAGTAGAGATTGGCAATTCCAGGACTGAAATCATCCAAATGATTCTAGTGAAGGTGATTATTTTGATTTATTTTTGAGAGAAGAACTCAGCCTAAATATGCAGGGTTTGTGTGTTAAACATGTGTGAATGAAACAAAACACAAGTCCAGGTAAGTTTTTGATGAGAAAACAACATTATAATGTTGATCAGAGAATAGTGTAATAAGTTCCCTTTAAGTCACTATAGAAGCCGTTCCTATGGGCCTGAGGAGGGAGGAAGTCGAGCGGACCGTGACCTACAGAATATGGGAGAACAGGAGAGGCAGAGGTGGGAGCGTTTGGTAAATCCTCTGTAGATTGTGAATAATTTATTTCTTCTTTTCACTTGTGCCTGTGTCAGCGCCGCCATATTCTGGTCCACTCTCACTTAACGGAAAACAAACAGCCTGGAGCGGTAGTTCAGTGGGGAGGGAAGGACAGTCACTCAGGCCTGAAGGTTGGTGGTTCAATCCCTGTTACCAGCATTGCTACTTACTTATGTTACTGCATTCTTAGACAAGGCTGGGCTGCAGTGTGTAATCTGGTGACTTCTGTGACTGCTGAAAGACTTCTACAACTCATACTAGTTATATTAGTATCCCTTCATTTTTGAAGATGAACAAAAATAGAATATTGACAAAATAATGTAAAATGAGAAAACTGCAAGAAAAAGGCTGCACTTTATTTCTCACAGAAAACACAGTGAGCTGTTCTGTCATATATTTGTAATCTAGATTATTACTTTATATTTTGTTGATATTAAAACACATCATAGATCTAAAATAACAGCTGCTCCTTTATGATAAGTTACTGTAAATGTCATCACAACAAAGTGGTCTGCCCCTGTCGTCCCTGCCGAGAACCCTGTCTGTGTGTAGCTGCAGCAGGTCACAGTAGTACACAGTGGGTTTTTAAAATTGTCCCAAATGTTTATGCAATGATGTTGAACCTTACAATAATAACAAAGCATTGGTCTTTTAGACCAGACGCTCAATGTCACTTTACAGTTTGGTGCATTATTCATTTACCCCACACACTATGGTGGTAAGTTACTGCTGCCCTGAGGCAGACTAACAAAAGTGAGGCTGCCAATGTGCGTCATCCACCCCTCTGTCCATCATCATCACTCACACACACCACATTCACACTAAATGTCTTGCCTTGCCCAGCGACTGTTTTTGCCACTGATGCCCCACTCTGGCACCTGGAATTCCCAAAGGTCTCACATCCAAGTACTGATCAGGCTCAGCCCTGTTTACCTTCTGAGATCTGACAAGATCAGGCGAAATCTGGTGAGTATCAACATTTTTATGCGTACAGCGCGATTTTATACTCCATTCATATCTGTGTGAAACGTGAACTTCAACTCAGGCACCTTCAGGCACATTTGTGATAATCCTCACAAATTTGCCACTATCACCAACCTTATTTATATAATAGTAATATAAACCTGTCTTAGATCTGGTTTATTCCTGGAATGGTCCTTTTTTAGCCCAGTATAACTTTTATCCCTCCACCCAACATTCTTAATTCTCGTTAATCGTTAAAGTTTTTCATAAATAATGAGCTGAAGCCTGTGACGCTGCGCTGTGATTGGTCGGTGGGGATCCCTGCTGACATCATGTGTTTCCAGGCGGATCCTAGGTCAGCGTTTCTGTGAGTTGAGGGCTCTAATGCAGCTTTTATGGATTTATGGGGTTGATATTATTATGATGGAGGAGAGGAGCTGATCCTGAGTCAGTGCTTTCACTTCAAGACGCAGGCGGACGGCGAGCGGGTAAGGGTGGGAGCCATTTTGTATCAAATTTTGAAGTGTCAAGATTCATTCATACAACTTGTTTAAGAACGTTACGGAGTTTGTGAAAGATCTCATGTAGGCTGCATATTAGACCACAGACCTCCACCAGGAAGCACCTCCACCTACATGTCCATCACCATTATTTACTATTTACTAATTCATGAGTTAATTAGACTTTATCAGTTGTTACCTTAGTACACCTGGTTTATTAGTCTGTGTACATCTCCAAAGCTCAAAATGCTCTTTTCCACCTTGTGATGTCATGTGTGGATTTAGATGTAGATTGTCCATGTTTGTTGCCGTAGGCCCTGTGTCTGGTTACAATTAGGTACAAATCTACAATGGCTAAAGGTCCTATATTACGCTAAATTGCCTTTTGAACTTTGTCGTTGGGCTTTAAGCCATGTTATAATGCTGTTACCTCCTCAAAAAACATATCCGGAGTTGTGTTTTGTTTCATTCACATTAATAAAGAGCATTATTATTACATTACTAGATTTGAAAAGGTCAAAATGGTTTTACCTTTCATGAAACAGAGTGTTTCTGTTTGAGAAAAGAACCAAAATATCCGGAGTTTGTGTGTTAATTCAACATGTGTGAATGAAACAAAACCCAAATCCAGGTATGTTTGTGATGAGGAAACAATATTATAACAAAGATCATAAAATAGTGTAATTTGGGCCCTTTAAATTGGTGTGGTAATTTCTAACTTTGACCAGAGCTACAAACTTTTTCTATACAAAACAAACACACGTAATCTGGTTTTATCTCCCAGAGCTCTGATGGTTTTAAAGCGTTTTTAAAAATGTTTATGATTCTCAAATTTTTACTTAATTTGGTGGGATTATAACTAGTGTAAATATAAATGATAGATATACAAATTTTACATAAATCAAGAAACAATTTGCAATGAAAAGTTGAACAATATGTTGAAAATTACAGACAACACACTAGGGAGAATTCTGTACAAAAGTTCAGCCCAATTTACAATACTTTAAACATTAATTCAACAAAATAAAGGTGTTTTCATATAATTTTATTTTTCAGATAATCATTTCCGTGAATATCAGAGGAGTTTTTCTGGGTAACACTTACCACGATTTCGAACTAGGAAGAAAAATTTTAATGAGTGTGAATGTTTTTGCAAAAATCTTGAATATAATTTTAACAGATAAGCCAGATAAAGGCAGACCAACTAATTAGAAAAACACAAAAGCAAAAAGCAAAGAAAACACGGCGTCTTATTTATGAGTGAAAAAGAAAAATCATTACACCAAGGACTGAGAAAAATGGCAGACTCTTGTAGAATCAATGGGAGAAGCACTAATCTGAGGAGTCCTTAAAAGGGTGTCATATAAATATACTACTGTGAACATGAACTGCACCTTGGGGAACAATAAAGTAAATGAACGAAATATGACTGAGTTTGGTCTGAGTCACTGGGGAAGAGGCGGTGACCCAACTGACATCGTCTGTATACACTGAAAAAGTAATATCTAGGTAAGTTCAAATTACTGTAGATATGTCTTTGCTCTGCCTGGAATGTTGCACAGTATGACATTAAATAGCTCTACCTTACATTTATTCAATTACAGGTGGTTTTATAGCTGGAACCATCTAGAAAAACTGGCATTCTGACTGAGCGGGGTTGCCTCGCCACAGATCTGACCTGTAACTTGGTCTGATGTTGCGATCCTTTTCTCTGTGGAGATGTCATTGCTTGGTTTGGAATGTTTCACAGTATGGCATTAAACCGTTCTATCTTCATGGAGACCAAACCAGACCAAGTTACAGGTCAGATCTGTGGAGAGGTGAAGCTCATATTCAGAATGCCTGTTTTTCTACGTATTTTTGAGCTATAAATTAAATGTAAGTAGTAGCTGTTTAATGTCATACTCTGGAGCTTTACAGGCAGAGCAATGAAATATCCATAAAAACAAGCAAATTGTAACTATTAGGGGTGTAACGATATCCAAGTCTCGTGATACGATATCGTCACGGTGCGATATTTATTGCGATATCGTGGAAAAGCTCAGGATATGGTGGGGAGGCTCATAATTAGGGATGTAACAATATCCAAATCTCTCAGTACGATATTTTCACGATATACATCTCATGGTACGATATTTATTTCGATATTTTGTAGAGGCAAATATGCTACTTTTTCCTCTTAAAATGCCTTGACAAGACTTAATCCAAACAACTAAGACTTAAAAGTGCTTAGAACTATTATTTCTTCTTGTAATCTGGACTGAAATGGAGCAAAGGATCATGGTCTATGTAGTTCCCTCTGTCATTTTTTAACTATTGCTGCACCATAACTCTTAATTTAAGCAAAAAGACTTGTAATTTGATATTTTGTTATGGTCCACAATATTACAGTGAGAACTTTGACGATATCACAGTATTTCAGTTATTGTTACATCCCTAGTAACCATGTAATCAAGAAGTTACACAGTGCACCTTTAACTTGGCAAGATGTTAGTTTCTGTAGTGTAGGGTACACAGAGAGCAGAGTCTGGCTGCTTCACTAGGTCATTACACAGAGTTGAGACTAACCAGGAGCTCTGTGTAAATATTAGTTCCTCCGTCTCATTTCTCATTACCATAGTAGGCTTCCTAATTGAAAATCAGATCAATTAGACTTGTTTGCTCTGACGTAAACAGTTGGACTGAGGTGTTAGACTGTGTGGAGCTTAAGATTCAATAAACACTTCACAACAATATATCATTCTTCCTTTGTTACTTTCACTTCATGGAAAGCTAAACCACGTGCTGGTTTTGGAAAAAAAAACAGCTGGCAATATGATCAAATGGAGTTTCAGCTAAAAAAAAAAAAGGAAGTAGTATTCTTAGTTTGAACTTGTGACTGAGGTTAAAATCGAGCAAAAAATGTGAATGGACTGTAAAAGTAATCACAAACGTTGTATTTAGTGTTAGGGATGTAACAATAACCAAAAATCGTGATATCGTATCGTCAAAGTTGTCACAATAGTATCGTGGGCCATCACAATATATCGAATTACAAGTCTCTTTGCTTAAATTAAGAGTTATGGTGCAGAAAGAGCTAAAAAAAAAAAAAAAAAAAGACATAGAGAACTACATAGACCATGATCCTTTGCACCATTTCAGTGTAGACTACAAGAAGAAATAACAGTTCTAAGCACTTTCAAGTCTTGTCAAGGCATTTTAAGAGGAAAAAGTAGCATATTCACAGTTTTGTAGCCTCCACAAAATATCGCAGTAAATATACCATGAGATGTATATTGTGAAACATGGTGTGCTTTCCCACGATATCGCAATAAATATTGTATCGTGAGGTTTACTGTGACTACCACTACACCCCTATTTACTGTAAAATTAGTTCTTTTTGCAACCTATTATTTTATTATTTTGAAAACTATAGCTACAAACTAGTGTCGTCAAGCTACAAAAAATTCAAACGCAATTTCGATACTAAAGAATAGATCCATCACTTGACACCAATTTTGATGCCCAAATTATTTTGACAATAACGTAACATTCAACTCAAAATAATAGTAACTGTTAATGTGGTCTTGGTTCTTATAACTCAAGATTAAAGTGTTGAGAAAAGGTCCAATTTCATCCAGATGTGTTTTTTTGTTTTTTTTTCAGTATTGATACCTGCTTAAATAAGTATGTGTTTTCCATCTGATTTTCGATTCTTTTGACAACGCTCCTTTAATTGATATTATAATTTTCCATAGAGTATCTAAACCTTGACCTTCGTGACTGCTGCTGGAGTCCAAACTGAGGTTAATGCCGGAGCAGGATGAGTCTATTCTGGAGCAAGACCAGGACTGGACAGATCCTGGATCAATGTAAACCAGGGGCCAATCACTGATCAATACAACACTGGAGTTTATTCTCAGCCTCTCTTGAACCGCACACATGCAACTTTAACTACCTTTAACTAAACCAGATCTAAACCAGGTCTAAAACAAGTCTAAACTAGGTCTGAACCAAGTCTAAACCAGGTCTAAAACCAGGTCTAAATAGCTGTCAACCAGGCCTTAACCAGAACTGAAGCAGGCCTTTTTGGTAGTGTGTGTTGACACAGAGAAGTTCATAATAAAATCATGAAGACATTAGTTCTGCGTTTGTGAGGACATGGCTAAACCAATCAGACTGTAGCGCTCAGATCACATGACCAGGTTACATAAGAGACTGTTCTCCAGACTGGGACCAACAGTGTCTCAGACCTCAGACACTACTGAATTTGAGATGTTTATTTTTATTACTAGACCAAGACCAAACCAGAAATGAGGGTAAACCAGAACTAAACCAGGTCTAAATCTCACTGACAGTGGACATCTTTGGTCTGTGAAGGACCTGATGACGCTGGAGGGTTTGTTTTTTCCATTTAAAGGTACACTGTGTAACATTTCAAGTGTAGGTCCGCCACCTGCTTGTCTCCATAGAAATATTATTGCTTTGTCTACAATGTGCGATAGTATAAATTAAATTAAATTAAATCTGACCAGGGAGTCAGGAGGTTACAGCACTACACTACGCTACATTACAATTCAGATCTGTGGAGAGTCGCCCCTGTTCTCAGAAGGAATTAATGTATTTTTGAGCAATAGAAAGACCTGTAATGAAAATTCTAGATGGATAAGTTTAATGTCATATCACGGAACATTTCAGGCAAAGCAATAACATCTCCTTGGAGACAAGCAGGTAGCGGACCCTCCACCAGAAAAGTGCCCCTTTGACATTGTGATGTACTCATACTCTAACCCTAAAGTCTGCCCCAGTCCCTCCTACATTTAGTTCAAAAGCAGAAGGGCCTGGAACTAAATCATAAAGAGTTAAAAACGACTGTCCTTTACTGGAACTGTCTGATCTAATTTGTAATTTGTAGCATCATTTTTGAACTATGGCTTCAAACTGCGGTACTCCTTCTGAAGCTACAAGAGGTCCTCTGCAGATCTTGTTTTTGTTTGATTTGGAGTCAGGTTTATTCTCCTTAATTTTTTGTGTTTTAGACCTAGTTTAGACCTGGAATAGTCCTCCTTTAGACCTGGTTTAGACCTGGAATAGTCCTCCTTTAGACCTGGTTTAGACCTGGGTCCTCCTTTAGACCTAGTTTAGACCTGGAATAGTCCTCCTTTAGACTTAGTTTAGACCTGGAATAGTTCTCCTTTACACTTAGTTTAGACCTGGAATAGTCCTCCTTTACACTTAGTTTAGACCTGGAATAGTTCTCCTTTACACTTAGTTTAGACCTGGAATAGTCCCCCTTTAGACTTAGTTTAGACCTGGAATATTCCTCCTTTAGACTTAGTTTAGACCTGGAATAGTTCTCCTTTACACTTAGTTTAGACCTGGAATAGTTCTCCTTTACACTTAGTTTAGACCTGGAATAGTCCTCCTTTACACTTAGTTTAGACCTGGAATAGTCCTCCTTTTAGTTTTACCTGGAATATTCCTCCTTTAGACTTAGTTTAGACCTGGAATATTCCTCCTTAGTTTAGACCTGGAATAGTTCTCTTTACACTTAGTTTAGACCTGGAATAGACTTAGTTTAGACTGGAATAGTCCTCCTTTACCTTAGTTTACCTGGAAATATTCCTCTTTAGACTTAGTTTAGACCTGACCTTAGTTTAGACCTGGAATAGTCCTCCTTTACACTTAGTTTAGACCTGGAATATTCCTCCTTTAGACTTAGTTTAGACCTGGAATATTCCTCCTTTACACTTAGTTTAGACCTGGAATAGTCCTCCTTTAGACTTAGTTTAGACCTGGAATAGTCTCCTTTACACTTAGTTTAGACCTGGAATAGTCCTCCTTTAGACCTAGTTTAGACCTGGAATAGTTCTCCTTTACACTTAGTTTAGACCTGGAATAATCCTCCTTTACACTTAGTTTAGACCTGGAATAATCCTCCTTTACACTTAGTTTAGACCTGGAATAGTCCTCCTTTAGACCTAGTTTAGACCTGGAATAGTCCTCCTTTAGACCTAGTTTAGACCTGGAATAGTCCTCCTTTAGACTTAGTTTAGACCTGGTATAGTCCTCCTTTAGACTTGGTTTAGACCTGGTATAGTCCTCCTTTAGACTAATAAATAAGAATAATTCTCCTATAAGCAGAAGCTCAGTCGATAGTGGGCTTGTCCACTGATCTGAAGGTTGGCAGTTCGAATCTGCTCTCAACATAAAAAAAACCCATCATTGGCTGAGTGGGCAAATCCATTGACCCACAGGTTGGCGGTGTGATTCTAGCTCCCACAGATGAATGCTGTTGTTGTGTCCTTGGGCAAGACACTTAATCCACCAGTGTCTACACCAGTGTATGAATGTGTGTGTGAATGTGTGACTGGTTCCTTGATGTGTCTTTGAGTGCCTTGAAGGTGGAAAACTGCTGTATAAAAATGTGACCATTTACCATTTAGACCCGGTTTAGTCCTGGAATAGTCTCTTTTTTTTTTTTTAGACCTATTTTAGATCTAGTCATACTTGGAGAGACAAATATTTGTAGGTGTTACGTGTCAAATCACACATGGTTTAAGTTCATAACATGTAGAAATATTTAAAACACACAGAACTGGAGGAGAAACAGCACAGATCTTTTCAAATCAACAGGTGAAGCGCTGGCACAACTGAGTAATTGCCCCAAGGGGTGAAAAAGCTGCCCTCAGGTTTTGTAAAGTGGAGATACACAGACAGGACAATGCACCCCCAAAGCAAACAAGGTAGAGGGTGGGGGTGCGCTCACATTCATAAAAGGCTCTAAATTAACATGTTAAATGTGGGCCCCCATTGAAATGTCTGAAATGTCTGTATACAGCGTCAGATCTCTGAGTATTTTGTGCCTCTGTGTATTTTGTGTCCTGGTTTAGTCCTAATTTAATCCTGGTTATATGTGTGCAACCCCACTGAAGAATTTAGCACATAACTCGTCCAACCAAAATGTCTGGTGCCGCCCCTGTATACAGCTCTGGATATCTGTGTATTTTGTGTCCTGGTTTAGTCCTGGTTTAGTCCTAGTTTAGTCCTAGTTTAGTCCTGGTTATAAGTGTGCACCCCCATTGAAGAATTTAGCACCCCAACAGTTCCTCCAACCCAAAATATCTGGGGCCGCTCTGGATCTCTGAGTATTTTGTGCCTCTGGATTTGGTGTCCTGGTTTAGTCCTGCTTTAGTCCTGAATTTCACTTGGTTTAGCCCTGGTTTAGTCCTAGTTTAGTCCTGGTTATAAGTGTGCACCCCCATTGAAGAACTTAGCACCCCCATAACTCCATCAACCAAAATGTCTGGTGTTGGTGTATACAGCTCTGGGTCTTTGTGTATTTTGTGGATGGCTGTGAAGCTGCACCGTTAAACTTGTTTGGAACATAGTATTTCTGGACTCTGTTTGTGGAAGACACAGCACACACACTGTAACCTGGTGGACCTCGCACACTGCAAGTCTCTCTCTAGATTTATAAACAAGCAGACTTTGGATTTTACAGTGAAAAGAAGTTACTTTTTTGCCACTAAAATAAAAAAAAAATCAATTATGTCTTATTTCAATTATTAGTTCTTATGATTAACCGATTCATCTTTACATTTCTACCACAAACTTCGCTCCAGACCAGACAAGAATGAGCTGTTTCCAAAGTCCAGTTCCACGACTTCATGCAAAATCGTTCCAAAAACAAAAGCAAACAAAACAAAAACAAAAACAACACATTTTCACACCTGTTTCCACTCCTGTCAGCAATGGGAAAGAACATAAACTGGCCACAGGACGAATCTGGTGATGGTTTATTATGGATTTAAAACTGATCAGGAATCATCCAGATATCTACTAGACGCAACAATCTGGGCAAAATGCAAACTGATTTAGACTTGGTTTAGCCCTGGTTTGGTCCTGGTTTAGTCCTGGATTAGCCCTGGTTTGGTCCTGGTTTAGTCCTGGTTTAGCCCTGGTTTTGTCCTAGTTAAGTCCTGGTTCAGTTCTGGTTCACTCCTGGTTAAACCCTGAATTTCAATTGGTTTAACCCTGTTTTAGTCCAGATTTTGTCCTGGTTAAGTCCTGGTCTAGCCCTGGATTAGTCCTGGTTTAGTCCAGGTTCACTCCTGGTTTAGCCCTGAATTTCACTTGGTTTAGCCCTGTTTTAGTCCTGTTTTAATCATGGTTTAATCCTGGTTTAGTCCTGGTTTAGCCTTGGTTAAGTCCTGGTTTAGGCCTGGTTCACTCCTGGTTAAGCCCTGATTTTCACTTGGTTTAGCCTTGGTTTAGTCCTGGTTTACCCCTGGTTTAGTCTTGGTTTAACCCTGATTTAGTCCTGGTTTAGCCCTGGTTTAGTCCTGGTTTAACCTTGGTTAAGTCCTGGTTTAGGCCTGGTTCACTCCTGGTTTAGTCCTGAATTTCACTTGATTGAGCCTTGGTTTAGTCCTGGTTTAGCCCTGATTTAGTCCTGGTTTAGTCCTGGTTTAGTCCTGGTTTAGCCCTGATTTAGTCCTGGTTTAGTCCTGGTTTAGACCTGGTTTAGCCCTGATTTAGCCCTGGTTTAGACTTGGTTTAGTCCTGTCCTGGTTTAGCTTTGGATTAGTCGTGGTTTACTCCTGGTTTAGCCCTGAATTTCACTTGGTTTAGCCCTGTTTCTGTCCTCATTTAGTCTTGGTTCAGTCCTCATTTAGTCTTGGTTCGCTCCAGGTTTAGCCCTGAATTTCACATTGTTTAGTCCTGGTTTAGTCCTTGTTTAGTCCTGGTTTATTCCACTTGGCCCAAGCCCTGCTCCTGGTTGAATCAAAGCAGCAGCAGTAGAAGTATGAGAGCAGAGATGGGAAGTGTAATACTACATTAGAGCTCTATCTTTACACACAGCTCACACATCGGGCCTTCTATATAATCTGCACTATACTGAACTACACAGGAACTGACTATAGATACATAATACATCCATCAATATACGAGCTGAAAGAGACACCATATCCGCTCATACACAACACTACTGCAGAGCTGCTTTTTCCAGTCAGCCACAAGTTTTAGTAATAACAATGCAGGCTCAGAGTGGCTGCCATTTTGTATCTACAGCCCCTACAAACACATTAATGAAGTATTAAAGCATCCATATTACACTATTCTCTAGAGATGTAACAATAACTGAAATATCATGAAATCGTATCGTCAAAAGTCTCACAATAACATCATGGGCTGTCACAGTATAAGTTTCTTTGCTTAAATGCATGGTTTTACAGTAGCAACAGCTTATAAGCATCAAGAACTACATATCCCATGATTCATTTCAGTGCAAACCACATTAATTTATATGTTTTTTACTTGAATTCTTGGGATTATGATGGTAATAATTCATACCAAAATCTTGTCAAGGTATTTTAAAAGCAAAAAAGTGTCCCATCTACAATTATATCAGCCCCTTCAAAATATCGCCATAAATATCGTACCGGGAGATGCATATCGTGATAAAATCGTACCGTGAGATTTGGACATTGTTACATTCCTACTATTTTCTGATCTATGTTATATTTAGCACCGGGTATCAATAAGAAGTTGCCGATACGAGGCCACGATACGATACGCTTTTCGATACAGTGAGCTTTCGATTCAATATGATTCGATACGATATATTTCACATCGATTCGAGATGGTTCAGTGAAAAACAAAGGCTAAATGGCTGGCTGTGATACTAAGTTAAGTGCAAAGTTAATATAAAAATCACCCATTTTACTCAAAACAATGAAAATGTCAACACAAATTAATTTAGTAAAAGACACCAAAAAATACTCTTGATCATATATCGATACAGCAGATCATGAAATCGATACTGTATCATCACATTAAACGATACAAAATATTGATATTTCGATATTTTTGCACACCCCTAGTTATAATTAGGGCCTGGTATCAAAAAGAAGTTGCCAATACAATACATACCGCGATACATAAGCCACGATACGATATGCGGTTTTCGATACAGTGAGCTTTCGATTCAGTATGATTCGGTACAATATATTTCACACACTATAGATTCAATACGGTTCAGTGAAAAACAAAGGCTAAATGGCTGATTGTGATACTAAAAGTCCACTAAGTTTGTGCAAAGTTAATATGAAAAACACCCATTTTACTCAAAACTGTGAAAATGTCAAATATGTCGCCTAAAACAAGTTTCCTTCCTCTGAACAAGCAACAAAATTGTAGCTCTGTAACAAAATAATTTAGTAAAATGAACCAAATAAATACTCTTGACGATATATCGATACATCAGCCAATGATATCGATATTGTATAAGCACATTAAACGATACAGTATACCGATATTTTGATATTTTTGCACACCAATAGTTATAATGTTCTCACCTCATCACAAACAGACCCGGAGTTGTGTTTTGTTTCATTCACACAGTTTAACACACAAATCCTGCATATTTATCAGGCTGTACTTCTTCTCTCTAACAGAAAACACTCTGTTCCACCTTGTGATGTCATGCGGTAATACAGGAAGTGCTCCACTTTGTTTTTGAACTCCACACACCTTCACTCAGAGTCATTTGGATCATTTCAGCCCTGGAATTGCCAATTTTTACTGAACAAAAGAAGCTGTTAACTTGAAAACTACACGTAATGACATCACAAGGTGGAACAGAGCATTTTGAGCTTTGGAGATGAAGACAAACTAATAATACATGATTACTCAAACATTTGAATGAAACAAAACACAACTCCAGGTCTGTTTTTGAGGAGGTAACAACATTAAAACACAACTTAAAGCTCACAAGAGTCAATTTTGTGTAATATAGAACCTAAGTATTAAGAGACTTGTATACATTTCCTGTAAACTTATTGTAACCTTATCCATAATTACAAATCTTAACCTGATTTTTGTCTCCATAAGGAAGGCATGACAGGCACAGGAAAGGTGGGTGAAGTGTCTGGCCCAAAGACGCAACAACAGATTGAACTTGCGTGGGAAGGATTCACACTGCCTGTATTATTTAAATTATATGTAATATCTTATATGATATTCCTTCCTGAGCAGCTATGAGTCTATGGCTTCATGACATTTCTATACACATTTCTGCTTTTGTGCTTTGTTATGATTAGTAGTAGTCATCCTGATACCGATACCGATATCAATACTGCAATGCTGGTTTTAAAGGTGCGTTGTGTAACTTTTTGGTTGGGGGTCCGTCATTCTCTCTCTCTTTTTAATTTAATGATGGTTATTTATGTTTTGATTTGTTTTTAATTGTGATTTTAATGTATTTCTTATTCTGTAAAGTACTATTATTACTTTGTGTACAAATTGTGCTTTACAAATAAACTGGCCTTGCCTTCTGCCTTACATTTATTCAATTACAGGTGGTTTTATTGCTCAAAAATTCTGACTGTGAGCGGGCTCGCCTCTCCACAGATCTCCACAGATAGAAAGGCTTAATGTCATACATCTACATGGCATGTGATGGACCCTCTACCAGAAAAGTTACACAATGCACCTTTAAGTACCTGCTGATTCCTGATTTTAACTGATACCAGCGCAGGAACGAAAAGTGGGACTTATTTCCTTAAAACACAGTTAACTTATCAGACAAAAGATGCAATTGTGATGTAACAGAACAACTTTGTATGAATAAAAGTTCAAACATTATGAGAAGTTCTAGGGCAGACATGTCAAACTCTAGGCATGTCAAACTCAGGTCCGGGGGCCAAATTTCGCCCACGACATAATTATATTTAGCCCACGAGATCATGTCAAATATGCATTAGAGCTGGCCCGCCGGCTACAGATTAAAATTTTGCTGTTGTTTTATATTTTGATTGTTCTGGATAAGCAAAAGTATTATTAAACATTTATTTTAATTATGTTGTATGTTAAACCTTTTTCTATCTCGAAAGAAGAGAAAACATGCAGCTGTTGTTGATATTTTTCAATAAAGTTAAGTAAATAAAGTTTTAGTTTGGTCCACAACTTAGTCCCACTTTTTAATTTTGGCCTCTGTGAATTTGAGTTTGACACCCCTGGTCTAGAGCAAAATCTGCCTGTAAATAGACTTTATTACCTCGATTAAAGGCTGAACCATAGACTGAATAAACAAGTGGACTAAGGGCATGTGACGTTACCCATAGTGTTCAGTTCCAGTCAAATGAAACTCATGAGGCTAGCAGTTATAGGAGCAAATTTGGAGTCAGGTCCATATTAGGAAAAGGATTTGATTTAAGGACAAACCAGCTAAATAAAAACAGCGGTATCATGTAAAGCGGGTTAATGCGAACATTTTAAGACCAAAACAACGAGGCTCACATCAGCAATTAGAGAGAGGGTGACAATTTTTCAATGTAAAGTCTATTTGAAATGATATCACGATATTTTTGTTATTGTTACATCCCTAGTATTTTTAGTACAGAATGTCTTTTCTCTTTTGTCCAGATTTCCTCCTGATTTCATCCTGATCTCTGCTGAATTCGAACTGTGATTTTTGGACTGTTGTAGGAGGAGGTCAGAGTCTGATGGACGCACACGCCACAAAACACAACACAACACAACACTGCTGTTCTGATCAGATAAAAAGTCTGCATTTTAGACAAACACAAACACCAGCAGGTACTCAGAACCACACATTTAAATGAAGAAGTAAACTGACTGGCAGCAAATTAGGAGTTGAACAAAAATATGTCCTTGGGCAAGATATTTCACTCAACTTTTAAGCATGAATTTGGAGTGATTGTTCTGCTGAACCAGAACACGCACACCTTTAGATTTTTCTTTTTTAAATTTTGCAAATATATATTTTTTGTCTTTTCAGATTTCACCAACTTCCATGGTTCTCCTAATTGTGTTTTCTATAATCTATTTAAAACATCTGAAAATTAAACAACTAGTTTAAGATTTCCAGCGGTTCTTTTGTTGCTGACACTAAAATCATCTTTAATTTATGTAAAGATCTGAGTTACGTCACAAACTGCAATGATAAATACTTAAAGACGTCCACAACAGTCTGTTTACCGAGAGGATCATTCATGTCAAATATTCTCAATTTAAAATGATATGTTTTAATGGCCTGTCTAAATGTATATTGAGTGTGATATCATAACATTTAAAGGTGCACTGCGCAACTTTTCAGGTGGAGGGTCCGCTACCTTCTTGTCTCCATGGAGATGTTGTTGCTTTCACCTGAATAATGCATGGTATGACATTAAACAATAAAAAAAAAAGAACATCCAGCTACTGTTTATTCATTATGGGCGTTTCTATTGCGCAAAAATACAATAATTCCTTCTGTGAACAGGGACGACTCTCCACAGATCTGATTTGTAATGTAGCGTAGTGCTGTAATCTGCTTGTTTATCTTGATACGTAGGTTTTAATCTATACTGTGGGACATTTTAGACAAAGCAACAACATTTCTCCACTAGAAATGTTACGCAGTGCACCTTTAAAATACACATAAAACAGTTTTAAAGGTGTATCTAATATTATTAATTTATTTTTTATACATTGGCCAATTTCTCCTCCTTCCTTCTTGTTTTTGTCATAGCTAATGTAATTTCTTTATGATCTAAATCTCCCAACTATGAATAAACATTACAGGGTTCCTTCATTCACTAAATATTTCATCCTTGCTTCCTTTCCTCGTCTCCTCTCTCTGTCTCCTTTTCTCTTACATAATCCACCAAACGTTTACCACTGAAATTCCAATCCCATTTTATTAATCAGCCAAACGTTTAAGTCTAAAATGAATGCGCTTCAAGTGATTTTGGAGTCAACAAATAAAAAGCAAAATCACTGAATTGCATCTTAAACTAATATAAAAGGAACAAAAAAACAATAAAGGCGGGATTAATTGAATGAATATTTTATGGTGAAGGCTTTTTATTTAAGTTTCTACGGTATTTTCAGAGCGTTTTAGCCAAATTGAGCCTCTCGTTCTTGGTATTTTTCCCTTTGAATTTTCATTATCATGCGTTTTAGACTGGACTGAACAAGTTTGACTTTTTTTTTTTTGCTGAACAAAACGTACATTTCTTTGGATATATTTTTCTATTTCAGTTTGGGGAACAGTTTTATCGGCCATTTTCATAATCACATTCAGAGAAGAGACAATATTAAAACTGTTTCTCTGTTTTTCCTCTCTTTGATTTACGGATTTCCCGCATAACCAACCAAAACATTCGTGCGTAAGAGTTCATCATCACAGCTCCACTGCCCCTTGACGTCGCTACTGAACCCTAACTTTAACAATCTAAGCCTATATTATAATTTTGTTTACTTTTTTTTTACTTCTCTTCTTACTTTTTGATGCTTTGATAGCCCCTGTCCATTTGAAACTCCACCCTTCTCGCCTCCGTACGCGCCACACACTTTCCCGCTGCGTGCATCCTCGCTTCCTCCCTCGGCTCCTCGCTTCCTCCCTTGTCTCCTGGCTCTGGCTGTTCTATTCTCGGATAAAACTAGAGCACACTTTGCACCTACCTTCATTCTTCTGTCCTTCTTTAATCCCTCCATTTTCGTTTCTTATCTTCATCCTGAACTGTAAAAACTCCTCTGACACCCTCCCTCTAGGACAACGGGGAGGGCGCGCTGTCCCGGGCGTAGGTGGCTCGTTGCTCCCGGGAGTTGGTTTTGGAGCAGTAGAAGGAGAAGCCCGTGGTTCCGGAGCGGACACAGCGGGTTGAAGGACCACGTACAGCCGGAGGAGAGTGGCTGTGAGGCGGGCTGGAGCAGGAGCGCGCCGCGGAGAGAGCCCCAGAGCTGCGCGCTGATTGGTTTGATTCACCGCTTCACTCAGAGTGGTCTCTCTCACTGTCATTACCGTCCATCCTCATGTTAATGGGATTTAATACAACACTACAGCTCCCAGCATGCCACGGGGGGAGTGCGACGGTATAGCCTTCTTGAGCTAAACTTGAACTAAAGTTGTCAAACACTTAATTTGACATCGACTTTAACATCCTGTCCAATTCAGCCTTGTTTGTATAGCACATTTTACCAACACAACCATAAAATAAATAAGAAAACACATATACAAATATAATAAAACATAAAAAAGAAAAAAATTTGCAAATAGAAAAATAGCAAATAAGATAGGGGTGTAAGCGATATCCAAGTCTCACGATACGATATTGTCACAGTATGATATTTATTGCGATATTGTAGGAAAGCTCACGATATGGTGAGGAGGCTCACGTTTAGGGATGTAACGATATCCAAATCTCTCTGTACGATATTTTCACGATATACATCTCACCGTACAATATTTATTGCGATATTTTGTAGAGGCTGCAAACAAAACTGTTAATATGCAACTTTTTACTCTTAAAATGCCTTAACAAGAAAGAACTAAGACTTAAAAGTGATTAGAACTGTTATTTCTTCTTGTAGTCTACACTGAAATGGAGCAAAGGATCATGGTCTATGTAGTTCCTATTATTGAGAGAACTTTGACCATACGATATCACGATATTTTGGTTATTGTTACATCCCTAATAAAAGACAGCCAGAGGACCACACAATTCTCATGCTGTGTTAAAAGCCAATGAGTAAAAGTGTGTGTTTAAACGAGACTTAAAAGAATCGAGTGAAGAGGCGCTCTTAATGTGAGGGGGGAGAGCGTTCCAAAGTTTGGGGCCAACCGCAGAAAAGGCCTGGTCACCCCAACGTTTGAGTCTCGTTTTTGGGACAAAAAGCTGGAGCGGGCCCAGACACCTCAGAGTGCGTGAAGGAGTGTAGGGAACAACGAGATCTGAAATTTACATAAACAGATTCAACATAAAATCTACACAACGTGCCTCTAACACATCATTTTTTTAAATGTACTGACCAATATTTTAACCCTTTCATGTCACTAGATCAAGTAAAAACATACAAATGTTTACTACCAAAGTCACCTCACATGTCCATCAACTTTCTTATGAGGTGAATCAGATAAATTGGGCATTTTTTTAACTGAATTGTTTAATTGAAAGGAAATTAGTGACTCTTTAAGAACTAAAATGGAGGTTTACACTGATGATAAATGTGCACTGTGTAACTTTTTGACTGAGGGTCCATCACAAGCTTCATGTTACTGGTCTGCCTGGAATGTTCCACAGTATGACATTAAACAGCTCTATCTTATATAGGTCAAAAATACCTAGAAAAACAGGCTTTCTAGCTGTGAGCAGGGTCGCCTCTCCACAGATCTGACCTCTAACTTGGTCTGGTTTGGTCTCCCTGAAGATAGAAAGGTTTAATACCACACTATGAAACATTCCAGACCAGGGGTGTGCAAAAATATCAAAATATCGATGTATTGTATGGTTTAATGTGATTGAAACAGTTTTATATTGTGTTCATCCAGCCTGCTTGAGAACTCTAGTCGTGATTTTGATCAGATATTTAGCCAGTAGGTGGCCAGAAGTAAACAACTAGCTTGATGAATATCAATTAGTCCATGATGTGTTTTGCTGTTCGATCTGAAACCATCATCCCATTTCCAGCCCTTTGAGTGGCAATATGAGTATGTTTTTATGTTAAAAATTAATGTTGACAAGTGTATTTGAAGCACTTTGTTAAAGTTTGTGGCATTTTATAGGCATTATGGGAGATCTTGCAGTAGCGGTTATGAAGCGCATTTGACCGTTAATTGTCTATATAGTGTAACTTTAATGTACACAGTTGATTTTACTGCCTTCTGAATACTTCTTTGCATTTGTGTTGCAGTTTTACACTTTTTGCATTAAATCCTGGTCAACGACAACATCTGCCTGTTTACTGGAGGAAATGATGCAAGAGAGAGTTTAGCTGGCTGCTGCCAAACTCAGTTAGGACACGGGGTCACGTTGGGTGCAACAGTACAGTGATGATACGGTATCGATATCGTGGGCTGCTGTATTGATATATCGCCAAAAGTGTTTTTTGGTATATTTTACTAAATTATTTTGTGACAGTGCTACAGTTTTGTTGCTTGTTCAGTGGAAGGAAACTCGTTTATGCAACACGTTTGACATTTTCACTGTTTTGATGACTTTTAGTGCCACGGCCATGATTTAGTCTTTAGTTTGTATTGAACCGAACTGAACTGATTTAAAATATATCGTATTGATTTCATATTGAATCAAAAGCTCGCTCACTGTATCTGCATATGTAGTGTATCATAGCCTATGTATCGAGATATGTATCGTATCATGGCCTATGTATCGAGATATGTATCGTATCATGGCCTGTGTATTGAGATATGTATCTTATCGTGGCCTATGTATCAAGATATGTATTATATCGTGGCCTGTGTATTGTTTCGTGGCCTATGTATCGAGATATGTATCGTATCGTGACCCAAGTATTGAGTTATGTATCGTATAGTGGCCTATGTATCAAGATATGTATCGTATCGCAGCCTATGTATCGAGGAATGTATCGTATTGGCAACTTCTGAATGATACTGAGCCCTATTCCAGACAAAGCAATAACATTTCCAAAGAGAAAAGCATTTGGCGAGCCTTCCACCAGAAAAGTTACACAATGCGGCTTTAAAAGACTTTTTTGTGACTGTTTTAATAAGAAATGACCAAAAAGTGTCCCAATTTACTGGACAGAGAATTATAGACTCACATAGATTCACAGGCTCAAAACTGTAAATAATAAAATGCAGTTGTGCCGTTATAATTTGAAACAGCAGCCTGAGATATCGATATTGAATAAAGTATTACGATATATCGATTTTGTCACACCATGAATAGGCCTGTAAACTTGTTCTCTCCATGATAAAAGAGCTGGTGGGAGAGTTCAGTGTTTCTGTTGGACGCAACTCAAAAGTTTGACTCAGCATCTCCCCCATCACCTTTATTCCATTATCACCAACTTCCAAAAATATAACACTTAAAAAACACTACCGCGGCAGAGTGGTTAGCCTGTCTCCTGCCTCTCAGCGAGCAGGTTTTAGGTTTGAGTCCTGACCTTCCTGAGAGGAGGATTTCCTTTTATCCATGTTGTTGATGGATTAGTCATTGTTGTCTTGATGTACTGTGTGGGAGAAAGCACTTAGAAATACTAGTATAATTCTGGCCATGTAATTATAATTAGCTACATTAAAAATTAAAGAAGTTACTGAGAACACTGCTGTCTCTGCTCCTCTCTCACACACAAATAACAACACCTCTTAGCCTGCTGTGATTGGCGATATAGCACAGAAAATAAGTGGACTGCAATTTAAATCACACAACATGGTACTAAAATTGTGTAAAAGTGTTTCCTGAACAACCAGTCGCTTCCACATTCTGTTTGAATCGAGAAGTGACTGGAACTGCACCATAAAGCGAGAAAATCCTCTGTCCAAACGTGAGACGATCCAACCACAGCTGCTCATTTGTAGCATGTGTCTCTCAAATGCGGAAGAAACACTGCAAAAAACTAAATCTAACCAAGTTAAGATGATGTAAATTAAGAAGGTTTTATCATGATTTGAGTAAATTTCACTTGACAAGTAAAATTATCTGCTGGTGGAATGAGACTTTTTGTACTTAAAATATGAAAATACATCTTGCTACACTTAAAATAAGAAAAACAACAACTTTTTGCACTTAAAATAAGAAACAAAATATTGCTTGAATTAAGAAAAACACACTTATTCCATTGGTAGATCATTTTACTTTTCAAGTTGAATCCACTCAAATAAAGTAAAATGTTGTAACTTATACAGATATTGTTTTTTTTCCAGTGCATCTCCTCTCCAAATTTCTCATATCATTCAGGACAAAATATACTGTATATCTTCTTACGCCTGAAATGAATAAAAGTTTGGTGCTTTGATTGTTCCATCCATTTTCTTCCGCTTTATCCAGGACTGGGTCGCAGAGGCAGCATGTCTTTAGTTTTCCCCAGGGCCTCCTCCTGGTGGGACAAGCTCGAAACACTTCTCCAACGAGGCGTCCAGGAGGCATCTAGAACAGATGCCCGAGCTACCTCAGCTGGCTCCTCTTGAGGTGGAGGAGTAGTGGCTCTACTCCGAGCTCCTCCCATGTTTTGACTGCATTCTTGTTCTTTCAGTCATTACCCAAAGCTCATGACCATAGGTAAGGGGAGGAATGTAGATTGACGGGTAAATAGAGCGCTTTGCCTCTCGATTCAGATCCTTCTCTAGCCTGATTCATCAGACGGTTTCACTTCGTCAAAACCGTCTGACCTCGCAGTATTAGATTTTGTTCGCTCGACAGTAGGAGGGTACTTTTTTATTTAACCAGTCGCTGCTATTTGGTTTTGACGTACAGTATGTAATGCACCGCAAATGGGGCTAACCGTTATATTACGTTTTCCCAAATCCCGTAGGAAGAAGGGCAATAACGTCTTTCCCCCCGAACATTCTCTTTGTTCCAGTTTTAAATCCTTGATCTCAGAATCGTTGCCAACACAGAATGTATGGCTCTTCACTGATTCCCGCTGTGCCCAAACTCACAGTACCGGGGTTTTATCGAACCGTTTAGTGTATTATGATTCCTGACCAAGACGCTGGAGAGAAATGAAATTGAGTGGAGGCATTAGGTGGCACCAGCCTGGCTAATCCTTCTTCACCACAACAGCGCTATATCAATCTGATGTATGTTTTTTTTTTTTTTTTTTAATTAACAGACCGATACAACACCTACATCACTGCAGCTGCACTTATCCGCCTGTCAATCTCACTCTCCATCCTCCACTCACTTGTGAACAAGACCTCGAGATACTTGAACTCTTCCACTTGAGACAAGGACTCTCCACCCACCCGGAGCAGGCAAGACACCGTTTTCCTAATCAAGAACCATGGCCTCGGATTTGGAGGAGCTGATCTTCACCCAGCCACTTCACACTCCGCTCAAACCGGCCCAGTGCACGCTGCAGGTCCTGGTTTGATGAAGCATCAGAACAACATCATCTGTAAACAACAGAGATAAGATCCTGTGGTCCCCAAACTGGAGCCTTTCAATTGTTGATTCTGAAAAAAATCCATCCTTTGTGTTATATTTTTATGTGTAAACCTCCATGTTCATTTTTGATGCAAATGGAGCATGCATGTCTCTTTTACTTGAGTACAATTTGTCAGTACTCTTTCAGCACTGATGGATTGGAGACCTGTACTGTAGACTGTGAAGTGGTCTCTAGAGTCCAGACCACTCAGAACGGTTTAGTCCTGGTTTAGACGTGGTTTAGACCTGGTTTACTATGAAGAAAGTAAGAAAACACATGCAATGTTAATGTTCACTTGACAAGTTCAGGTGTTCTTAAGTTTAGTTTTAACCCAGAGTGCGGAGGATGATAATTAGTTCTGCTGCATTTTGTCAATATTTTTGAATAGATTTTTACATAAATCTTCCTAAATGAAAACAGGAAGCACTTGCAAAAACTGTGTTAAGGGAAATCTCTTTCAATAATGATTTTTTAGTGATTTTAAGACATAAAAATCTAATTGCTATAACTGTCCAATCTATAGGGAAATGTTGTACTCAGGGGCATTGTGTACATTTTCTGGTGAAGGGTCCGTCAAATGCTTTTCACCATGGAGATATTATTGCTTTGAATGTTTCACAGTATGGCATTAAAACTCTCTATCGATGTAGAGACCAAACCAGGTCAAGTTACAGGTCAGATCTGTGGAGAGGCAACCCCGTTCACAGTCAGAATGTCTGTTTTTCTAGGTATTTTTGAGTTATAAAAGCACCTGTAATTTAATAAATGTAAAGTAGAACTGTTTAAAGTCATACTGTGGAACATTTGAAGCAGATCAATGGCATATCCATAGAAACAAGAAGGTGACAGGCCCCTTGAAAAGTTACATAGTGCATCTTTAGGGAAAAAAATAAAACAATAACAGCTTTTAAAATGTTGGTAACTATGTGTTGGTAAGTAGCAATGTTGGAAAAAAGTACTCAATTTAACAAAAAAAAAAAACCTCAAGTTAAAGTAAAAGTATCACATGAAAATATCTACTTAAGTAAAAGTATAAAAGTACCCGTTTAAAAATGTAGTAAAAGTATTTTGAGCAGATTTTGATATCTAATAAAGCTTCAAATATAGTGATTTTGATAAAGATTTGTGCTGAATTTTGTTCAACAGAAACAAATCAGTAATTTTTTCGGGTTAGCGCTTTTTATTTTTATAATTTAGTTTTCTCAAAGTATGAATGTGATCAAAAAAAAAAAACCTTCAGCCTTTTCAGCAGGTCTCAAACTATAATAAAAAACACTTACTTTTCAGTTCTGTCCAAAACTGTAGTGAAGTAGAAAGTACAAATACCTGCTCTCAAATGTGTTGAAGTAAAAGTAAAAAGTATCCATTTTAAAATCTACTTAAGTAAAGTACAGATACCTATTTATTTAACTTCAGTACAGAACTTTACTACTTTTACTTAGTTACATTCCAGTACTGGTAACTTCTTCGTGCGTCTTAAAGCTTGTAGTGTCGAGGTCTTGGGTCAAACTGTGTTAACGTGAATATTTTATGACCCATCTGTGTTTCTGAACAGGACAGATGACCAGAGATTATCGCCATACATTATTCACCAGCTCAAACTAGACTTTTCACTCTCTCACCTCAAACATTCACTGAGTCACCCCAAAGACCCAGAGTAGAGCATTAAAGCGAGGTGAGTGACTGCAGCGTGGTTGTAAAAGAAATGGAACTTATACGGTATCCATGGCAGCAGGTCATTTAGAGTTTTTATTCTTGGTTTAAAGGTGCGCAGTGTAACATTTCTAGTGGAGACGCCGCCAGCTGCTTGTCTCCATGGAGATGTTATTGCTTTGCCTAGAATGGGCCGCAGTATAAGGAAGTTTTGTATTTTTGAGCAATAGAAACACCCATAATGAATAAATGATAGATGGATATGTTTAATGTTATTCAATCGGAACATTCAAGGCAAAGTAATAACATCTCCATGGAAACAAGTAGGTGGCGGACCCTCCACTAGAAAAGTTGCTCAGTGCACCTTTAAAGTGGTGGAGCTAACATCTCAGACCTTCATGTTCTGTGTGGTGTCATTTTGTGTTTACATGACCCCCCAGAACCACACACTTTGACAAAACTTTACAAAGATGAGTGGATGTCGAGCTTTGTCCTGTCTCCTTGATTTCAGACGATGTGATTGACAGGCGAATTAACCAATCAGAGAGAGGCATGGTCCAGTCGCGTCAAAACAAACATGGCAGCTTACACATCAAAAAGGGGGAAAAACTAAATAAAGGGCTGAGAAATGGCATGGATTTTTTAAGAGTCAACAATCAAAAGCGCCAAACTATTAGCCTGATTCATCAGCCGGATTCACTTTGTGGAAACCGTCTGACCTCGCAGCATTAGGATTCATTAGCTCAACGGTAGGCAGGTACTTTTTAAATTTAACCAGTCGCTGCTATTTGGTTGTGACGTATGTAATGCGCCGGAACACTCAGTTGTGTCCAAGTAATTGCCGGCTTCACAGCTCTTCACTGATTGGCCAGTGCGCAGTCTACAACTTCCAGGGTTTTTGCGAACCATCTAGTGTATTCCGATTCCTGAACTTGTCGCTGGAGAGAAATTGAATTGAGTGGAGACAGTAGGTGGCTCCAGCCTGGCTACCAAACTGTTTCTTATCTCAGGTAAAAGAAGTTATATATTATGTTCTGAATGTTACGAGACATTCACTGTTATGGCTGTGGTTGGATCTCAAGATTTTCACACTCTGTCTTTTGTCGGATCCAGACCCTTCTGGATTTGAACAGAATGTAGAAGAGACTGGATGGTCGGGCAAATTCTGGTATTGGTATTGGATATTGGTGACAATACTGAAAAATTAGCTGGATCACATATATATCGGCTTCTAAATACTACTATATATACTGTATACTCTGGTTGGACATCACTTGTTCAAGACGTCATTTTGGTGATCATCCCATTTTCCACACCACTTGCATACGTTCACTGCTCTGTACTTCATTCTCCAATTTTGTTTTCTTATTCTGTAACACACGAAGGCTCCAGCAACGTTGTGTCTTCATTTTGGTACAGATGAAAAAAAAATCTGTCCACAGGAGGGGCGACAGCTACACGGCTCTTCATTGTGATGATGTTTCCAGCAACATCAATTTTCTTATGTGAAAGTCAGCTGATTGTTTCTTTTATTAATTTGGTTTAGATGAATATTGCAGTTTAAATTGTCCAGATCATAACATCATGATCCATAGGTGTCATAGATCAGCATTCTTCAACCAGCGGTACCGATCCGTGGGTTGTTTGGTACCGAGCCACACAGAAAGAATAAATAACTTACATTATTTCTGTTTTATTTACTATCTGAGTCTGAACAATGTTTTATTTTGAAAAGTCACGCTAATATTAAATCCACATGCTGCAAAATGATTAAAAAACAGATGTCTTTGTAAACGTTTATTATTATATTTGTACAAAATACCACAGTTTTTGCCTTGGTCGTATAATTTTATTTTGTTGTATTTATCCTCCGCACCTTAAAGGCTGGTCCGTGAAAATATTGTCTGACATTAAACTGGTCTGTGATGCCAAAAAGGTTGGGGACCACAGTCATAGATTATAACTATACAGCAGACACAAGCACAAATAGGATTCCTTTAAGTAAGGCTTTTGTTTTCTGAGTCAGACCTGGTTTAGTCCCAGTCCAGACCTTGTTTGGTCTTGATTTAGGACCCGGTTTAGACCAGGTTTAGTGTTTGTTTTATCTCAGTCCTGATCCTCTGAAGCTGCAGCTGAATTATTAATGCGTTGAGTCTGTGTCGATCGATTTTCCACAAAAAGCTTTGACCTCAGTCTCCTCTCAGTCCCACCACTACAGGACCAAACCAGAACCAAACCAGGACTTAACTAGCCCCAAATCAAGGACTGAACCAGGATTTAAACTAATCTAACCTGGGTCTTTTTAACCTGTTGTAAACCAATGATACATTATGATATACCGGATTTAAACTAGAGTTACATAACATCTAAACAAGAACTAAACCAGATCTTAATCAGGACTAATCCAGGTCTAAACTAGGCCTAGTGTGGCATTCTGGGAAATTGAGTTCTCTCTGTTCTGTCAATTATCTCCAACACAAAAGCATTATCAGATCACATTATGGGGAAACATGAGCCGTGTGTGTCCGTGCGTGCGTGTGTGTGTGTGTGTGTGTGTGTGCATGTGTGGTATTTTTAGCAGTCGGGCTCGGGGCAGAGCTGAGTGGACATCGAAGAGGGAAGTCCCGGCCTCTGCAGAAGATCGTCCACAATATTAATCTCTCTCATATTTACGGGCAGGGCCAATAACACAGTAAACAAACCCTACACTGCCCCAGAGTAAACCACTGCTATGTGTTTAAAGCCAGCACTATCTTTCATTTGGACATCACTGCTGGATTACAGGTTTATAACAAGAATTATTTTTATTTTAGCAAAACAACTGTGCTGTTTAAAGGTTCTATATTACAAATAACTGACACTTGTGAGTGTTAAGTCATGTTATAATGTTGTTACCTCATCAAAAAGAGAGAAGAACTCAGCTTATATATGCAGGATTTGTATGTTTAAGATTTGTGAATGAAACAAAACACAACTCCAGGTATGTTGTATGATGACGAAACAACATTATAAACAAAGGGCCTGTTTACACGAGGGTAAAAACGACAAAATATTTTATCGGAAGTGTCTTTCGTTTAGACAGTGACAGCGTTTTGGGACTCAAAAACGCAAAAATCTGAAACCACGCTCCAGAGTGGAAAAGTTGAACACGATCCGCCAGAGGTGGGACCAAGTTGTTGTTTTGCAAGTCTCAAGTAAGTCTCAAGTCTTTGACCTCAAGTCCAAGTCAAGGCCCAAGTCAAAGACAAGCAAGTCCAAGTTGAGTTACTGGCCCATAAGTCCAACTCAACTCCGAGTTGTCTGCTTTGAGTCTCAAGTCATTTCAAGTCTTTAAAACAAAGAACCAAATATATCTTAGATTTTTGCACTTTATATAACTTTTAAGAAAAAAATTATTTAAATAAATCATAGTATATTTATATATGAGTATTTAAAGAGTATATAAGAGTTGCAGAAATGTTCGTTTTTCCTTTTTAAATCTCTTGACAAGATCTTAGTTTGAATCATTACGGTCAGAACAGAAAGAATTCAGATTTAAAAGTGCTTTTCAAGTCTTCTCAAGTTATAGGCCTCAAATCCAAGTCAAGTCCCAAGTCACAGGCTTCGAGTCCAAGTCAAGTCCCAAGTCACTGACCTTCAAGTCCAAGTCAAGTCCCAAGTCATTGACCTTCAAGTCCAAGTCAAGTCCCAAATCATTGACCTTCAAGTCCAAGTCAAGTCCCAAGTCTTTGTCCATTTTATCAAGTCAAAGTCTCAAGTCCTAAAAACACTGACTCAAATTCCACACACTTTTGTGTCACTGTATGCACGCAGATTTCCACCCAAAAACGCTTGTCTAAACGTGAAATAAAAAGTGAAGACGCAACGCCACTTTTGCCTCTTCTGTTCAGGCCGTCATCATGTAAATGCAGCCATAGATCATAGATTTGAACTCTCTCTCTGCATGATATATTTTATATTGTGTAATATTCCAGCCAAAGGAACATTTCCATGGAAACAAAGAAGAGACCAGATGAGCATAACGTTTGTGGAGATCTAAGCCCACTCAGAGTATGTCTATCTGTTTTTCAGAGCAGTAATCACAATGAAAGTGCAAAAATAAAACCAAAACAAGACACATACTTTTGTTTAATCTATTTATTATTTAATTTTTGGCAAAGTTACATACTGTGACTTTAAATGTTGTGTTGTTGGAATGCATGTGCAAATCCTGTGCTTGATATCCTACTGTATACACTTAAGACTCGTAACTGTAAACGTGCTGGCGTAGGTTTATATTTATCCCTCACAATAGAGGCTCATGTTTCTTTATTATGTGATCGGAGACTGCTTCTGTGTTGGAGACAACTGGACTATGGACACCACAGAGGACAACGTTTCCCAGAATGCACCAGGTGTGAATGACTATCTTTTAGACTTAGACAAACTTTATTGATCCACAAGGGAAATTATTTAGACACAGTAGCTCACACATCATAATATATAATAATAACAAAGAGCAAAACAATATAAATGGTAATACGTTCAATTTAAAGGTGCATTGTGTAACTTTTCTGGTGGAGGGTTTTCTTCATGGAAAAGATTATTAGGAAGAATGTTATTAGAGAAGGTTATTGCTTTGTCTGGAATGTTTCAAAGCATGGTATTAAAATTTATCTTCATAGAGACCAAACCAGACCACGTTACAGGTTAGATCTGTGGAGAGGAAACCTAGCCAGGCTGGTGCCACCTAGTGCCTCCACTCAAATTCATTTCTCTCCAGCGACTAGGTCAGGAATTGGAATTCACTAGAAGGTTTGCAAGAACCCCAGAAGTGCGAGTCCGGGCACCAGCCAATCAGCAAAGAGCCAAAAATTCTGTGTTGGCAATGATTCCTGAGATCGAGGACTTAAAGCTGGAACAAAGAGAATGTTTGGTGAATTTTATCAAGGGGAAAGACGTTCTTGCCCTTCTTCCTAAAGAATTTGGGAAAAGCTTAATATACCAGTTAGCCCCGTTAGCAGCACATTACATACGTCACAACCAAACAGCAGCAATTGATTACATTTTAAAAAGGACCCGCCTACTGTCAGGCGAATGAATCCTAATGCTGCGAGGTCAGACAGTTTCTACGAAGTGAAACCCGCCGATGAATCAGGCTAGAGGAAACCCCGCTCACTGTCAGAATACCTGTTTTTCTAGCTATTTTTGAGCAATAAAACCACCTGTAAAGTAAAGCTTTTTAATGTCATACTGTGGAATATTCCCGGTAGAGCAATGGCATATCCACAGAAACAAGCAGGTGATGGGCCCTCCACCAGAAAAGTTACACAGTGCAAGTTTAAGTAGCAAAAATAGCAAGAGTCAAATAATGTGGAAATTGAACCCAGGACTTTCTCGCTGAGAGGTGAGAGAAGTTCTGACTGTGCCACCCAAGCCGTCCGTGTGGTTGGACGCTGAATGATTGAAGAGAACAGTTACTGGTGGTTAGAGGTTTAACTTTCTCTCTTTGACCACACTCAGTTGCATCACTGCGGATTTCCATTCTGTACTGAGGTAATAGTAGTAGTACTAATGGGAGCTTTTCAAAGGGCGACTGTTTTGGGAGCCATTTGAACCACTATAAAGGGCCCATATTATGCTATTTTCTGATCTATGTTATAATGTTGTATCCTCATCACAAACATACTTTAGTTGTGTTTTCATTTACTCGGTTTAACACAGAAATCCTGCATATTTAGGCTGAGTTCTGAGTTAATGCAGGGTTACTCAAACGTGTGAATGAAACAAAACACAACTCCAGATATGTTTTTGATGATGTAATAACATGGTTTAACACTCACAAGAGTCAATATTGGACCGTTAAATTTCAAACTTATAATGAAATTGACTTGTGAATTGTTTCTGTTTATTGTGTTGCATCCAGTATTGGGATTTCAAGGTCTGCAGCAGAGGGGAGTAAACAGCAACAGAATGGTTATTTGGGCTTCAGTGATCATGTGGTCCTCAGGGTGCAGGGTTAGAGTGGTCCTTTTGGTGCAAGGTTAGTGGTCCAAATCCTTAGGGCGCAGGGTTAGAGTGCTCCTTATGGTGCAACGTTAAAGTGGTTTTAAGGGTGTTAGGGTTAGTGTTAGAGATGTATGTAACAATAACCGAAATATCATCATATCATATTGGGAACAGAGGGAACTACATAGACCATGATCCTTTGCTCCATTTCAGTGCAGACACTATGAAAAATAATTGTTATTCAGCACTTTGAATTCTTAATTTGTTGGATTAAGTCTTGTCAAGGGATTTTAAGAGGAAAAGGAAACATGCTCACAATTCTGTGAATACAATAAATTTCATAACGTTGAGATGTAGATCGTGAAAATATCATACAAAGAGATGTGGAAATATTTACAGCCCTAGTTAGAGTGGTCCTTTGGGTGTAGGATTAGAGTGGTTCATGGGGTGTTAGGGAAGTCCTTTGGGTGCAGGGTTAGGGTGATCCTTTGCGTGCAGGAGTAGAGTGGTTCTTCGGATGGGTGTAGGGTTGGAGTAGTCCTTAGGGTGTTAGGGTTAGAGTGGTCCTTAGGGTGCAGGGTTAGAGTGGTCCTTTGGGTGTTAGGAAAGTCGTTTGGGTGCAGGGTTAGGGTGATCCTTTGCATGCAGGGGTAGAGTGGTTCTTTGGGTGGGTGTAGGGTTGGAGTGGTCCTTAGGGTGCAGGATTAGAGTTGTCTATAGGGTGGCAGGGAAGTCCTTTGGGTGCAGGGTTAGAGTGGTCCTTAGGGTGCAGGGTTAGAGTGGTCCTTTGGGTGTTAGGAAAGTCCTTTGGGTGCAGGTTTAGGGTGATCCTTTGCATGCAGGGGTTAGAGTGGTTCTTTGGTGGGTTGGGTGGGTGTAGGGTTGGAGTGGTCCTTAGGGTGCAGGATTAGAGTTGTCTATAGGGTGGCAGGGAAGTCCTTTGGGTGCAGGGTTAGAGTGGTCCTTAGGGTGCAGGGTTAGAGTGGTCCTTTGGGTGTTAGGGAAGTCCTTTGGGTGCAGGGTTAGAGTGGTCCTTTGGGTGTTAGGGAAGTCCTTAGGGTGCAGGGTTAGAATGGTCCTTGGGGTGTTAGGTTAGTGGTCCTTAGGGTGCAAGGTTAGAGTGGTCCGTGGGGTATTAGGGAAGTCCTTTGGGGTGCAGGGTTAGGGTGATCCTTTGCGTGCAGGGGTAGAGTGGTTCTTTGGGTGGGTGTAGGGCTGGAGTGGTCCTTAGGGTGCTAGGATTAGAGTGGTCCTTAGGGGTGCAGGGTTAGAGTTGTCTATAGGGTGGCAGGGAAGTCCTTTGGGTCCAGGGTTAAAGAGTGGCCTTAGGGTGTTAGGGTGGTCCTTAGGGTGCAAGGTGAAAGTGGTCGTTGGGGTGTTAGGGAAGTCCTTTGGGTGCACGGTTAGAGTGGTCCTTTGGGTGCTAGGGAAGTCGTTAGGGTGCAGGATTAGAGTGGTCCTTGTGGTGTTAGGGAAGTCCTTATGGTGCAGGGTTAGAGTGGTCCTTGGGTTGTAGGGTGTCAGGGAAGTTCTTTGGGTGCAGGGTCCTTAGGGTGGAATGTTAGAGTGGTCCTTTGGGTGTTAGGGTTAGCGTGATCCGTAGGGTGCAGGGTTAGAGTGGTCCTTGGGGTGCAGGGTTAGCTTGGTCTTTGGGGTGCAGGGTTACAGTGGTCCTTGGTGTGTTAGGGAAGTCCTTTGGGTGCAGGGCTGTCAAATGTTTTGGTGCAGAGTGGAAATGGGAGGAGGACAGGGCAGAGAGAGAGCAGAGGAAGTACAGCTCTGACCCAGCCTTTATTATTTAAGACTGATTAAATATTTACTCTGCACTCACACACAAACACTGAGTCGGCTGAAGCTGCCGCACAGAGGAACCATGGGGCCAAAAAACAACCATGAAAGAGAGGGTCAGAGCTCAGCTTTAAATAACAAAATCATTACAGAATATTTACAGGTGTCAGCAGTCTTCTTTAAACTTTAAACTGCATGGAAACTCAGATCTTCTGTAAATCTAAATTGAGAATATAAATGTAAAATATATACATTTCATATTTTTTTCTTCAAAGGCCATATTTAATTCAGTAAGTTACTTTGATATGAATGCATGTAGCAAAATGTTAATAACAGCATTAGGAATTGTACTACTTATTATCTGTCTTTGGACTAAAGGAGTAATGTTAAAAAAAAAAAAAAAAAAAGAATCTTCTCCCAAAACAAAAGAAAATGTACAGCTGATCACTTGTGCTTAAAGCCTCCTCAACTTTTTAGCTAAAATCTAAACTTTTTTTGGCATTGAAAAACATAAAAACATGGTCCTTACTGTGAATGGCTTTGCATCTCTTGACCTGGAGGAGGACTCATTCTACAGTGTGGAATAAAACATCTATGTCCATGGGGAATGTTCTGAGGGAGGTTTATCTTAGCCAGGCTGGTGCCACCTAGTGCCTCCACTCAATTTCTTTTCTCTCCAGCGACTAGGTCAGGAATCAGAATACACTAGACCAGGCATGTCCAAACTATGGCCCGGGGGCCAAATGCGGCCCTCAGACAAATTTTTCTTGGCCCTTAGACTTCCAGGTGAAATGGCCCAAATTACCTTGAATCAAATAAAAATACATTTTGTACTGCAAGTTTCTTGCAAATCTACCTTGATAAAGCTAATATTTCATATTTAGTGTGTGATTTTAAGGATCTTAGCATGAATAAAGACTGATGGTTCATTCTAATGTGTTAAACATGCACATATTTCATTTATTCACTGTACTGAGCTCCAGTCTATGGCCCTCGATCGACCCTCTGCTTCATCTGTGTTTAGATATGTGGCCCTTGATGAAAAAAGTTTGGACACCCCTGCACTAGACGGTTTGCAGGAACCCTGAAAGTGCGAGTCCGGGCACCAGCCAATCAGCGAAGAGCCAAACATTCTGTTTTGGCAACGATTCCCGAGATCGAGGATTTAAAGACGGAGCAAAGAGAATGTTTGGTGAATTTGATCAAATTGAAAGACGTTACTGCTCTTCTTCCTACAGGATTTGGGAAAAGCTTAATATACATCACGACCCAATAGCAGCAATTGGTTAAATAAACAAAGTACCTGGTTACTGTCGCGTGAACGAATCCTAATGCTGCGAGGTCAGACTGTTTCCACGAAGTGAAACCGGCTTATGAGTCAGGCTAAGTTTATCTTTGTATTTTTATGGAATCATGCCATTAACATGCCACCCCCAGAAAGCTACACAGTGTTGCTTTACATACCAGTTCTGTGTTCTTTGCTGGTAGAGGGTCTGCTACCTGCTGGACTTACACAGTGCACCTTTAAAGGGCCCATAATGCACTATTTTCTGATCTATGTTATAATGTCTCCTCATCACAAACATACCTGGATCGGTTGTGTTTTGTTTCATTCTCACATGTTTAACACACAAAATCAATATATTTAGGTTGTTTCACCTTGTGATGTCATGTGATTATACAGGAAGTGCTCCACTGTGTTTTTAAACTCAATACACCTTCACTAGATTTGGATCATTTCAGTCCTGGAATTTCTACTGAACTAAATTTTAGCTATTAATGACATCACTAGGTGGAACAGAGCGTTTTTCGAGATGTAGAAAGACTAATAATCTTAGAAAGCAAAACTCCAGGTATATTTTTGATGAGGTAACAGCATTATAACACGACTTAAAGCTCACGAGAGTCATTTTTGCGCACTATCGGACCTTTAAGTTGACTTATTGGCATAATTCATCCTTTGTCAGTTCTAGATAATGAGACATTTTCACAATAATAAAGTATCAGCAGACTGTGGACTTGAACTGTGGAGAGAGTTGAGGTCAGGGCTGGAGAGCAGAGCTTTGTATCGATCTCAAGTCCAGAGATTAGCCTCAGGGGCTGATGGGAAACAGGAAACCACATCCACTCTCTCTCAGGGGTGAATCCTCTTTCTTCAAACTTGCCTCAATGGAGTGGAGTCAGATCATTTCGGTCGGAATACTAATCAATCTTGAGAAAATCGACTAATCACACGTCACGAAACAGACAACAAATCCGGTCTCTGATCAGGACTGATGTCATGTTTAGACATACCTCTTTTCTGCAGGAATCTCCTTCAGGTGTCACTGTGGATTTTTGTACTATTTTACCATATGGAATTCAAACTATAAATCACCTGCCCCCTAGTGTTCAAAATAGGTCATTACATTTACCTTCATACTATTCGTGCTTGGGACCAGTGGTGGAAGAAGTACTTGATTTTGTTACTTAAGTAAAAGTAGATACCAGGGCAAAAAAACCCTAAAAAACTAAAAGTATCAAAGTAAAAGTATCACACGAAGTACTGAAGTACCTGTTTAAAAATGTTCTTAAAGAGGAAAAAAAAGTATTTCATACAGATTTTGATACATCTTCAAATGTAGTGATTTTGATACAGATTTGTGCAAAATTTTGGTCAGCAGAAACAGTTGAGTCGATTTTTTTTTTTTTTTTTGCTCAAACTACAAATGTGTTAAAATTAAACCCTCAGCCTTTTCAGCAGGCCTATAATAAAAATACTTTTACTTGTCAGTCAAGTTCAAAAATGTAGTGGAGTAGAAAGTACAGATACCTGCTCTCAAATGTAGTGAAGTAAAAGTAAAGAGTCCAAAGATTAAAGTACAGACCTAAAATTTTGTACTTTACTAGGCTACTTTTACTTCTTTATATTCAACACTACTTGGGACTGACTCAAAGAGGACATGTGGCCATACCAACTTGTCAAAGCCTCATCCCGTCAGATTTCAGAAGCTAAGCAAGGCCAGGCCTGGTTACTACATGGATGGGAGACACTGGGAAAATCAGGTGTCACAGTGGGGCATCAGTCATAAAAACTGTCATTGTGTCCTTAGGCAAGACACTTCACCCACATGGCCTAGTATAAAAGTGATGTGTGAGTGAGTGATAGTGGTGGTTGGAGGGGCCAATGGTGCAGAATGGCACCCTTACTTCCATCAGTATGCCCCAGGGCAGCCGTGGCTACAATAATAGTTTACCACCACTGGGTATGGAGTGAATAAATAATGCTCTGTAAAGCGTCTTTGAGTGTCCAAAAATGCACTATATAAAACTAATGCATAATTATTATTATTATTATTATTATAAGTCAGACAGTTTGTACTTAAAAATTCATGCTCTCGAAGGATGGTGTCAAAAATCGTACTTTTGTAATTGATTCTGTGCAGTGACGACACACTGGGGGCCTATCAATTTCTATGTACAAAATTAATAACATATTTTCTGGAGCCTGTGATCAATACGAGCATTCATTGTTCTGTTTAGGTCAACAATAAACATTTTCACAAATATTTTCAACAAAAATGTGAGAGTGACCAACCTAAAAACTGTTGGCTAATGATTGTAATTTAAGATCTGAGAGACACGTTTAACGGCACAAATCATCTCACTCTTTCTCTCTTGCTCTTTCTGGTCAGATTGTGTTAAAACAAAGCTCAGACTAAAGTTTAACTTGAGCTTCAGACAGAGCAGAGCCTACAGTTAGCATCACACCCCCAGGTAATGTTGATGATATCAGCTGCAAACAAATCACCGATAGATGGTTAAATTCTATTAAAATATACTTGCCTCTCAACTTGATTAAAATAGCCAAGGTCGTGTCCAGTTTCTTCTTCTAATTCGTGTGTCTCAGCTGTTGAATAGTCACCATGGCAACGGTCAGGTGTGATTGGTTTGCAGATACACCGGTAGATACAGGCCAGCGGTGACAGGTGAACAATAGAAAAACATGAAACACGAGGTGCACCTGAATGCCTCGTGACACAAAGAGGAAACACAGGAGCATATTGTGTATACGCAAATTAAATAAATTATGTTCAAGCTTAAAGTTAATTTAAAGAGCCCGTATCACACTGTTTTATGATGTTATAATGTTATTTCCTCATCACAAACACACCTGAGTCGTGTTTTGTTTCATTCACACATGTTTAACTCATAAACTCTGCATATTTAAGCTTCTCTCAATCTGAAAACACTCTCTTCCACCTTGTGATGTCATGTGGTAATACAGGAAGTGCTCCACGGTGTTTTTAAACTCCAAACGCCTTCACTAGAATTATTTGGTCAATTTAACCTGGAATATTGAAGGTAAAAAGAGCTGTTATCTTGAAAACTGCCACTTCATGACATCACAAGGTGGACCAGAGCATTTTGAGCTTTGGAGATGTAGACAGAATAATAATGCACTTACTCAAACATGTGTGAATGAAACAAAACACAACTCCAGGTATATTTTTGATTAGGTAACAACTTTCTAAAATAGCTTTAATACATCTGAAGATCTGAATTCTGGACCCTGAGTCTGTAGATAAAGTTATATATTTGCAATTCTTAAAAGCAGATTTATATGTCATTAATTACGGGTAAAGAGTAGCTGTGAATCAACATATTAATAGGCCAATATTTATTATGTTTTTTCTTAACTTAAATAATGAGCTGCAGATCAGATGAGAGCAGGACCTACCATTCCTGTATTGATGATGTGGTGTTTCCATAGTCAATATCTCCTATAGGAAAATCTATAATTGTTGAGCTTAATTATTTATATTAGTAACAAGGTTTATTCTACCCTCTGTTAACTCAGCCACACCATATATAATGTATCTTAACCAAAATTATATTTAAATTATTTCATGCACGGTTGACTAATCCTGTATTGTCCTGAATTCAAGGCTTGAATGCTCTGAAAATGTCTATCTAAATGTTTATCACCTATTTTAACTCCATTATCCACCTCTGTATTTGTGTGCAAGGTTAAAATCTCACTTTCCAATTTTAATCATAAATCATGTAAATTAAAGCCACAGTCTGTAACATTTAGCCAAAAAATAGACTAAGGGCCTGTTTACATGAGAACACTTGTGGGTAAAAATGACAAAATATTTTATCGGAAGTGTCTTTCGTTTAGAAGGTGACGGCTTTTTTGGGGCTTAAAAACCACCGTCCAGAGTGGTAAAGTTGAATACGCTCCGTTATAGCATTTACGTCTACATTGCTCAAGATGCAAAAGTCTGGTCAGATCTGCTCACGTCGCGTACGCGTTTACGTTACATACATCACCACCGAGCATCACCACCGAGCCGTCTGGCATGCATACCCAGTCAAATTCCACACAGTTTTGCGTCACCGTATGCACGCAGATTTCCTCCCAAAAATGTTCGTCTAAACGTAGAATAAAAAGTGAAGACGCGACGCCACTTTTGCGTCTTCTGTTCAGACGTCATCATATAAACGTAGACTAAAATAATGGTTAGTTCGAATGCACTGAATAACATGCACCATACTCTGAACGGGCTTGCATCTCCATAAACCTGACATGGCATAAAACGTATCAAGAATATTTTAATGCATGGTTTTAACTGTATTTCAATGGAATCTCCAGAAAGTTCCACACTGCAGCTTTAAAATCCGTTGCGTGCTCCAGAGGAATGTTTGTATGAAGAGTCTCTTGCTCATCAGTTCTGCCCTTCTGAGCAGGAAGTCAATGGTCCCATTTCTATGATTACAGTAAACTGTATGAGATCAATATGTGGTTTACATGATGTATGTTAGAACGTCCAACAATATTTCAACAACACTGACATATGGCCAGACTGTTTGCAATTATACCAGGCAAAAGTACAATAATTATCTACATATCTTTCTTTCTTTTTTAAAAAAAAATCTATCTACAGTATCTATCTTTCTTTCTATCTATTAATAACTCAGTGGTGGAAGTGGAGTATTCAGTTTTGTTACTTAAGTAAAAGTACAGATACAGAGGTAAAAAGTTTGTCAAGTAAAAAATATTAGTTAATATTGTTACGTCATCAAAAACATACCTGGGGTTGTATTTTGTTTCATTCACACTTCCGATAATTTATGTTATTAGGGTTTGGGGTTTTTTTTTTCAGACTAAGAGTTTGTTTTCATACATGACAGTTTCGACTGTTCACTAATGGTCATGGTCTTCCTTAGAGTGGTCACGTGATGTTGCTGTGACCATCTGCAGTCCGAATTCCTCAGGACAATATCTCACGTGTGTGAGAGTAAAAAGCCCCCTTGTCCCGGTTTATAGTCTTGATCTGTAAAAATAACATTAAATGCTCTGTTCCAGCTTGATGTCATGAAGCAGTAGTTTTCAAGTTACCAGCTCCTATTACACCAAAGATATTCTTGTTGTCTTCTTATGTACTTCAAATTCTTAGGTTATTTTTAAAAACAATGTAGTGAAGTGTATTTACCTTGTTGACATGTTTTGGCTGCTAGCTTTAAGCCATCTTCAGAACTGTCGTCAGTGTTGTTGGGAACACTATGTACAAAATCCAATGCAAATCATGTAATAAATCATACATAGAGGAAAAGGAACACCAAAAGGAATGTGAAAAGGAAACATCAGGGAGACTCACCAGAATGCAAAAAGACAAAGTAGATAAACCTAAAATCTGCAATATGGGACCTCTGTAAAAGAAATAACCACATTCTGGATTGGGACGGGCCTCGAGTCACTGAATCGGAACACAACAAGTTCAAACGTTGGATCAGGGAAGCCAGTGAAATCAAGAAACGAGGCACAGACAGCAGTAACCCTGTTGACAGAGCGTTCCTCCTTTCACACACCTGGGACACCCTCCTCCAGAGAACACCAGGCAAGACGAGGCGTGGTCAGTCTGAGCGACCTGCCAGGTGAATCAGATTGACCACGCCTACAGGAAGTAACAACAGCTGATATACCACATGTCACCAACAACATTGAGGACAGTTCTGATGATGGCTTGCAGCCGAAACATGTCAACAAGGTAAATACACTTTACTACAAAAAGAGCCCAAGAAGTTGCAGCTCCTTTTACCTTTAGTTCAGTAGAGATTGGCAGTTCCAAGACTTAAATTATCCAAATGATTCAAGTGAAGGTGTATGGAGTTTAAAAACACAGTAGAGCACTTCCTGTATTACCACATGACATCACAAGGTGGAACAGAGTGTTTTCAGTTTGAGAAAATAACTCAGCCTAAATATTTGTGTGTAAAATGTGTGAATGAAACAAAACACAACTTCAGGTCTGTTTGTGATGAAGAAACAACATTATAACAAATACCTAAATATTCTACTTAAGTGCAGTACTTTTCTACTTCATTATACTTCATTACCTTCCACAATTGCCCTAAATCTAACAAAGCAACACAAAATTGAGCTCAGACTTGACTTCACCTTGAACTCGAGTGTAGTGACTCAGACTCACCTCTCTCCTAACCGGCCTAAAGCTGGAGTTCAGAGCTCGTACATTAGTGATGAGGCTTTCACAGACGCAGGTTAGGTTTCTCTCAGACAGGTGAGACAGGTGAGGGTCAGGTGATGAGAGCAGGGCAGGTGCCACACACAGGTGAGGACGAGCGGATCCTCACACATGCTCTGGTTGGACAGTTCGGGAGCACACGAGCAGAACTGAAAGGAAAGACAAGAGTTTCCGCGATTCTCAAAGATGATGGAGTTGTGTATCACAGAGCAACATGAGCCCACATTTAGATATTCATGGGTGTCAGCTTCCAGTTATTACACAACATTTTATAGATTTTGTATTAAACAGCGGCAGAAGAAGTACTTGGTTGTGTTACTTAAGTAAAAGTACAGATATTAAAGCAAAAAAAATTCTCAAGTAAAAGTAAAAGTTAAAAAAAAAAGTTTATAAAGCAATGTAAGTTTTTTGGGCTCACACAATAATAAAAAATACTTGTAGTGAATGTAAATGTAAATGAGTAGAAAGTACAGATACCTTCTCTCAAATATGGTAAAAGTAAAGTATCTATCCAAAATTTATACTTAAGAACAGTACTACTTATACTACTTTTACTTTGTTACATTCAACTACTGATTTTAAACAGTTAAACAGTTAATCAAACGGCAACAGGTATATATATATATATATATATATATATATATATATATATATATATATATATATATATATATATATATATATATATATATTTTTTTTTATAATTTTAAATCCATGGATAGAAATGTGTGCTTTGCATTTGAAACTGTGAGGACCAGACTGTGTGTCCCTGTCCTACAATCTCACAACATCTACAGTATTTAAAGGTACAGTGTGTAACTTTCTGGAGGAGGCCTGTCTACTGCATGATTCCCTGGAAATACAAAGAGAACATCATGAAGATAAATACATTTTACACCGTACTGAAGCTCTTCTCCAGGCCACATACGAGTCAGGTTAGTGGATATGCAAGAAAACATCCAGAAAACATTTATTTTTGTCTATTTTTGGCACAAAAAGTTGCGTACACTACCCGTCAAAAGTTTTAGAACACCACACTTTTACTGTTGACCAAACTAAACTTTCTAAACTTTTGATTCATGAAAGTGTCCACCTTTGGCAGATATAACAGCTAAACACACTTGTGGCTCGTTCTTTTTACATTAGAAATCAAATATTCTTCAGAAAGTTCTTCCCAAGTCTGTTGCAGAAGTTCCATAAATGTGTGGCACTTGTAAGTTGTTTGGCTTTCACTCTTCTGTTCATTTCATCCCAAACCAGCTTGACGGGGTTTAAGTCTGGAGACTGTGCTGGACACTCCATGTTTTTATGTTTACCATCTTGTTCTGTTTTCCTGAGGTAATTTTGGCAGAGCTTGGACTTGTGTTGACGTTATCTTTTATCTTTTCTTTATATATATATATATATATATATATATATATATATATATATATATATATATATATATATATATATATATATATATATATATATATATATATATATATATATATAATATATATATATATATATACACCTCTGTCTGTTCAGTATTTACCTTTGTACCATTTCAAGCTCTTCATGGGATTTCCACGACTTGAATTGCATTGAATTGGAAAAATTAGGATGTTCTAAAACTTTTGACCCATAGTGTACTACTGTACTGTAGCTTCTGTTGTGTCCCATGATGTTCAGGATTCTTATAATTATTGAATTAGTCTTGGTGTAGTCTTGATTAGGTCTGATGCGAGTTCCCAGAAAACATTTTACACTTTCACACAACTTATCAGAAGTGTATCAGATGTGTTTCTGGCACCAGTTTAAAGGAGACATTTTGAGGACTTTTGACAAATGATTTTGAATTGTCAGTTGTGATGGTAGAATTTCTTAGCCTGATTCATCAGACAGTTTCACTTCGTGGAAACCGTCTGACCTCGCAGCATTAGGATGTGTTTGCTCGACGGTAGGCAGGTACTTTTTTTATTTAACCAATCACTGCTATTTGATTGTGACATATGTAATGTAAAAAAAAATCCTGTAAAAAGAAGGGCAATAACATCTTTCTCCTTGATAAAATTCACCAAACATTCTCTTTGTTCCGGCTTTAAATCCTCGATATTGGGAATCGTTGCCAACACAGAATGTATATCTTCGTCTACATCCATCTCAACCGCTTTGTTTACTGTTGTGCTGTACCACAAAAGGGACCCAGACAGGCGATTGAGTTTGACGTCATGGCTTCACAGCTCTTCACTGATTGGCCGGTGCGTGATCCACAACTTCTGGGGTTCTTGCAAACCGTCTAGAGTATTCTGATTCCTGACCTAGTCGCTGGAGAGAAATGAAATTGAGCGGAGGCAGCGGAGGCTAATAATTTCTCTCAAAACTCTCAAAACATCTACAACTCCATTTATATATTTTTTTTACCTAGAACACCATTTTGTAAAATATTTTGTCACGTCAGAGAGGGCGCAGAGGTCAGAGCACACAGGACTTCGCACAGCCCTCAGTGTATTGATAACAGTATAGTGTGTTATGTAAGATCTCGTGACAGACTGAGCCCGTTGTGTGGTTTTAAATAAGCGTCAGAAATTAGCTCTGATCAATAATAAATGAGTATAGAAGGTACAGTATATACCAGGTCATTAAATATTAAGCCTGCTGCCCTGCCTCCCTGACCTGTTAACTCCGAGTCGAGTGAGGTGAAGAGACAAGAGCTGCGTAAGCTAAACTTCATCAAGAGTTCAAGATCCAGCGACAGAGGGCCTGACATTTCCCCCACAGCAAGAACCGAGAGAGGGTATCTGACTTCTGTGGGGCCACATAACATATTTAGACCACCATGTTAACTTTTGCTGTTTTGAAAAATGCTTATTAACATGTTTCAACAAGATTCGCTAAGTTGTTGTGTACAGTTTTGTATCATGTTTTTGAATATTTATGGAGATTTATTGTCATGTGGGATGGGGGAATGAGTGAGGCAGACTTGTGAGCAGAGAATAGGACCAAATCTTACAGCTAACCGTGAGGAGGGCTCAAAAAGGGCCCTGGAGAGATCCCTAAATTACTCAAACATGCATGGATGGCATATAAAATCTCTTCAGACATGTTTTTGATGAGGGAACAAGGTTATAACATGGCAGAAAGCAAATAAATTAAGGCTCTGCAATTAATTGAATTTTAATTGCGATTTTGATTTGTGTGTCAAACGATCTCCAAACACATAATCGAGTTGAAACGCTTTTATTTTTACATAGAGAGATTGTAGAATAGCTGGGTATAGTTTATTTTGGATACACTTATGTTTTTCTCTGCTTTATTTCATGTTCAAAGTATATTTTATTCGTTTTATGTTTTACACATCGTAAAACTGTTCATATTTGTAGCTTATATTTATTTTTAATTTGAAAGTTTTGCATACTTTTTTTTTTTTTTTTTTGAGAGAGAGAAATTCTGAATAAATGCATTGTGTAACTGAAAAATAACTAAATAATTCAATATTGACCAAAATAAGTGTGATAATGATTTTTTCCATAATCACCATACAGATCAGATATGTTTTGTTTTTGTCCAAGAGTCAAAAAACAAACAGGAAAACACTCATTTAATTATAAAGCTTCATTTGATTGAATCAATCTTCCTTCATCAATCCAGGCATTCACTTTTGTCCCTTCATTTAAAAATGCTCTGGTTCAGTATTTACAGGACCCGTGTAATTGTTTTTGATTATTTTGTTGTTCATCTTGTTATATTATGTGACTATATTTGAACTCTGTCTTAGATGGCGAAACATCTCAAGGGGCTTATCCTTCAAACAAATACATTTAAATCAAGCAGCCTTAAAAGAAAGAAAGAAAGAAAGAATTTTTGCATACAATCCCCCCCTCTTTAAATAAAAGTAAGAGAGCAGAGAAGTTGGCAGATTTGGGTGTGGGTGAAAACTGAAGATTTCTGAGCAGCCCAGCCTCGACAACATGATTACTCAGATATGTTTGAATCGATGGAAATACAACTGTGAGTACATTAACGGTGAGGAACACTGTTAAAACACGGTTAAAAGCTCATAAAAGTCGATTTGACATAATACACCCCCATTTTTAAATTTCTTGCACAGCCTTCTACACAGAGTTTACAGGTTTTCCAAAAAATCATCAGTCAGACAAATGTTATGCTCAAGGACACAACAGCAGAAAGAAATGGGGAGGGTGGGATTTGAACTACCAGCTCATTAAACAAATACATCCAGGTCAAAGTGTTTCAATAAAGGTGCACTGTGTAACTTCTAAGGTGTTTTTATAGCTCAAAAATACCTTAAAAACTTGAATTCTTACCATGTGAGGGCTTGCTTCTCCATAGATCTGAATATTAACCCGTCTCCATTGTGATTAACCAAAATATCGTGATATCAAATCGTCAAAAGTCTCTCAATAATATCATGGGCCATCACAACATATCGAATTACAAGTTTCTTTGCTTAAATTAAGAGATTTGGAGCAGCAATAGCTAAAAAAAAAAAAAAAACAGAGGGAACTACATAGACCATGATCCTTTGCTCCATTTTGGTGCAAATTACATGAAGAAATAACAGTTTCTAAGCACTTTTAAATCTTTGTTCTTTCATTTTAAGGCATTTTAAGAGGAAAAAGTAGAATATTCACAATTTTATCGTAAAAGTATCGTACCGTGAAATTTGGATATCGTTACATCCCTACAAAACAATAATATCTCCATGGAAATGAGTAGGTGACGGACCCTCCACTAGAAAAACTACACAGCACACCTTTAAAAATCGCCTTATAACATGATTAAAAGCTTCTTTAACCAAATATTTGAGTTTAAAATAAAGTTGAGGCCATTGTTTCTCTCGGCGCAGAGGGAGGTTGCTGAGGTCTTCTTCCTGCAGGTCCTCAGAGGGGCCGGACTGACTCCAGGTCTAAAGCAGATTTAACGAGTTGGACCTGATTAAAGCAGGGTTAATGGGAGAAACGGCACAGAGCAAAAGATTAATTAAAGCTGGAAAGATTAAAACACAACGTAAAATTATCTCTCAAACCGAGGCGGTGGTTTTGAATGGAGCTTTAAAGACGTTTTGACAGCGAACACAATGATGCTTCGAATTGGTGGATTCCAGTGGTTCTAGTCGTCCCGGATATGGAGACTAGAGACACATTTGCCTTTTGATACTTTGCGGTGAAATAATGCTGGGGGTGTTCTACATGTATCCCTAATGGCAGAATGTTTAGGAGGTGACACAATTAGGGTGACCACATTTTCACAATTCAAAACTGGGACACACCCGGGTTGGGATGGTTGATATAAATAAAATTGTGAAAAAAGTGCGTAACACTGTGTATTCTCCACTCAGTTTGGGCCATAAACTGAGGGACTTCTATTGGTGCATTTTTTCCCCCTCATGGTCATTTTCAACCTCGGTTTTCGGTATTTTCGCAAAAACAAGTGACAATTTATGCCTCTCATTACTGTTGGCGGGTATCAGATTGAACAAAAATAGGGACACCTGGGACATTTCTTGTATAAAACTGGGACAAATCAGTGGTTTTGGATAAATCTGATGGGACAGGGGACACACGGCTCAAAACTGGGTCTAGTCACCCTAGATCAGGCATGTCCAAACTATGACCCGGAGGCTAAATGAGGCCCTCAGATCAATTTTTGAGGCTCATGTTTACTCAACCCAAATGACCAAAGGTAGTTATTTTTACTGCTGATTAACTTAATTTTTTTTTTTTGACGTGGTACAGACTTAACTCAAGCCTTATTAAAGGTGTGCATGCTCAGACAAACCTACATCAAATGCAGCATTTTGAAAAATTCACTAGTCTGTGGGCTTAAGTTTCAATATGTGGCCCTCAGTGAAAAAAGTTTGGACACCCCCACCCTAGACACAACGCACACATCAGCAAAAACTGTCAAAAAAGTTTTAGGACTGCATGAAAAGTCAAGAAAAAACACAAAATGGATTTAAACAGCACATTTTCAGGAGCCTGTGATCAATACGAGTTTTCATAATCCTGTTTAGGTGTTTGATTTTCAACAAAACGGTGAGAGAGTCTAACTGAAAAACTGTTGGCTGATGTACTTCCAGCTAACTCAGGTCTTTCTGGTCAGATTCTCCTAAAATAAAGTATAGGTTAAAATCCAATAAAGCCTCAGACAGAGCAGTGCCTACAGTCAGCGTCACACCTCCAGAGAATGTTAATGATTTCAGCTGCAAAGTAACTTTGCCATGAAATATCCAAATGGTGAATTCACAAAAGTTGAACCTGCTCATTTATGGTAAGAACTCAATATTTCATGTACTAGTATTTTAACTATATTAATTTGAAAACCTATATTAAATATTATAGATCTGTCGAATGTTACAATGTCATCTGAAACAAATTATCCCAAATTAAAATAATAGTTAAAGGTGCAATGTGTAACTTTTCCTTTGGGGGATCCGCTGATATGACGATGTTGCGTTGTCTGGAGTTTCCATGGGTGATATTAAACTTCTCTAACATATATTTCTTTTATCATGGGAGTTTGTAGTTCTCAAACATACCTTTAAAACATGCACTCCTTTGTGAGCGAGGCCACTTCTCCACAGATATGACCTGTAAATTGGTCTAGCGGCATTTGTTTAACATCATACACTGAAATATTCAAGACAAAGCAATAAAATCTCTAAAAAAATAAAAGCAGGTGACAGGCCCTCCTCTGGAAAAGTTCCACAGTGGACCTTTAAAATAATAAAAGCTAGATAGTTAAATTATAAAGGGGTAGTTACAATTATAAACTCAGAAACTGTTGACTCAGACTGTCGCCATGGTAACAGCCAGGCTTCGTGTGATTGGTCCATTATGCACGAGAAAATGAGCAAAACATCAAACTTATTTTTTGTGTATTTGTAATTAAAGGTGCATTGTGTAACTTTTCCGTCAAAAACTTTTCTCTGTGGAGTGTTACAAGATTTCTATCTTCATGGAGACCAAACCAGACCAAGTTACAGGTCAGATCTGTGGAGAGGCGACCCCGCTCACAGTCAGAATGCCTGTTTTTGTATTTATTTTTGAGCTATAAAACCACCTGTAATTGAATAAATGTAAGTTAGAGCTGTTTAATGTCATACTGTGGAACATTCCAGGCAGACCAATGACATCTCCATAGAAACAAACAGGTGACGGACCCCCATCCAAAAAGTTACGTAGCACACCTTTAACAGAAATTTTAAAAAAGAGAGAAAAACAGATGAAGTTTGTGACAGATTTAATTTCAGTTCCAATAATTAGCGTCATAATCGTATTCATAAATAATAATAATAATCAGATGATTCTTCACACAGATACAGTCATGTGACCCGTCATGTGACAGCGTTATATACAAATCAACAGGCCTCAAATAAAACACTTTAAAAACAAACAGACAAACAGCAGGAAGAGCCGCCTGCAGCAAGTAGACAGAGCCCAGTCCATAGGGTTTGATACAGTCTCCAACACGTAGACTGTGACAATTTCATAAGGCTTTACAAGAGGCAGAGAAGAATGGATAAAACCAGACTTTATCAACAATTTAATATGAATAACGTAATAATTTAGTCTTTAGGTTTAGTTTTGTGTTTTGAAATTATTAGACTTTACCATTGTGTGAAATATAACAGCATTTTCCCTTGTGAATCCAGGTCTTAAAGGGCTCATATTATTACTATCATATTTTCTGATCTCTTATAAAGTCGTTTCTTCATCAAAAACATTCCTGGAGTTGCGTTTTGGGAGTTGAATTCTTCTCTCAAAGGGAAAACTCTGTTCCACCTTGTGATGTCATGTGTTAATACAGGAAGTGCTCCACTCCACACACCTTCAAAAGAATAATTTTAGAGAATTTCATCACCAGAATTGCCCATTTCTACTGAACAAAAGGTAAAAAGGAGCTGTTAATTTGAAAACTACCGCTATATGACATCACAAGGTGGAACAAAGCATTTTTTTTAGCTTTGGAGACGTAGGATACATTTACACTGAAATGAACCACCGTATCGGAAACAATTTACATCGTTTCTGTGTCCACAAGCCTGCCCTATCCACAGCTTTGAGCATATTTGTTTACATTTTACAGAACTGAGCGCTCAAAAAAACATCTCGCTCCTTGTGCGCTGATGCGGTTCAGCTTCTGTCGGTCTAAAAGACACGACTCAGTGGATTATGAGTGTTCTTTCTGTGACAGAGGGGTGTTCTGCTGATGGTGAGTCTGTTCTGTGCTTCTGTCGCGTTGGAGATGGTTCATGTTAAACTTTTCAGAGATTATGCACAGACCGTATATATGAATGGACATATATTCTAGCCTCTTAGCGTTTTGGCGGTGAATTACTTAGACCTACATTAGCGTATCAGTGTTTTCAGGCGTCCACACAGTGATGGATCAGATCTGTACTCATTTGTGGGAGCTGGCGGCACCAAATCGTTCTGTCACTGGAGCCGTTTTCCATCGAATTAGTACGGACGAACACTGTATCCGCAACAAAAACGTCTCAAATACGTACTAGGGTGGATGGGGCCATAGACAGACAAATAATAAAGAGTTACTCAAACATGTGTGAGTAAAACAAAACACAACTCCTGAGGTAACAACATTAAACGAGATTAAAAGTTCAAGTCAGTTTTGTGTAATATAGGACGTTTAAGCATTGCGAGATAGGGACAGTTTCTTGGTTTGTTCTTGTTAATAAATCCTGGTTTGGTCCACAGATTCCTTTATAAACCTCTTGAGTTTTTGCTGCAGTGAAACCGTTGGTGAAGCAGATTAAGACAAAAAGCAGCAGCGAAAAAATACAGACTTTTACCATAAACATTTGACAAAACACACACACACACATTTTGAATCAGTTCACACCAAATCATCGACAAAAAGTGTTTACAGCTGATATAAAAATATTAACGGTAAAACAGCTGGGGTGTGACGGACTGCGTGACTACCTGCAATCCATTTTCACATTTGTCAAACTTTGTCAAGGCTCGGATGGGTAGAATACTTTGTGTATTTAGTAGAAAAAAGATAAAATGTTCAAATTGAGATGGTTTGGACGTGTGGAAACGAGGAGTAGTGAATATTTGAGTAAAAGGCGGCAGAGGCCATGAAAGACGAGGCCCCCTAGAGGAAGACCAAAGAAGCACGTAGTGAAAAAGGACAAAGTAAGTAGGAGTGGCGTTTGGTGTGAACTGGTTTAAAACAGTACATTCAGATACAGGCTCCGTTCACACTTTAAAGTCGCACTGTGTAACTTTTCTGGAAGAGGGTCCAAAACCAGCTTGAGTCCATGTAGGATGATGTTTTTTTTTTTTTTTTCCCCAGGAATGTTCAACTGTATGGCATTTAACTTAACTATCTCCATGGAGACAAACAGGCCAGGTTCAGGGTTCCCACTCTTTTTCACTGACAATATTTCAAACCTAAAGTGACCTAAAGTGAATTTTCCATGACTTTACAGCACCTATATGTGTAGAATTGATCAGACTTTAGGGCTAAATATGAAATGTTAACTATTTTCACTCACCTTATGGTTTGGTATTATAGTTTTTTAACATTCAAAACACTGTCAGTGCATTTATTGTCGTCTCTTTTAAACAAAAGGCGCAGACGTTTGGAAATAATCATAATATCCTATTGATAACTTAACAGAATGCTGTAGTTGCGTGAAAGATACTAAAATTCCATGACTTTTCCAAAACGTTCATCGAATTTTTGAACTTCTATGACTTTTCCAGGCCTGAAAAATTAGATTTTCAATTTCCATGACTTTTCCAGGATTTACATTTCCATCATGGGAACCCTGCAAGTTACAGGTCAGATCTGTGGAGATGTGAGCCCACTCATGTTAATAATGTATGTTTTTGGGGTAGTTGAAAGATAAAAACACTTCTGATTGAATAAATACAAGATATATTTAATCTTTTCAATGCCGTACAGTGGAACACCCCAGGCAAAGCAATAACTTCACCATGGAGACGTGCAAATGGCAAACCCTCCACCACAAAGGTTGCGCAGTGCACCTTTTAATTGTTGTCATAGTGTTTTATAAAGAGCCAATGCCACAATCCACTACTATGGGAGTTGAGTGGTGCACAATGCAGACTCTCATAAACATTCGCTTTCATATTTGGGACTTTCTCTGACTGCCTCACCTGTACGTGCGTGTGTTTGGACAGAGGGAGGCAGAGGAATGGACCTAAGGAAAGACGGGGAGCACATGCAAACTCCACTCAGAGATCAGGAGTCTAACCCACAACCTCGAAACTAAGCGGCAGGAGACAGATTAAAGGTCATATATGATGCAAAATTGACTCTTGTGAGGTTTAAGTCATGTTATAATGTTGTTACCTCGCCAAAAACGGACCTGGAGTTGTGTTTTGTTACCATTCACACATGTTTGAGGTGGGGGCTACATCTCCAAAGCTCAAAATACTCAGTTCCACCTTGTGATGTCATGAAGCAGAAGTTTTAACAGCTTAAGTTCACAGCTATTTTTTACCTTTTGTTCAGCAGAGGTCTGAAATTATCCAAATGATTCTAGTGAAGGTGTATAAAGTTTAAAAACACAGTGGAGCATTTCCTGTATTACCACATGACATCACAAGGTGGAAAAGGTTTGAAAGAAGAACTCAGCCTAAATATGCAGGGTTTGAGTGTTAAACATGTAAATAAAACAAAACACAACTCCAGGTTTGTTTGTGATGAAGAAACATTATAACATAGATCAGAAAATAGTGTAATATGGGCTCTTTAATCACTCTGCAGCAGGAACGGAGGGAGGACTGAGGGGCAAGAGACAGGCTAACCACTCTGCCATTGTGCACCACATGTGAAACATGTTAGTGTAGAACTCACATATATTAATATTTTCTTATTTACATCTCTTTCTGTAACCTCTGGGAAAGTGTTGTGTGGACGGAGCCTGAGTTTAGTCCAAATAAAATCCAGTCCGTTCCAGTTTGTAAGAAAAAAAACATGGAAGGAAGAATCAGCTTCATCCTGAGGCGGAACTGGAGCCGTCTTTACTGACCCGGACCAGCTCCTGGGACAGAACCTCCAGATCCTAAAAGAGAGAAGGAATGTGTTAGATTTACACCAAACTCATCAGATCCCTCTAGACCTGAAATTCAACCTTAAAGGCACTCTATTACACAAAATTGACTATTGTGAGTTTTTACTTGTGTTAGAATCATAGACTGTATAAATAAATGGACATAGGCTCCTACTGAATCTGGCTCATATTGACTTACATTGGAATATTGTCACCCCTCTCTCTGTAACTGCTGCAGTAGGCCTCATAATTTTGGTCTTAAAACGTTCGTATTAACCCATTCTATGTGATTCTGTTTTTTTTTTTTTTTGTTTTTTTACGTTTTGCCTGTCAAAAAAATCCTATTCATAACATAGAGCCCATCTCCAAATTCTTTTTTATACAGTCTATGGTTACGATGTTGTTACCTCCTCCAAAAACAGACCTGGAGTTGTGTTTTGTTTCATTCACACATGTTTGAGTATTGTATTTTTCGCACTATTGGGCACGCTTCATAAGATTCCAACCCCATCAAAAAACAACTGTGTGCCCCACAATCCAGAGCGCCCTATACACGAATCCACTCGGGTGTCCCAGCACGACTTCAGTAAACTACAAAGCCGCACCACCCACAGCCCACGCAAACACGCATGGAGCAGACAGCGACCACGGCGCGAAAAACACCCACAGCCACACTCATCACTCCACGCGGACGAGGAGTGGAACGGAGGAACGAACCGAAAAAGCAAGTGCAATGTGCCACTTCTAGCCACAACTGAGTCACTGCGAATACGCCAACAATCCAGCGGTACCAGACAGCACCCTCCCTACGCGCCACAATTGAACAAAGCCGAGCGTCACCGTGAACGCGACAAAAAAAGTCCCACTGAGCCATCCAACTATTGTGTTTCGTTTAAAGTCCGGTGCGGTTTATATGTGAAAAAAGTTCGGAAAAAGACCATTCTATGACAGTGCGCCTTATAATCCAGAGCTCCTAATAGTGCGGAAAATATGGTAATCCTGGTTTATTAGTCTGTCTACATCTCCAAAAAAGCTCTGCTCCACCTTGCAATGTCATGAAGCGGGATTTTTCATGTTTTTATTTTATTTCAGTAAATATTGGCAATTCAGAATGATTTTAGTGAAGGTGTATGGAGTTTAAAAGCACAGTGGAGCACTTCCTGTATTACCACATGACATCACAAGGTGGAACAGAGCCTTTGTGTGTTAAACATGTGTGAATGAAACAAAACACAACTCCAGGTATGTTTGTGATGAGGAAACATTATAACAGAGATCAGAAAATAATAAAAGCGGGCCTTTAAATGGGCTGTACCTGATTTTTTTTTCATGGTCCGATATGGTAAAATAGTATATTTGTTATTTTGTAAAAGCAACCACAGTCTGCATCAAATTATAGAGTCTTTAATCCTCCGCAAACCAAGAAGTGAGTTGTTAAAAATTGCTAATTGTTATTAGTATTACCGTGATGGCAAAACTCCACTCTTGCCTCTGAAAATTGTGAAAAGTGCTTAAAAGGTATGAATAATTAGGATGCTTGAAATGAGCTAAAAACTGGGAAATAAAGTGAACTGAAATTAACTAAAACTAAATTTGCAATGGCTTTAAAGGCCCTTTGAACTAGTCTGAACCCAAACAAACTTGTGTAAACCGGTTGAGATCCTGCTCATACCTTCTGTAGATGCATGTTCTTGGTCAGCTGCTCCTCTAACATGTGCTGGAGCTTCTTGTTCATCTCTCGGAGGTTGTCGTCTCCAGGTTTGACCAGGTCTCTCAGCACGGAGCCCAGTTTGCCTCGGTCTGTGTGGGGCGCACTGTGAGCCCCGCCGACCCCCGCGCCGGACACGTCTGAGGAGCAAACGGCAAAAACGTAAACAGAAAATCAAGAAGAAAACATATAATGGTGCGGTGTTCAAAAGAGTCTGGAATGGCAGTGGTGCAGGGGATTAAGCGTCTGCCATAGAACTGGAGGGTTGCCAGTTCTTATCCCGTCTGAGCACATGTTGTGATGTGGCAACAAGACGTGATTCTGGCATAAAAATTCAGTCCTGGCATTTGAGTTTAGTCCTGGTTTAGTCCTGGTTTAGTAGTGGTTTAGTAGAGGTTTAGTCCTGGTTTAGTCCTGGTTTAGTCCTGGTTTAGACCTAGTTTAGTCCTGGTTTAGACCTAGTTTAGTCCTGGTTTGGACCTGGTTTAAAGCTAGTTTGATCAATTAAGGAGCATCTTTTCCAGTGAAGGATCTGCCACTTGTTTGTCTCCATGGAGATGTTATTGCTTGCCTTTTATGTTCCACAGTGCAGTTTTAATACTATATCTTACTTTTGTTCAATTACAAGTGTTTATGTAGCTAAAAAATGATGAATGGATGAATGGCGAGTAAAAAATTAAAGCTCCACTGTGTAACGTTTCCAGTATTTGCCTTAATTGACTAAATATTTCTTTGTCCAGAAGTTTCCACAGTGAAGCATTCAATGTATATCTTGAATTTAATGAATTATAGGTGACCTTATTGCAAATAAATACAAATTCTTAAAAAAAAATTGAGTATTCTTACTATGATTTGAGCTGTGACTTTGCCTCATCACATCAACTGCGTGTTTAATGCCATACTGTTGAACATTCTAGCAATAACATCTCCATGGTGACAAGAAGGTGGCAGACTCTCGTTCAAAAAACTAAAAATATTCTTAGTAATAATAATTTCTTTGGCACAAAATCCCTACTGAACAAATATTATAATCCAGCCCAATACTGTTGCCCGATCCTTTGTGGCTGAGAAGGACGAGTAAAAGTAAAAAAAATATCACAAATATTCAGAGTACAGTGGTCTTAGAGCCAGTGAATTTCCTTTAAAGACGGACCTTAAGCCGAGACAATATGGATCTGAGAGGCTTAGGAAAATTAGAATATTCCAGAGCGAGTTATAGAAATCATAAAGGTTTAAATCCTGGGCTTTTCTATGAGAGAGTGAGAGCATTAAAGTGAGAGAGAGAGGCACTATGATGGAAATGTAAAGATTTAACACGGAGCTGGGCCCATGACGCAGAGAGGCACAAGAAGAGAGAGGAAACCAGCGAATCGTGAAATTAAGAACAGACTAAGACACATATGCAGTGGACACATGTAACTTTTTACACACAGATAGGCTGGTTCAATTTCGGAGCAATGTCACAGTTAAAGTGTTGTGTGTTTTCTGTCGTGGACGTCAATGTGATGGTCAGTCGCATTAATATGTTAAGAAAAGTCATGTTTGGTGCAGTGAAGGCTCATTCTGCTAAAAATAAACTTAAGAGGTCACCCGTCACCTGCTTGTTTCTATGGAGATGTCAATGTCATACTGTGGAACATTCCAGGCAGAGCAATAAGGTCCTGTTTACACGAGAACACTTGTGGGTAAAAACGACAAAATATTTTATTGGGAGTGCCTTTTGTTTACACTGTGACTGCATTTTTGGGGCTTAAAATTGCAAACATCTGAAACCACCCTCCAGAGTAGAAAAGTTGAATACGCTCCGCTGTGGCGTTTCCGACTACACTGCCCAAGACGCAAAACTCTGGTCAGATCTGCTCACATCGCGTCCGTGTTTATGTTACATACATACAGCACACAGAGACAAACATGTGTACACTGTTGGGTAACCGTATGCACGCCGATTTCCTCCCGAAAACGCTTGTCTAAACGTAGAATAAAAAGTGAAGACGTGACGCCACTTTTGCATCTTCTGTTCAGAACCGTCATCATATAAACGTAGCCTAAACAGCTCTACCTTACATTTATTAAATTACAGGTGGTTTTATAGCTCAAAAGTATCTCAAAAATCAAGCATTCTGACTGTGAGTGGCGTCGCCTCTCCACCGATCTGACCTGTAACTTGGTCTGGTTTGGTCTCCATGGAGATACAAAGGATTAATACCATACTGTGAAACATTCCAGACGAAGCAATTACATCTCCATTGAGCATTTGATGGAGCTTCCACCAGAAAAGTAACACAATGCACCTTTAAAATAAAAGCAACATTGAAGGATGACATGTATCTGACAAAAACTGTTCAAGCTGCGTCTAAAAAGTCCAAAAATTACAAAGATTTGTTTGCAGCCAGATCCACCCATATCATAAGACTGGATCAGGAGTGTGGAGAGTATTTCAGTGTTGGAAAGAAAACTATATAATCTTAAACTGAAAAGATACAAATACGATGAGCGATGGGAAAAGTGGAATGTGTTCATAAATGACACCAGTAAAATAACATAGTACATTAAAGTGTCATTACCAAATGTAGGTTTAAATAAGAACCTGTTACTCCAGACTTTTGTTACATTGTTTTGATCAGGCTATCCCCAGGTTTGACTACCCCAGATTTAAGACTTTAAAACCTTTTTAAGACCACTTAAATGAAAATTAAAACCAACACTGCACCTATTATGCGGCCGAAAAACACCCGATCCAATTCTAATAATGACCAACCAAATACTATATCCAGAATCTAAGAGCCACTGTGGATTAAACCTGCACTTCCCCATGATCCATCCAACGTCTTCCTCCACTCTACTGATTGTTTACTCATTGCCGCCGGAGTCAGAAACCAAAGTATTGTTTGCGCAGACTCCAAATTAGACATTCATTCATGTTACCTGATTTCACGTTGTTGTTTTTTTCCCCTCTCTCCATTTAACATTGCACTACAGCCCGGTTGAGTAAACAAAAAATAGGCTAATGAAATTTAAGACCTTTGTGAAAAAAATGAGACTTGGACAACATAATTTAAGACATAATTTAGGAACATGCAATTTAAGACCTTTTTAAGACTTTTAAGATCCAGCGGCTACCCTGTTGATCTCTTTTGTTTTTTGTATGTTCTGAAATGGTTTTTTAAAAATCAATAAAACTAAGTTACAAAAAAAAAATTTAACAAAAGCAAGATTGGAGATGAATTAAAAGATTGTCTTGCTTCGGTGTGTTTATCAGTCCAACATTTCCAGAATAAAGTCCATAAAAACAGGTCGTTTACTTCAATTTTACAGATCTTCCTATGTTTTACAGATAATCCCGTTAGAATACGGCTAAAGTTTGTGGTTTTAACGTGACATTTTCTCAAGACTGGGGAGGTCATATTATCACATTTTTGTTTGGAACTTGTTTAACAGCCCAAATCAGGTCACCAGTGGTAGGTCCAGCTAAACGAGTTCTTTATAGAGATGTAACAATATCCAAATCTATCGGTACGATATTATCACGGTATGAATCTCATGGTATGATATTTATTAAGATATTTTGGAGAGGCTAATATAATTGTAGATAGGACACTTTTTTGCTTTTAAAATACCTTGAAAAGATTTTGGTGTGCATTATTACTGTCGTAATCCCAAGAACTCAAGTAAGAAACAAATCTCTTCTTGTTGTCTGCACTGAAATGAATCATGGGATATGTAGTTCTTACTATAAAACCATGCATTTAAGCAGAGGAACTTGTGATTCGATATATTGTGACAGCCCATGATATTACTGTTAGGCTTTTGACAATATCACGATATTTCGATTATTGTTACATCCCTAGTTCTTTATGATCAGATTGTGTTAAAACAAAGTTCAGATTAAGTCTTAACTCGAGTAACAGAGCTTCAGACAGAGCAAATCCTACAGTTAGCATCAAACTATCTGGGAATGTTGATGCCATCAGCTGCAAAGTGTCGATAAAACGAGTAAAATGTCACATATTGTCTCTTTAAGTTGCATTTTCCCCTTTACACGTTCCTTTGTAGATTTACGGTGACGTTTCTCATTACGCTGGTGCAGACAGCAGCCGGGCACAGCTCAGAGGATTCTGCTTGTCTCATGTTATATTTATCTCTGTGTTTCTGTCCTGTTTTTAATAATAGCTGTGGATTATTGCCTCCCACTCGCCTTCCTCTTCGGCTCGTTTTGAAATGAGCCTCTTCTGTCAGAGCGTAATCACAGCGAGGAACAGAGGATCACGTGGACCACATCGACTGTCTAATGTGACTCCATGTTTTCTAATGAGTAAATGTGTTTGTTCCCAGTCCAATGCTAACTGCCAGAAGTGAGACTGCCAATTTATGTCTATGGCCTCTCTGACTACCCCCACACAATAGATGAAATTACAGTTACAAGTGAGCTAGCTTTAGAGAACAGTTTGTCAGTAAGTCGCTCTCACCTTTTTGCTGAAACTCCTAAAGAAGACTGTGAACACTTATACTGATCACAGGGTCCTGAAAATGTGTGTGATCCTCAATTAACTTTATTGTTATAGACTGGCTCCACAAACTTGACATTATTTTTGTATGGCTTAAACCCTTTTACACCCTTAAACACTGAAGCTACTGTGAAAAAAATATAAAACAATTATTTTATATATTGGTTTTACAGGCCAAGATGTTGGTATTTGATAGATATTACCAATAAACCATTTCACCAAATCTGTAATATGAAAACTAAACAACAAATGACCTGAGATTATATATTTTATTTTCTTATTTTTCTATTTTATTTTGACTTGTACACATACATTTATATAATTATGCCTTATTTGACACCTGCCTCTTGCTATTTTTGCTGCTTATTTAGAGTTTATATTACCATTTACATTTTTTGCTCTTTGTTATTATATTATATTGTGATCTGTGAGCTACTGTGTAGAAATAATTTCCCTTGTGGATCAGTAAAGTTTGTTAAGGTCCGTTCAGTTAGTCCTGGTCTGGTCCTGGTCTGGTCCTTGTTCAGTCCTGGTTTAGTCCTGGTTCAGTCCTGGTTTTAGGCCTGGTCTGGTCCTGGTCTGGTCCTGGTCTGGTCCTGGTTCAGTCAGAGTGGTTCGGTCCTGGTTTTAGTTCTGGTCTAATCCTTGTGTAGTCCTGGTCTGGTCCTGGTCTAGTCCTGGTTCAGTCCTGGTTTAGTCCTGGTTCGGTCCTGCTTTTAGTCCTGGTCTAGTCCTGGTTTAGTCCTGGTTTAGTCCTGGTTTACTCCTTGTTTAGTCCTGGTTTAGTCCTGGTTTAGTCCTGGTTTAGTCCTGGTTTAGTCCTGGTTTAGTCCTGGTTTTAGTCCTGGTTTAGTCCTGGTTTAGTCCTGGTTTAGTCCTGGTTTAGTCCTGGTTTAGTCCTGGTTTAGTCCTGGTTTAGTCCAGTCCTGGTCCGGTCCTGGTTCGGTGCTGTTTTAGTCCTGGTCCGGTCCTGGTACGGTCCCGGTCCGGTCCTGGTCTTAGTCCTGGTCTTAGTCCTGGTCTCAGTCTGGTTTCAGTCTGGTCTTAGTCCTGGTCTTAGTCCTGGTCTTAGTCTGGTCCTGGTTAGTTTCACTCCTGGTCTTAGTCCTGGTTTCACTCCTGGTCTTAGTCCTGGTTTCACTCCTGGTCTTAGTCCTGGTCTTAGTCCTGGTCTTAGTCCTGGTTTCACTCCTGGTTTCACTCCTGGTTTCACTCCTGGTCTTAGTCCTGGTCTTAGTCCTGGTCTTAGTCCTGGTCTTAGTCCTGGTTTCAGTCCTGGTTTAGTCCTGGTCTTAGTCCTGGTCTTAGTCCTGGTCTTAGTCCTGGTTTCAGTCCTGGTTTCAGTCCTGGTCTTAGTCCTGGTCTTAGTCCTGGTCTTAGTCCTGGTCTTAGTCCTGGTCTTAGTCCTGGTCTTAGTCCTGACGATCAGTTTGGCGGTCTTCTGGATAATAACTTTGCTTTGTCTCTGGATAGTCGTCCCTGATTGATTGACTGGTTCAACGTGAAAAGTTCAACACTTTCAACTTCTGGCTCTGGAGCGTCAATGCCAGAAGCTGAAAATGCTAGAATGCTCAAGACGCGCCATGTTAACGCTGCGCTGACGCCTGAAGTCGCACCGCAAAAACGCAGGACGCCCTAGATGCGCCTTCACATGGACTTTGCATATAAACTGGACGCCTTGATGCTCTGGTCTGTCAAATATCACTATAGATTTCTGACTTGTCCTCCAGCTCAGTTTTAAATGATATGGACTCTAAAATGTTGTAATGTGACATGAACACAACCCTTTTTCCAATATAAATATATCCAATTTCAAAGGGAAAAAGTATTTTAAAATGAAAGACAAGACAAGATGCAAGATGATTAAATACTCAACAAATCGAAGAGTCTGACCTCTGCGACTGTCCATGACGTATGTCTCAATAATCGCACTCTTTTTACAGATGTCCTCAGCCATCGACGAGCAGCTCACTTCCAGATGTTTCACCTTAAAAAAAAAAAAAAAAACATAACATAACACATCTTTTATACTTGTTTATTGTTGTAAAGAGAGCTTGAGTGTCCAGAAAGGTGCATAATAAAGCTCATAATAAATCAAATGTTTTTCTTTTTCATTATCATCTCTCAAAACGTTTGCCCAACTCACTGTATTATTGGTGGTATTTACAAATGTGTTAAAAGTGGTACCTTCTCCTCGAGCATCCACTTCTCCTGCTGCACCTCGGCTAGTCTCTGAAACAGCTCTCCCACCTCGTCATCTGAAAGGTCGGCCGGACGCTGGGACTGAGGGCTGCCTCCTCCAGACTGAAACACATTTACACAAATACTAGTGTTGTTATTGCACATTTTTTTTTAACCGACACTCCCAGATGTCAGCACATCACCCCAGTCCTTTTCTCACTCCATTGGCTTCCAGTTTCTTTTAGAGTTGATTTAAAAATGTTACTGTTTGTTTTTAAAGCTCTTCGCGCCCTTGCTCCTCCCTATTTGGCTGAACTCCTGTCTGTCCACAGTTCAAACAGGGCATAAAGGTCAAACAACCAACTTCTCGACACTGGGGTGACTTCTCACTTTGGTCACCTTGAGTGTTGTAACGGGTCTATAAATAAAGTTTTATTGATTGATTACATATTAGACCAATTTTTTCATATATTATTATTTTTTATTCCAGATATGTCTCCTAACATCATGAATTGTCTTGAGTCGATTTCCATGCTGATCTTGGTTTTAGGTTAGGTTTAGGTTACAACAGAACTTGTCTCGTTCACGTGGAACTAAATAAAGTTTAAAAACAGCTTTTGACGAAGGTGCTCTGATCTATTCACAGAGCCTCTATCAATAGAACAACAAAAGACTGGAGTAAATTTAGACTGTTCTAAATATAAACGCCACACGTCCTGAAGGAGGCGAAAGTGTGAGACACGTGGACAAAAACTACAGCACTTTTCATTCCAAACAGAACTAATCGCTTCCATCAAATACTGAAAAGAATCAAGTCATCATCACAGAAAAACATTCAAAGATTTCCTTGATTGTCAGGTGGACTCCAGAATAGAAAGACGCTGCAATTTTGATTAATCCAGTAACTTTTGAGTTTACGCTGACAAGGAAAAATTAAGAACATGAAATAAAAAAAAATGTAATAAAAAGGTGCTAGTGGCTTTATAAGTTTGTAGACAATCCAAGCAAAACAGGTTGGGTTACCGGTATTTATTAGAAAAATTTTATGACCCAATAGCCTTCATAACTTAAAGAAAGTATTAAGTGTTGAAACTTACTAAACTTAGTATTTAGTTATTTGGGCATTTGAGTAGATTTTATTTGCTGAATGTAAAGTAAAACAGTTGTAAAAAAAAAAAAAAACTAATTAAGCAAAAATGTAATGAAATTATCATTCAATCAATATATGAAAGCTGAAACAACATATTTTTTGCAATAGTGAAGACATTTCTTTATATTGTAAAATTTGAGCTGCAGAGCGTAGAATAAATAACTTTTCGCTAATTATCGGTTCATTCTACTATTCATTTGTTGCAGCTCAGGCCTTTTAATGCTACTGTTTAAAAAAAGGTTTAGTGGGATTATTTTGCATTATTATTTTTCATTAGTTGCATAAAGTAGTTCCAGTATTATCGTTTATCGCAATATTTCTCTGTAGCGATGTATCGTACTTCAACATCTGTCCTCTGTTCTGTGAAAACACCATACCTTGCTCTGATTGGCCGGCTGCTCCTTCATCATGTCTTTGAAGGAGAAGGAGGACACAGAGGAGGAGTCTCCGGTTTGTTGGGTTCGACTGGGACTGTGGATCTCGGACAGGTTCAGCTCTTCCAAACCTGGAGAATTATACGCAAATATTCAATCTGTACACTACGAGCCTGAGCCTGACAGCCAGACTGGAGTACCATCTACATTCTAATATACACACGGTCTCAATCTGGTCACACCACTCCCTCCCTTCCTCTCAGGCAAAACTGTTTATTTCAGTGCCGCTGTTGATACTTTGCAACTGATGTCATTAACTTTCCCTGGGCGTGGGACACTAACTGAAACACTACTGTCAGAAGCTCTAATGGACTTTAATCTGAGTCTTATTTTAACACAGTCTGATGAGAAAGATCTGATTTAGCCAAAACTACAAAAGGTGAAATGATTTGTGCTCTTAACATGTCGCTCACTAGCCTGATTCATCAGCCTCACAGCATTAGGATTCGTTCGCTCGACGGTAAGTGGGTACTTTTTCATTTAACCAATCGCTGCTATTTGGTCGTGACGTATTTAATGCGCTGCTAACGGGGCTAACTGGTAGATTAAGCTTTTCCCAAATCCTGTAGGAAAAAAGGACAATAACGTTTTTCCCCTTGATAAAATTCACCAAACATTCTCTTTGTTCCAGCTTTAAATCCTCGGTCTCGGGAATCGTTGCCAACACAGAATGTATGGCTCTTCTCTGATTGGCTGGTGCCCAAACTCGCACTTCAGGGTTCGCAGTAGGTGGCGTCAGCCTGGCTAGTCTCTCACAACCAAGACTATAAACCCTAGTACTGACCACAGGCTCCGGAAAATCTGTTGTTTAAATCCATTTTGTATTTTTTCTTGAGATTTCAGACCATCTTAATACATTTTGTCAGTGTTTGCTAATGTGTACATTGTGTCTCCACGTTAACGGCCATAGAGATACGTGCAGAGGACCCCCAGCGTGACGTCTCTGCAAAGTATCAATGGAAACGAAGTTCATTGGTCATCTGAAATTCTCTCTCACTTTCTCAGTATAGACTAGGAGAGGACTGTCTGCCACAATCCTTTCTACAGTATATTCTGTATAGCCAACATTTAATTGTACTCTTTATTTCTTTATTAGAGCAGAGTAAATGTCGTACGTATCATAAAGTGAATTAAAACATTACCTGCTGTTCTGGTTTTGGTGAGGATGTCTTGTAGTCTCTCTTGGAGTTTGTCTGCTCGTTTCCTCTCCAGTTGCAGCTGTCTCTTCAGGTCCTTTAACTACAGACACATGATAAAGGTTTATTTAATAGTCTGCTCTTTTCTCTTATCACTGTAAAGTATAGGAGGAGTACAGTTTGACAATTACATCAGAGCACACTTCAGAGACTCTGCTGACACAAGGAATACTGCGCGCGTTCGTATAACACACTGCAGTGGTGCAGACGTCTTTGAGGACTTAACTGCTTGGATTTAAGTTACGTACTAATAGAAGATTCTAAAAATAAATGTGAATTTGGGGGCTTATATTATACTATATATACTCTGATCTATCTTATAATGTTGTGTCCTCATCAGAAACAATATATATGTTTTTTTTGTTTCATTCATCCATGTTTAACACACCAATCTTGCATATTTAGGCTGAGTTCTTCTCTTCTGCTCCATTGTGTTTTTAATCTCAGTACAATCATTTCGATGATTTTATTGAACTGACAATTGCTACTGAACAAAAGATAAAAGGTGGCTGTTAACATAAACACTACCAGAGCATTTTGGGCTTTAGGGATCTAGACAGACTAATAATAAACATGAAAACATGAAATGAATGAAAATACAAAAATATGTTTAGTGTAACAGAGGACCTTAAACAGTGGTTTGAGTCATTAATGTGGTCCATAGTAACTCACCGCAGCACTTCCCTTCTTCTCCAGAATCCTCTGTCCATCCACCGTGTCTTTGATTTCCTGAAAAAAACAAACAAAAAAAACATACAAAAAGATTTAGTGCGGTGTTTTGGTCTCACTATGGAGAAAGACTAATACAGTGAAGTATAATCTATCACCTGTCGGAGTTTGTCAATGGTCTGGTTGAGTTCGTCCCCTTGTTTCTCCTTTTCCAGAAGCTGCTGCTGCACCTGCTCCAGCTCTGACTGTTTCACCTAAAACACAAAGAAAGAAACAAATATCACATTTATTATAATTTAGAATGAATTTACATGAAATAAGGAAGAACTGGACATTTCTGCCAAAACATTAGAAGGATGTCTGGACTAGGAGCACATGTCAAACAGAGTGATTTTGATATACATTAAAAAAGGGATTAAAATCTTGATTGTTAGAAACTTCTGTCAAAAACAGGTCTAATCCAGGTCTAAACCAGGTGTATAACAGGATTCAGTTAGAACCAAACCTAATGAAAAAACAGTACTACAATAGATCTTAATCAGGCTTAAACAGGGATTAAAGCAGGTCTAAACAAGGGCTAAATTCTGGATTTATTAGCTCCATTTTCCTTGTGCAGTTTGTACATTGTTCTGCACGAGGCCCCTCTTCTCCTCTGTGTCTCTCTAATCTCTCTGTGTTAAATGATTATTAAATTAGCGCTGGTCTGTATTAATCCTTGAGCTGATTAATTATAGACTGTGGTGTTCCCCTTAGACTCAGATAAGCCCAGAACAGACACGACTGCACCACAACTCATCTATTCAAAACAATAGTTTGAACTGGCTTTTAATGGTTTGATTTTGTCCCCCAGAAAATGCTAAACTGCAACCACAAAAATAAATGTGATTGCCAACCTCTATAACTTCTTTTTTGTAATAAGCAGATATATTTCTTTTCATACAGATGGGCCATGTGTATAATCAGGAACAACTCTCAAAAAGTGGGCTGACTATTATCTGAATCAAAGTTTCACAACATTAAATCAAACTTTTGTTGCTGAGACAAAAGTACAGACATCTTCCCTGTTCACAAATCCACAAAGTGCTGACCTTCTGCTCATTTTTCACAAACAAAATAGTCTGTATTGATGCAAAAATAGGCTGAAGTTTGTCTGTTGGCGTTGCCATGTTTGTTTTGCCGCATTTGAGAGCTTCACCTTTGGCTTCCACACAAACCTCAATGCTGAGATGTGATAGGTCCACCCACTGCTCGAAGAATTTGAACCGTACAGCAAGTATCTCAAGAAGGATTCTCCTAAGTTTGTGAATTCGTAAATATCATGAGAATCCACCTTGCTGTGCAGTGTTATATGCATTTCACCGATTAGCTAATCCACCTGTCAATCACACCCTTCTGAATTTAGAGTGACCAGACTCACATCTTTGTAAAGTATTGGAGAAGTGTGTATTATGAATCTCAGGAATGTAACTTTACTCATTTAGGCAGTAAACCCTCAGGGTTACATAATGACTGAACAAAATGTCAAATAGAAATCCATAAAGAGGAAGGAAAAGTCTGCATAAATATGTCTTATTTGGATGGTTAAAAGGATTAATTGGGCATTGAGAGAGTCTGGTCTTGTGAGGAGCCTGCTCTGTCCTCTGTTTATTAAATGGACATAATCTTGTTCAGGAGGAAGTGAGTGTGAAAAGTTAATTAAACTCTGACTCTCATTAACGTCAGGTCACCAGTTTAACAAGGGTCTCTCTCCACAGTCGTCAGACACGCCCAAATGTTTTACACACTGTGGGTTGTAATTGCACACTTAAGACTCAGGTTTTGAGCTGGTTTAGTCCTGGTTCACGTTTTGGACATAGTTTGGGCTTCATGATCAAAAATCAATCTCTGTCAATCGCTATGGAAACTCACTCCCACATGTACCGCAACAATCATCTCCTCTACTTTTTATAGCTGTGGTGCCCGACTTTTTTCTCCCAATATGAATATTTTTTAACAGTGGATATGATGGCAACCTGAACAACCCCATTTTAATCTAATAAGGAAAAATAACATGGGTTTGCTGTCAATAAAATGTTAATGTGGAGCTTTAGGGACCCACAGTTTGGCCCTGATCCCTCAGTTGGGAATTGCTTCTTTAAAGAAATATCAAAATTAATCAGTTAATATTAAATGATGTTCTCGTGGTCACTGTGGGGGAGTTACCTGCATCTGCTCAGAGTGCTCCTTCTGCAGTTTCTCGACCTGCTCCTGATGCTCCAGAATCTTCTGTTCCAAGTTCTCCTGTGAAAAAAAGGAAACAATGGTGTAGAATGTTCACATTAAAACTATAAATATAGAAGGATTGAGTTGTTACTAAAAGAATCTGGTTTGCACTAAAACCACTAAATAAGGCATATACGATTCCTCTGGGACAGACTACACTTTCCATCACATCACTTCCCTTCATTTCTCCATTACACTCTGGTGGAGGTGAGCTACACTTCAGTATCAGATTGTTGATCTATCAAGATGATGATACTGCCGAGTTTCAGAGAGCTTCACAACATTATACTGATACTGTGTAGTGACAACTAAGTCAATTCATTTTGGTCAGGTTGTGTTAAAAAAAAACTCAGATTAAAGGGAATGTTGATGGCAGTAATAATAGGCCAATCACATTTAATACAGATGATGAGGTAGATAAAATTCATGTTGTTAAAATTCAGTGTTATCAGAGTCAAAGTTTGGGTATTTCTTACAACGTTATCAATCGGGAACAGAGTCTCTTGCGCCCTCATCTGGGAGCATGACATTATGACATTGTCGACTCTGAACCACTAAGTGTTTTATTTGTATTTTTGTTATACCTCTGCTTCCTTGAGTCTCCTCTCAAACCAGCCTTTGGTCCCCTCCATGGACTGGACCTGGTTCTGCAGCTCCTCCACCTTCAGCACCAGCCCCTCCAGTTCTTTGGTTTTAGCCTGGAGGACAGAGAAATATTTAATCCCAAAGATGGTACATAAAGGACAAAAATGGACAAATAAACTCCAAATATCCACAAAAGGAGTAATTTACAAATAAAATCTCCATGTTTTCAGTGGTCCTAGTACCTTCTCCTCCCTGAGTTGCTGCCGTATCTCCTCCTCAGACCTGTTCTTGTCTTCATGGAGTCCTCTGAGTTCTTTTTCATAACGAGCTCGTACCGCCAAAACCTGACAGACAAATATTACACCTCCTCATGAGTACATAAAAGTACCAAAACATATGACCATAACTTTAACAATTTCAACAGCTAAATATTCATTCATAAACACTGTAGTCCTGTATCTCACCTCCTTCTCATGCTGCAGTTTGAGGTCCGACAGCGCCTCCTTGTGGTCAGACTTCTCCTGGTTCAGCTGAATGGCCATGTCATCCAGCATCGATTTCCTTTTCTCGGCCGTCTGAATGTTCAAATAATCAATTCAAATTGTTTAAATAGAAAGGAAATTGAGTTAAACTAAACGCTCTGGTTTATGTTCTGGTTTTCGCTGTTGTACCTTTTTGGCCTCGTCGAGTTCCCGTAACAGCTTGTCCTTCTCATGTCCCTCGTCTGTGAGCTGCTCCAGAAGTTTCCTATTTGCAAAACTAGATTCCTACAGATAGAAAAGCATTCACTGTATTGAGTATATGTTATTAAATACTGAATACTCAAGTTGTTTTGGCCCATTTGTTTCATTGGACTTTTTTTATACCTGTAACTGTGACTGCAGGTCGTCTTTCTGAGCCAGCAAACTCTCATTCTCCACTCGTTTCTGCTGCAGCTCATTCGTCAGCGCCTCCTGCTGTTCACGGAGCAGGTTCATCTCCTGAGTTTTTGCTGTCTGGATCTGAATAAGGCAAAATACAAATACATTTAACCATTTTATATTGACTTTTCTAGCTTGTACATTATAGTAGTGGAGGTTTACACGCAGTCTACTGAAGACTTTGAAAAAAGCAGAACAAACAAGGCAAGGCAAGGAGAAGCTGGTACTTTCAGATTTAGTGTGTAGGAAATCTAAAAAGCTAAACTTCTCTGTGACTAAGATTATGTTTTATTATAAATGCGGGTTTGACAAGTTATGATTCACTCAAACTTCAATGTACCTGTTCAAGAGCGCACAGGTGACTCCTCAGTGCACAGTATTCCTGAAACAGTCACTACAGCTTAATAATACTTATATAATAATATTACGGTAATGCTATAAACACTGTGCTGTATAATTCACTGTATCATATTGTGAATTCCCACTGGAACAATATTGCAGTCACTTCACCTGATATTATCTTTGTCCATCTGCCATTAGCCATTTATCAGTTTCAGTTTTATAGCTTTATAGTTTTACAGTAATGAGTAAGGTAATTCAGCTCTACAGCGCACAGTTGCATCTGATTATTTTTTTCTTATCTTAACCCCATTATATTCTAGTAAATGGTTAGAAATCCAATTTTTAATATCACTTTCTGTATTCCTTTTGAATTAAAACTTGTATATTGTCCTGCATATTCGGTTTTACCTGTTCTAGTGCTGCCAGGTTGGTTCTCAGAGCATCGTTCTCCTGAAGCATGTGATCCACCTGCTCCTGACTCACTGCGCTCTGATTGGCCGCCTGGGCCACAGGTAACAAGAGAAACAGAGGGACCACAGAAACAGGGGAAAGAAGAAACACAGGACCAAAAGCAGACAAGAGAGAGAGAAAGAGGAGGAAGAGAAGGGCAGTTTAACAAAACACAGTAGAACACACCAAAGACATGAGTTGGAAGCAAGAATGGGTTGGCCAGAGGGATGCTGTGAGTACGGAGGATGTGTACGGTTTTGGTTACTGGTTGTGACACAGGTATTTTCATAAAAAGCATCCCTCTCAGCCAAGCCATTCTAACACGCAGCACAAAAGTAAGATTGTACATAGAGCAGAGAAATTGAAATCCTACTAAATGATGTTTGAACTGGAGCTGTGCAATTAATTGAATTATAATCTAATGAAAATCCAGTTATTTGAGCAGTTTTTTTTAGAGCAGAGTTCAGACTTATAAATAAATACATTTACCATTATTTTGTGTAAACAGCACGGATCGAAAGTCCCTCAGTTCATGAAATTAATAGTCAATATCAAAATTATGATTGATCAATGAGGGAAAAGCCCTCACTGAACCCAGATAAATGGATAAACAAGCATAACCTTTTATTTCAGTTGTGATTGATGTGTTTATAGTAAATATCTTCCGTTCTGCGGTGTATAATGTTGTGATGAGTCAGTTAGGGTTACCTGATCTCTGATTGGTGGTTACATACCTGATCTCTGAGCGTGTGCAGAGCGAGTTCGTGCTCCTTGTCTTTACTTTGGATCTGCTCTCTCAGCTCTGACACCAACTGGAGAAAACAAACAAAGTCAAGTTACAAAATAAGAACACAGAAGATGCTCAGTGGCTATAAGACGTTATGCAGATAAAATTACATCAGTATGTAGTATGAAGGTATATAGTGTGTCAGTAGTGAGTAATGACATTTTCTCCTGTAAGAGCTCAAAACACTTCTAAAATGTGAAAGGGCTGTTACACTAAAATAACAAATACAGAAGTCTACAACTCTGCTAAATATTTTGCTTGTATCTAAACTAAAACGAGAGACTCAAGTAAACAGTAGTAATCAGGAGCTAAACAAAAGGGACATTGCAGACTACACACACTTATCACGCACACAGACTTTGGAATCGGACGCAGTTAAACTGAACTTTTCTCTTTCTGAGTCCGTGTGTTGAGGAAATAATTATTGTCACAATCAACAAAAATATGGCGATAAAAAGCAAAGAAACACATTTTGTCTGTTGTGCTGCCCATATTTCTGAGACTGTTGAGTGTTGCATGTTGAGGGGTATTTTTCAACTTCAGATCATTAATTCAAAAGTACAGCTACAAAACCGGAAAAAGGACTAAATATATAAAAATGCTTTAAAAATTTGTAACTTTTCTGGGCCTGCCATCAGCTTTTCTCCATGTAGATGTTATTGCTTTGTCTGAAATATTTCACAGTATGGTGTTTAAAATTTCTATCTTCATGGAGACCAAATCAGACCAGGTCAGATCTGTGGAGAGACAACCCCGCTCACCATCATAAAGCCTGTTTGTGCAAGTATTTAAAAGCAATAAACACACCTGTAATTGATTATAAGGCAGATCTGTTTAAAGTCATATGACCGGAATTATTTTTAAGAAGAATAAACATTTACATGATCAAGGAATAAATTAATTCGCCTTTAAAATCTGAAAAAAAAACATCCACTTAATTTGGAATTAAGTTTAAGTCTGTATAATCATTTTCATTAGGAATTACCAGTAAGTCTTTATATGGTCTTTTTAAACCTCAATTAATTTCTACTCAGAATTAAATCATTTTTATTCTGATTTAAAGCTCTCATGCAAACATCGCAATTGCGGAACACTGGAAGCAGAGCAATGACATACCCTTAGAAACAAGAAGGTGGAAGGTGACTAACTCCTAACCGAAAAGCTACATAGTGCACTGTCTCAAAGGACCTGACAGCAAAAATAACAGACAACGCAGCTTTTTGTCCTACTGCTCTGGAACACGTGTAATTTAAGTTCAATAACAAACATTAGCGCATCTGTGTCAATCAGGCTACTGAAAGCCCGTGAAATAAGCTGACGAAACACATAAGAGTTTTTCAGGCGTACAGGGCGATGCTAACACTTATAATCAAGAAGTCCATCTGGTGCCGGTCTCTTGTTGATCTCACCTGATTGGCTGAGAGGAGGTCAGTCTGTATCTTATGTAACCTGGAGTTTAGAGCTTTGAGTTCTTCTTCTTTCCTCTGATTTATCTCATCAATCTTTGTCCTGAAAAATATATTATATTTAAACAAGAAGAAAACAGAAACATAAAACTCTTTAACTTAAATAAAAAGACTTAAAGCTTTTCATATGAGTCAAATTTGCCTAGGAAATGAAAGTGTAAATGTGTTTCTAACCTGCTGTCATTGTACAGAGCCTCCTTCTCTCCTTGCAAACGCTGGAAACTGCATAAAGCATATTAATCAAATATTTTTCTTCCCCAAAATTTAACAAACAAATGACAGCACATGGTTCATTACGGTTTGATCAGTTCAGCCGGTTATAATGAAAATATAAAATGTGTATTACCTCTCCTGTTTCTTTTTTAGTTTATCTGTAAGCTATAAAAAAAAGGTTTCAATATTATTAAAAAAGGTTTCAAGGTCAGTCAAACCATAACATGAACTCATTTACCTTCGCGACTTCCTCTTGTAGTTTTGAGGTTTCTGTATGTTTGGACGACTGTGGAGCAAGCATGATACAAAACAGAAAAGAAAACCATATTATTACTAAAATATATATAATCACATGTATTCTTTAAATGATAAATTTATGAAAGTGTTACCTCAACAGATTTGAGCTGTTCCCTGAGCAGCCTCTGAGCCTCTTTTTCTGTGTTTAGGGACAGCTCCAGCTCTGGAACAGGACATTTGATTAGCTACAGTTACTACTATATTACCCTGTATTTATATTTGCCTCCAAGCTACCTCATATAAACTACGGTATATTTCAAATAAAGGCATACAGATAAAACACAATTTAAAAACCTACCACTAAGCCGTTTGTCAGTCTGTTCAGAATGATCTGAAGTCTGAAAAATAAAACATACATTACTTAGCAACAGGGTTTTTTCTGTTTCTAAATTAAATTAGATAAACAAGACATTACACAAAGATATACACTAAAGAAACTAAAAGTACAAAGTATACAAATTATATACGTAAAAAAAAATAACGCAAAGAAATAAAATAGCAATAAAATAGACCTGACGGGGGAGAGAGAGGTAACAGGTTTGATTCTTTCTTCTAACCTGTTCTCTTTTGCGATCTCACCTGTTCTTGTCTGTGATTAGCTGTTGGCTCTTTCTCTTTAGTGACATCACTGACTCCATTAGTGTTTGAGGTCTCTCCGTCTCCTGCAGTGCGTCCCTGGTCTCTGTCAAGCTGCTCCTGTAGAGCTACAGGGATATCACAGAATGAGTTCAAATGTTAATAGCTTTCAAAAAATATAATTATCATTAAAAAAAACAATACTATGCACTAATACGCACAGCTAAATAGGTTTTAAATTAATGGATTAATTTGGATTAGTTCACCTTTGATTTTCTTGTGCAGGGAGGTATTCTCAGCCTGTAGCTGTAAAAGCTCATCATTGACTGTAGGTGGTGCTGTAGAGGAAGCAGAACTTGATGCTGTAGTTTCTCCCCCTTCTTTGAGAGCTTTGTTTTCTTGCTCTAGCTGCTCAATCTGTGTACACAGCTGCAACGATGAAAAAAAGATACATAAGAAAACCAATACAATATGCACTTCAGTTTGAGACACGCTTATGCCAGGAAAAGTGTGGTCAACTTTTCATCATTCAATTTTCAGTCAGGACAATTACAGGTCTTAAATTAGTCAAATTGGACAAACACAAATTAAGTTGTTAGTAGTGCAGAGTAGAGATGTACTGTACAGCACCTTGGACAGTTCTGTCATCAGAGTGGAGTTCTGGAGTCTGAAGTCCTCCTCCTGACTGTGGAGTTTGGATTGGAGCATCTCATTCTCCCCCAAAAGAGCCTCTACTTCCTACAATATCATACACACAAAAATGATCAGTTTTATAACACAGAAGAACTTCATCCTCTACACATGATCATAATAATCTAAAATGAATTTTAAATCTATTAAAAGTCAGTGTGTTTGCAATCTTGTGGGTCACGCTCATGTCTCACCTGAGCCTTTTTACTTTTGGTCACCGCCTGGAACAGATAATTTGAAGAAAATGTCAGAAGAACAAAATATTACAAATTATAATATTATGTGTAACTGTTATTTTCATTACCTTCTGAGCTTTAACAAAGTCTTTCTCCAGAACCACATTTTTCTGGCGGAGACTATTCAGCTCTGAAACAACAAACAATTTAGCTTATTATTTTAACTACCCAAATACTAGTCATCGGATGCAAATGTGAAAACACCAAAACAGCCTCATTCAGTTCAAATGCTCAACAATAAAAGGTTTAATTTACAATGTATCGTAACAGAGTAATGGTGGTATAATCTGCACACACACTCGGAAGATTTAAAATTATGTTGGAAGGTGGACTACATATTTAAAAATGTGTAATATTGTGGTTGTTGTTTTGGAGACCTGTAAAATTGCCTTTATCAGTTATATTATTCATTTAAAACAGGGTTGCAGTGTATTCTTTCAAAATGATGACTAATTTTTAGCACAATATTTGAACTTTAACCAAGACATTTACAGGAACACTCCTCCAGTTGATACAGAATTGGTAGTTGCAAAATCCAAAGTGGCATATTTTCTTAAACTATCCCAGCTAATGATGATATTCAAATTACACTTTGGTAAGCCATCACAAATGTAATAAGAAGTGTTACCTGCAGAGTTTTTCCTTAGTTCATCTGAGAGCTGATAATTCTGAGTCCTCAGTTCCAGCAGCTGTGCCTTGGAGAGAAAAGGGCAGTGTAAAATATTAATGAATAAACGGGTAAATACAGGAAGTCAGAGCTAAACACTGAGGTGAGCTGAAAAATGCAAAACATGCTTTATGGCTCGGCAGCCGTCATAATTAAAGTTTAATTAAAGGTGCAGTGTCTGTCAAATGCTTTTCTCCATGGAGATATTATTGTTTCGTTTGGAATGTTTCACAGTATGGCATTAAACCTTTATATCATCATGGAGACCAAACCAGACCCAGTCACAGGTCAGATCTGTGGAGGTGAAGGCCCCTCAACCAAAAAGATTGACTAAACCACAAATGTTCATCCCTGTGTTGATGAACATCTAATTCACTGTCTAATCAATTTCAAGTGTGATATTTAGTAAATCTCAAACTCATGTCCAGCTCCTACTTTCAGCTGAGTTAAAAATCATAACACATTGTAGGAAAAATGCCCAGAAACTTAAAATTAAATAATGAATATAATTTGAAGTTTTGACAGAGTGAGCTTTTGGTTTACATAAACTAAGCCACTATGCACTTCCATTACACTGGAAAATTACTGTTTAAACACACAGACTTCTTATCTGTCACTTGGTTGGGTAATGCAAATTAAAATTTGATTTAAGATTATACAATTTGTAGTAAGACCAAAGGGCACGTTTGCTACTATGTTACTATAAAGAAACTATAAACACAATAGAAATAAGAGGAACAGTATCAAAATGTTTAACTGAGAAATGTTGGTTTATTATAAAAAAAGCTATAACCCAAAACCTGGTACCACTAAAAGTCATATATTATGCAAAATTTACCCTTGTGAGCTTTAGCCTCACTGACAAAAACATAACTGGAGTTATGCTTTGTTTCATTCACTCAAGTCTGAGCAAATTTGCTTTTTTTCCCACTTCTCCATTTGTTACTTTCGTTGTAACTGAAGTACTGTGATATGGTGTCCTCAAATGTACCACAGTAATATAAAGTACAACACAGTAAAATGGAAGAAACTACAGAGAACATGATCCTTCCATTTCAGCGCAGACTACACGATAAAATAACTGCACTTATCAATCTGAATTCTTTCAATTCTAACCGCAATGATTCACACCAAGACATTTATAAAGGAAAAAGTAGCATTCCTACAACTCTTACTCTATACATACTCATATAATAGTACCATGACTTTTTAAGTACAGTTTAGTTTAAAAGTCATATAAATTGTAAAAATTTAAGATATATATGGTATTTTTGTTTAAAGACTTGAAATGACTTGAAGCTCAAAGCAGACGACTTGGACTTGACTTGGACTTATGGGACAATGACTCAAGACTCGTCTTGGACTTGCCCGTCTTTGACTTCGGACTTCAGGTCAAAGACTTGAGACGTACTTGAGACTTGCAAAACAACAAGTTGATCCCATCTCTGCCACTTTGTGATGTCAGCTAGTGGTAGTTTTTAGGTTAACAGCTCCTATTATCTTTAGTTCAGTAGAGATTGGCAATTCCAGGTCTGAAATCATCTAAATCAGGGGTCTCTAACCTGTAGCTCAGGAGCTATCAGTAGCTCTCCACCCTCTTCCAAACAGCTTGCCAAGGGATTTCTGAATTATACATATTGTGCTGAATAACTCAGTTTGATGAATTAAATGCTTATTACCATTATAAATGTATAATTCTGATGCCTAACGTGCATTAATAACTGGGTAAAGGTTTATGTGTTATAGACATCTAGCTGTACCTCATCTAAAGCTTGTTGCGGCTGTTATAAACACTCAATTTCTTGTGCCTGCTAACATCAGTAGCTCTCCGGCATTTTCATTCATTTTGAAAAGGTAGCTCACGAGAGAAAAAAGGTTGGAGACTCCTGATCTAAATGATTCTAGTGAAGGTGTATGGAGATTAAAAACACAGTGGAGCACTTCCTGTATTGCCACGTGACATCACAAGGTGGAACAGAGTGTTTAAGAGAAGAAAACATGCAGGGTTTGTGTGTTTAACATGCATGAATGAAACAAAACACAACTCCAGGTCTGACTGTGATGAGGAAACAACATGATAACATGGTGTAGATCAGACAAAAAACATAATATAGCACCTTTAAATGCTAAATCGTGGTTTATTGTTAAGTAAAACCCAAACCCTGGCAACATTAAGAGTATGAGCCAGAACCGGACGCTGTAATTAGCTGAAGTCAATGGAAAATATGATGGTTTAATGACAGTATGCAAATAGCAGCTAGCAGCGCGTTAGCACCCAGATCACAAGACTTATCAATCATTGCAAGATAAACATGTCAATCTGAATTTCACGTTATTCACGAGGCCATAAAAGACGCGGTTGATGCTGTAATGGAGCAGAGCAGCAAACCCCGTGACTCTCATCTGGGCAGAACCTAGAGCTAGTGCTAGCCCTGGGGACATACAAAATACGGGTTAGCACCGGACTGCTAAAGGAAGAGGGCGGCGTTTATAACCATTTATTTCACTGAATTAGAAAGCAAAACAGTAAAACAATAAATTAACAGCGTGTCCATGAATGATTTATGTGTTAAAACCCTTAAATGAGTGATAGGATTTTAAGTTAAATAATCCGAGAGGTTTGAAATGAGCCAATCCCTGTAGCGGTTAACACTGAAGGGTTAGCACGGAGCTAACGAGCGTCGCATCTGATTTCCCCCCCTGACAACAGTGTCTATAAAAGTGACAGTGACATGAGCGGTGCGTCCAGGTACAGGGGTCTCAGGTGAGTGTGTTACCTGCATCCGGTGGAACTCCTCCTCGGATAAAGCCTGCGACAGAGCCATGTTTGTGTGCGGAGCCGGAGCTAGCTCGCAGGCTAAAGCTAGCAGCAGCAGCGGAGACGGAGCGCAGAGAGCAGAGCGCGCAGAGGTCTCACTCCGAGCGAGAGGCAGGGACCGAGGGAGGAACACTGATTAAACATTGAAGATGCAAGGTGTAAGGTTTCTAAACAGCGAGGGTATGTCACTTTCAAGAGATAACAAACCCAAACTCATTTTAGGTACAAACATGACTAAATTAAATACTGTTAATGGTGGCCTTAAAGTTTTCAACATTAAAAACTGGGACACACTCGATTTGTTGGGATGGTTGGTATACAGTAAATAAAATTGTGAAAAAGCACAGTGTTCAGTATTTTTGGCTAAACAAATGCAATTTATGCTCCTCTGGTTTAGACCTGATTTAGACCTGATATAGTCCTAGTTTAGACCTGGTTTAGACCTGACATAGTTCTAGTTTATATCTGGTTTAGACTTGATTTACAGTTCTATTTTAGCCCTAGTTTAGTCCTGGTTTAGTCCTGGTTTAGTGCTGGTTTAGTTCTGGTTTAGACCTGCTTTTGTCCTAATATAGTCCCAGTTAGTCCTGATTTAATCCTGGTTTAGACCTGGATTAGACATGATATAGTCCTGATATAGTCCTAGTCCTGATTTAGTCCTAGTTTAGACCTAGTTTAGACCTGATATAGACTTGATATAGTCTTGATATAGCCCTAGTTTAATCCTGGTTTAGACTTGATATACAGTAGACCTAATATAGTCTTAGTTTAGACCTGATCTAGACTTAATATAGTCCTGATATAGCCCTAGTTTAGTCCTGGTTTAGACCTGATATAGTCCTAGTTTAGTCCTGATTTAATGCTAGTTTAGACCTAGTTTAGACCTGATATAGACTTAATATAGTCCTGATATAGTCCTAGTTTAGTCCTGGTTTAGACCTGGTATAGATCTAATATAGTCCTGCTTTAGACCTGATGCAGACCTGATATAGTCCTAGTTTAGACCTGATCTAGACTTAATATAGTCCTGATATAGCCCTAGTTTAGTCCTGGTTTAGACCTGATATAGTCCTAGTTTAGACCTGGTTTCGACCTCAAATAGACCTGATATTGTCCTGGTTTAGATCAGATTGGTCCATAATAGGGACACTTTGGACATTTCTTGTGTAAAACTGGGCTAAATCATTGGTTTTATATAACATTTGTTGGGACTGGGGACACAGGGCTCAAAAATGGAATTGTCTCGGGTAAATAGGAACGTCTGCTCACCCTACCTTAAAGGTGCATTGTGTAACTTTTCTGGTGGAGGTCCAGAAAATGCTTTTCTCTGCAGAGAAATGTATTGGAATGTTTCAGAGTATGGTATTAACTTTAGGGTGACCAGACATCTCTATTTACCCGGGACAGTCCCAGTTTTGAGCTGTGTGTTCTCTGTCCCATCAGATTTACACAAAGCCAGAGATTTGTCCCAGTTTTATATAAAAAAAAATGTACCAAGTGTCCCTATTTTTGACCAATCTGATCCCTGCTAACAATAAAGAGATGCATAAACTGTCATGTGCAGAAAAAAACTGCTTACAAATGAGCAAAACACAAAGAAAATGTGACTATACTGACTCACATTAGTGCCGAGTGTTTAACAATTTTCCTTAATTATGCACTTGTTTCACAGTTTTATTATTACCAACCAACACAAACCAGGAATGTCCCACTTTTTTATTTTGAAAATCTGGTCACCCTATATTAATTGTGGCCTTAAAGGAGCATTGCGTAACTTTTCTGGTTTAGGGTCCATCAAAAGCTTTTATCTTTACAGATGTTATTATACTTTGTCTGGAATGTTTCACAATATCGTATTAACTTAAGTCTTTCATTCTTTCTTCATGGAGACCAAACCAGACCAAGTTACAGGTCAGATCTGTGGAGAGGCGACCCTGCTCATAGTCAGAATGTCTGTTTTTCTAGGTATTTTTGAGCTGTAAAGAGCTGTAGTTGAGTAAATGTAGGTAGAGCTGATAAATGTCATACTGTGGAACATTTCAAGCACAGCAAAAACATCTCTATAGAAACAAACAGGTGACGGACCCCCAACCAAAAGTTATATAATGCAGCTTTAAATAAATAATATAGGTAACAAGTAAGTACAAATAATCAGATATTAACATTAACATAGATCAGGAATTAGCCTAATTTTAAGTAAAATGTCCTCTATTTCTTCTTCTATTTATTTATTTAAATGTTATTTGTTAACATTTTATTAAACCTTTGAAACAACTGGGAAACCTACCAGGACTGAACCACACCTGCAGGTCAACATAGTTTTATCTGGAATGAGTGAACAAAACAAATAAATATGTATTTAAGTCCATTCTCTATTTGATTTATACGAAAGTTCTGACGAGCAGAGTATCTTAAGTTTGCAGGTTAAAAGTCTCCTGTTTCCTCATGAGCTCTTCTGTGAGTGGACAGTTACTTCCTGATGAGAGTGAATTATTAACAGAACTGAAGCTGCATCTCACCGGCTTCAACAGACTGGAGCTTTCACTTCTACTACCACTTCTGGATCTGTCCTGTCGAGATATCTGGAAACATCTCTATAGGGTTAGGGTGGATCTATGCAACAGATTGGACATCGAAACAAATACTATTACTACAACTACTGCTTCTGAAAATAATACTACTGCTGCGTGTAATCATGTGGACACTGTAACTGAAGACAACTCTATGAAGTTGGTTTGTGGATAGCCTAACTGGAGACTACGACACGGGTATGTAAAAATAAAAAGTTGTATTTTATAGATTGATTGAGACATATATGATGTTATATGATGTTACAGGGGGAAGTCACACATGTCATGTCACCTACAGTATGTGTTGCAAGACTTAACACCACTAAAGACAAAGAGCACTGTAACACTAAAGAAATAAGAAATACTTCAAACCTTTTGCATGAAGTTAAAATTGAGTTGCTCCTTCACAGGATTTATTGGCACAGAAATGAGCTACATCACATTTGAATAGACTTTATAGTATATAAGTATATTTTAAGTATAAGTATCCTGAGCATGCATACATGTTACATTTGTAATTATCAACTTGCTCCTCTTAGTAATATTCAAATTTAGTATTTCTATGAAATGAGATGCAGTGAGACCATATGCAAATAAATATTTTCATATAGATATTTTGATAGACGTGAAATACTGTGTAAGGCTGAAAGTGCGACTATACATATTTGTGTCAGATCAGGGGTCGGCAATAATTCTTTTATGGGACCACATAAGAAACAGAAAATATTCTTCATAATGTTAATTGTATTTCTTTATAAAAAGCGGTAAATAGCATTGTTTTGATGAGCTGGTGAGATTGGTAAGAGTAAATGTTATGACTAAGCAATGAAAAAGTGAGTTGCCTTACAAAAAAACCCTCTAAAATTAAAACAATGCAGCTTTAGTCGATGCATGAGGTAAAATGATAAAATATGTTTATTTTGTAATTTCAAATGAGCTTAAACGGGCCAGTCAGAGTCAACCAAAGTGCTGTATGTGGCTCTGGAGCTGGACAATGCCCAGATCTGTGTTAGATAGGTAGATAAATACAGTCATTGACAAAAGTCTTGTCGCTTATCCATTTTGTAGAAACAAAAGCTTATAACCTGACTTTAAATTAATCGATTGGTTTTAGAAATGTCTCATATGAAAGCTAAAACCCTCCCAAATTATGCTCAATATACTAAAATAAATTTGCTTCACTGAAGAAAGATTGATAATTTAATGAACACAGAAATGTCAGATTTTGGCAAGACAAAAGTTTTGTCACCTACAGAAAATTTAACAAATAAGTTACTTCAAATACAAAAATATGTTGCATAACGTCAGTGAATTAAGTAGTGGTGCTGTGAGATCCATATTTAATATCTTGTATGACTTCCATGAGCTTGAAGGACTGCATCCATGCGGTTCGACAATGATTCATACAATTTGTTCATGAAGTCATCAGGAATAGCAAAGAAAGCGTCTTACATGCCTCCCAGAGTTCATCAAGATTCTTTGGTTTTGCCTTTCATGCTTCCTCTTTCATTCTACCCCAGACATGCTCAATGATGTTCATGTCTGGTGACTGGGCTGGCCAGTCCTGGAGCACCTTGATCTTCTTCGCCTTGAGAAACTTTGATGTAAAGATAGAAGTATGCGATGGAGCACCATCCTGCTGCAAAATTAGACCCCTTTTATGGTTGGGAATGTAAGCGGTAGCTAATACTTCTTGATATTTTAGGCTATTGATATTGCCTTTCACCTTGCAAATGTCTCGCACACCCCCATACTGGATGTAACCCCAGACCATGATTTTTCCGCCACCAAACTTAACTGTTTTCTGGGTGAATCTTGGATCCATGCGGGCTCCAATAGGTCTCCTGCAATATTTGGGGTGGCTGTGATGTAATTCAACTGAGGATTCATCTGAGAAATCCACCTTCTGCCACTTTTCCAGTGTCCATCCTTTTAGCAGGCTGTGGGACTTGGCAAGTGCCACACGATTTTTTAATTACCTTTTGTTTAGTGCTGGTTTCTGTGCACTGATTCGACCATCGAGGCCATTTCGAGACAGAATTCTACAAACTGTTGTGGTTGACACAGGGATTTGAGGTGACCAGGCCTGGAGTCTGCTGCAGTGGAAAAGGGGCTGGCCTTGGATTTTCAAATCAACAAACGGTCCTCCCGAGCAGTTGTCTTGCGGGTCTGCCAGACCTGGGCTTGTCAAAAACATCTCCAGTCATTTCAGATCTTTTTCTTATTCTTTGTACTTGACGCTGAGACACATTGAAGGTGTCAGCCACCTCAGCAGTGGATCTGGTCTTCAGCCTCTTGATAATTAACACTTTGGTCTCAGGGTGGATCTTAGGCATGTTGTCAGAGGTCAAGTTGCAGTTGATGTGAAGGTCTGGTGTGCTGGGGTTCTTTTTATACACAAACACTAATTGATTGATCAGTAACTGATCACAGGTGAGGCTGTAATCTAGGATTGGGTGCATCATATGACAAGGCAACAAGACTTTTGTCTTGCCAAAATCTGACCTTTCTGTGTTCATTAAATTATCAATCTTTCTTCAGTGAAGCAAATTTATTTTAGTATATTGAGCATAATTTGGGAGGGTTTTAGCTTTCATATGAGACATTTCTAAAACCAATCGATTAATTTAAAGTCAGGTTATAAGCTTTTGTTTCTACAAAATGGATAAGCGACAAGACTTTTGTCAATGACTGTACATAGATAAATAGATACAGATTGTTGTGATTGTTTGTGATCTCGTGTCCTGAATATTCCAGGTGAATGTTTTGAACCATGTCGAACCTGGAGCTGCTCTCGTCCATGATTCAGTCTTTGGACAACGTGGACCAGCACACCATAGAGCAGGAGTTTAATGTGAGTACTAAATACTTATGTTTGTGTTTATTTATTATATATGGGACAGTTTAAAAAGCCCAATATTCTGACCTACTTTATAATGTGGTTTCCTCATCACAGACATAGTTATGTTTAGTTTAATTCACGTTGGCAGGTTGATGGCAAGACAAAAAATGGCATACGATATTCACAAAAATTCAGTCCATACACTTGACATGGACGTTAAAGATCAGTGAATACAAAACGCAGTAGTATATGTAAAATTAGAAAATGATACTACTGCTACAAACAGACCTACTGCTTACTGTTGCTACTGCTACTAGGGATGGGAAAATAAATAATAATAATATTGTGATTAAAAGGGTAGAAAATAATCATTTGTGGGACATTTTACAGAATCGTGATGAATACCAACAAAGACACCAGAATGTGCAGTTTTTTAACAGTTGTTTAAAGGTGCAATGTGTAACTTTTCTGGTGGAGGGTCCATCAAATGCTTTTTTTCCATGAAGATGTTATTGCTTTGTCTGGAAAGTTTTACAGTATGGAGACCAAACCAGATCAAGTTACAGATCAGCTCTGTGGAGAGGCAACCATGCTCACAGTCAGAATACCTCTAGATATTTTTCCAGGTATTTTTGAGCAATAAAAGCATCTGTAATTGAATAAATGTAAGGTAGAGCTGTTTAATGTCACACTGTGGAACATTCCAGGCAGAGCAATGACATGTCCATAGAAACAAGCAGGTGATGGATTCCCCTCCCAAAAAGTTACACAGTGCAACTTTAAATAAGGAACCTACTCATAATATAAAAATTATGATATTTATATTATATACAAATAAATAATTATTCATATTCATATTTTTTCTGTATTTTTAAGTTTATTGTTGTTGGACATTGTATGTAACTGAGTATAGTAGTAGTAGTACCAGCGTCAGCAGCAGTAGTAGTAGTAGTAGCAGTAGTAGTAGTAGTAGTAATAGTAGTAGTAGTAGTAGTAGTAGTAGTAGTAGTAGTAGTAGCACCAGCACCAGCAGTAGTAGTAGTTGTAGTTGTAGTAGTAGTTGTACTAGCAGTAGCAGCAGTAGTAGTAGTAGCAGCAGCAGCAGCAGCAGCAGTAGTAGTAGTTGCAGTAATAGCAGTAGCGGCAGCAGTAGTAGTAGTAATAGTTGCAGTAGTAGCAGCAGCAACAACAGTAGTAGTAGTAGTAGTAGTATTTGCAGTAGTAACAGCAGCAGTAGTAGTAGTAGTATTTGCAGTAGTAACAGCAGCAGTAGTAGTAGTAGTATTTGCTGTTGTAGCAGCAGCAGCAGTAGTAGTAGTAGTTGCCGTAGTAACAGTTGCACAAATAAGAAGCTGTGAATGAGGAAATATTTGAATATATTCTGGATATCCTCATGTCCACACTGAGCTCTGTGTTACAGTAATGTGCTAATCAGACCAAAATGAAAGTCACCATTCGCTTAGTAACAACCGAGTGTGTTTGTGTCAAAATACAAACTCACACCGGCACTGACTCAGGTCAAAGATCTCCGCTGTGCGTGTCAGTGCATAAGAATTTATAATATCAAATATGTCGTTAACAGGAAAGATGTCACTCTGTGGTTGGCAGCATATAGTATACGAGTCACTGTTTAAAGGATTAGACTTTCTCAAGTGTCTCAGAACTAACTCTGTGCTGAGTTGTTTTTGGTCACTCAGTTTCATTTTCAAGTATAATCTGGAACATCTTTAAGATACTTCTTGAAATTAGAACAGGAAAACCACATAAAAGTTTCATCAAGCTGAATCGTGAGAAGCACAAGGAGAAGGAAGACATAAATTAATTTGGGTATTAGTTATTACATATTATAAGGTTGCCTAAGGTTGGCTCAAGTGTCAAATGTGGCCCTTGGACCATTTTTCTAGGCCCTGAAGGCTTCCATATTAAATGACCCATTCAATCTTAAAATTTATTTTTTACTCAAAGATTTGGAAAGTCTTTATTGATAAAGCCAATATCAGATATTGTGTTGAGCATCTAAACATAATTAAAGGTCCAGTGACTCATTCTAACCTGTTATAAATGCTAATATTTAAATTATTCACAGTTTGGTTTGGTTTATTTGTGTTTTGAAAGCTTGGTCACTGCTGCCTTAGCCCATGTAATTATCCTTTAAATTGATTTTATTTCATCTTTATTCGAATAGGTCAGGGAACAACATTCACAAAATAGGAACTAGGATTCTGATAATTGCTGTAGTTACAGAGAGGGTAAGGTGTATAATTAAATTTGAACTTATTTATCAGGGACAATGCCCACAAAACATTGAAATAAAAAAAAAAAAAAGGAAATATTTTTGTACCAGGTTACAGTTGTGGTAATGTTAATTTACATCAGGTTGATATTCAAAACCATCTGTACATCCTGGTTTCTTCTGTTCACTGCTCTGGCTCAGATGTGTGGCTCAAATCCTGGGCTATAAGTTTATACAGTCTACGGGTTAAGTGTGTATGTTTTTATCCTTAATAGACAAGATGCAATAAAGGCTCTTTAACTTTTCTCAACAGACGGAGTGCCTTGGTGGTGTATTATGTAGTGTCTGATACACATTTTTGCGGTTTTACCCTGCAGACTACTTCAGTATTTTCAACATGGTTGAACATGGTTTAAACCATGGTTACAACATCCTGTTTGTTTTTACTATATTTAAACTTTGAGCACTATTGCACTTTTTGTGGCACACACGGGCACGCTACCGGTCAAAAGTTTTAGATCACCCTGAATTTTACAGTTATTTATTGCAATTCAAGTCGTGCAAGTCCAATGAAGCACTTGAAATTGTACAAAGGTAAAAACTGAACAGCCAGAGGTAAAAAAAAAAAAAAAAAAAGATAACAAAAGACAAGTTCAAACTCTGCCAAAAATACCTCAGGAAAAAAGAACAAGATGGTGAGCTTGAAAACATGAAGTGTCCAGCACAGTCTCCAGACTTAAGCCTCATCGAGCTAGTTTTGGGATGAACTGGATAGAAAAGTAAAAGCCAAACAACCTACAAGTGCCACACTTTTATGGGAATGAAAACAGGTTTGGGAAGAACTTTCTGAAGAATATTTGATTTCTTTTGTAAAAAGATCAAGCCATGAGTGTGTTCAGCTGTTATATCTGCCAAAGGTGCACACTTTCATGAATCAAAAGTTTAGAAAGTTTAGTTTGCTCAACAGTAAACAGTAAAAACCTGGAAAAAATGTGGTTTTCTAAAACTTTTGACTGGTAGTGTACACACATATACACACACGCTGTCTAATCTTCTGCATTGTATTGTTTCTCTAGTTGCCCAATCAAGAAGTTGAACTTGGCTTTTATTATCTCATGAACATTTATTAACTGCATTTCTGGGATAACCCGTCAGACACTTCTGTTTACACTTTGTGGGCACTGCCAATATTGTGGGCATGAGTAAAACTGGCAGGTCATGTAATCAGTTGGTTAATTTCCTGTTTCTCCAAAGCTTTCGTCATCTGAGACCATAACAGTAAACCATTGTGCCATTCAAGAAACAGTTATACTTTAACCAGATGTGAAATTGAACTTCAGATTGAGGGTTTACAGGAAAAGCAAACAAGTAATCATGTAAATTGTTATAGCTGCCAACTGCGTAATACTGTTGATTTGATTTAATAGTATAAAGGCCCTATATTATGCAATTATTGACTCTTGTGGCTTTAGGCAATCTTACAATGCTGTTACCTTTAGTTCAGTAGAAATTGATGATTCTAGTGAAGGTGTATGCAGTTTAAAAACACAGTGGAGCACTTCCTATATTACTGCATGACATTACAAGGTGGAACAGAGGGTTTTCTGTTTGAGAGATGAAATAAGAGAAGCTTAAATAAATATGCAGGATTTATGTTAAACATGTGTAAACAAAACACAACTCCAGGTATGTTTGTGATGAGGAAACAACATTATAACACAGATCAGAAAATAGCGCAAAATGGGCCGTTTAAAATGTAAATAAATAACTATCGCTGTTGTGGAAACACATTTATGAGCTGTGAGAATAAACTTAAATTTCGTTTGTTGTGATTTCCAGGCGTTGCGTACTCAGTCGGTGGCATGGAAAAAATCCCAGTCCTCAGAAACTGGAGCTCTGAAAGAAAACATCAAGAAGAACAGATACAAGGATATACTACCCTGTAAGAAGTATTTGTACTGTATTTTAATTTGTACTTTATTCTATACTATCTTATTTTTCAGCCCTATATATTGTTGTCTACAAGTTCAGCCTGACTCGCCTGATTTAATACTTGGTTTTAATTTGTTTTAGATGATGATTCCAGAGTAGTCTTGTCTCTCCAAACCTCAGAATCTGACAGAGACTATATCAATGCCAGCTTCATTCAGGTTCACTCATATGTTATTAAACAGCTGATGAAAATAGCATTTATTCTCATTTATATAGTTCTCATTGTTAGTAGTTGTAATATCTTTGTCTTTCCTGTAGGGAGCGCTGTCTGGTGGTTATATTGCAGCTCAGGCTCCTCTCAGCTCCACCCTCAGAGACTTCTGGAGGATGATCTGGGAATATCAGGTTAAGGTACGACTTTGGGTCTATTAAAAAGGGATCATATGAATCAAATACAATATATTCTATGTCAAATTTCTCGTTGCAGGTGATCGTGATGGCATGCAGAGAGTTTGAAATGGCCAAGGTAAATATTGTCGGGCAAAAGTGAGTAGAGTAATGTGCAATATAAATATGTGTTCATGCAAAACAAAAAATAACAAAAACAGTGAGGTGTCGCATTAACAAAATGAACATTGAAACACATAAAAACTGTGCTATTTATTTATTTAGCATATATTTAACATATAACAATAAAAAAAGCACACTAGATAAAAAAAATTGGTTCTGGAAGAGGCAAAAAACCCAAAAAGGGCTTATATTAAAACCTCCACCTTATGAATACATTAACATTGAATTAAGTAAGTAAGTTCATTTTTATATAGTGCTTTTCACAGACATATGTCACGAAAAGATGCTTTACAGATAATTATTCATTCTCTCTATACCCGGTGGAGATCAGCGGCTGCCAGTCTGCGCCATCAGCCCCTCCGACCACCACCAACACTCATGCACACACCGCTTTCATACTGTGCAATGTGGGTGAAATGTCTTGCCTAAGGACACAATGAGCCCCTCTGTGTGAATATTATCGCTGTGCATTACTAAAAGATGACATTTACACACCTTAGATTAAATACATTTGATTAAAACATGGATTAAAATACAATGAAACATCCGCAACTGAATATTATCAAACATTATCATGAAATATCAAACATTTCCTCCAACTCTTTTTAAACAACTTTTCTGATGCCGTCACAAACCAGATGTGAAAATTGGCTCCAGGATTTACAGCCTCTGTATTGTGGGCAAAACCGAGCTCTTGATGTAACACATGAGAATACGATTTGGACAAGTTTTGTATCTATGTATCTCTGTGTTGGTTTGAAAGTAAAATGTGAAATGTTTAGGCCATTGCACCATTGTCCATCTGTGAAGTAGCAAGTCAAAGTATATATGACAGGTTAGAGTATTTTTTCACTAAAACATAGCAAACATCATTATATTTTAGGTTTTACAAAAAAAAAAAAATAGCTTTGTTTGTTTTATTTTGGTGATGTTTGTTATTTTCCTTCCTGTGACATACATAGAGGTAATTCCAGTTATTTTACCTAGCAACCATAATGTTAACAAGGGTCTACATTAAAGTTGTAGTTTAGAAATAGTTGTGATTAGAAAAATAAACATAAATGACAACACCTTTATTTCATTAAACCAGTATTTGATCTGTCAGAAAAATGCCTTCCTTGTGCGTAAGTTGTAAGTCTGCATTTTAGGTGGAATTTTCAGTGTAGGTTGATTGATTCTGTTTTAGAATTCAGTGCCAAGTCCTGTGTTTTTGTACTTTTCTTGTAATCTTTTTTCCACTTAACTGATGTAAAACTATGATAAATAATGACCACAGGTACTACCTCATCAAATTAAGAAATAATTAGAAAAACATGAAAACCTGTCACATGTACTTAAAATATGCAGTTACTTAACTTAACGTGAAAGCAAGATGCAATAAGAGAACTGTATCAAATGTTACTGTGGTAGGTTAATGTCAACTTCTGAAAGGCTAGGTAAAGTATTATCTGTGTTTTCTATTTATGTATCTTTTTGTCTTGCAGAAAAAATGTGAGGTTTACTGGTCTCAACTGAACCAAACCACATCCTTTGGACCATTCTCTGTTCACTGTGTGAGAATATTTACTATTATTAGTAGAAATACTTATACTTATACTTATATACAGCATCTTTAAAATCTGGAGAAATAATGTGTTGAAGTTGGATTCTGAGTGCAGTATATGTTTGTGTGTGTCCAGCAGGGGGAGTCCAGTCCCACTCAAGACATCATAGTCAGAGAACTGCAGGTCTCATTTCAGAGGGTAAAAATACACTGAGGAAGTACTTTACTGTCATTGTTTGTTAGTTTTTGTTTGACGTGTTTGTGAAGCTAAAGGGCATCGTGTAGTACCAGCCGGGCCATTTTTGTGATTTAACTCGTAACAAAAGCAAACAAGGCGAAAGACCTTAAACCTCAAATATAGTTAAAATGTCAAGACACATTTACAAGCACAATACAACAATGTAAATGAATAATCTTTTATTACATTGGAGTTTGCACAATATTTTTCTGAGCTAGAAGAAAATTCAGGTTCAGCAATGTGAGATATTCGAGTTATGGGGGGAACTTTTGGAATCCGTCTTGAATTACACTTGGATTAAATCAAATATCTAACACTTTCCAAACTATTCCCAACATGAACTTGTACTTTATAATACCACCATACTATAGTCAGTCCTATAGTTCAACAGTGCATACTCCCCTGTGTCTCTTGCTCTTGTGTCTCTTACTCTTGTGTCTCTTATTCTTTTGTCTCTTATTCTTTTGTCTCTTACTCTTGTGTCTCTTACTTGTGTCTCTCTTGTGTCTCTTACTCTTGTGTCTCTTATTCTTGTGTCTCTTACTCTTGTGTCTCTTATTCTTGTGTCTCTTACTCTTGTGTCTCTTACTCTTGTGTCTCTTTACTCTTGTGTCTCTTACTCTTGTGTCTCTTACTTTTGTGTCTCTTACACTTGTGTCTCTTACACTTGTGTCTCTTACTCTTGTGTCTCTTACTCTTGTGTCTCTTACTTACTTGTGTCTCTTACACTTGTGTCTCTTACTCTTGTGTCTCTTACTTCTTGTGTCTCTTACTCTTGTGTCTCTTACTCTTGTGTCTCTTACTTGTGTCTTGTGTCTCTTACTCTTGTGTCTCTTTACTCTCTTACTTGTGTCTCTTACTCTTGTGTGTCTCTTACTCTTTTGTGTCTCTTACTCTTGTGTCTTGTGTCTCTTACTCTTGTGTCTCTTACTCTTGTGTCTCTTACTCTTGTGTCTCTTACTCTTGTGTCTCTTACTCTTGTGTCTCTTACTCTTGTGTCTCTTACTCTTGTGTCTCTTACACTTGTGTCTCTTACACTTGTGTCTCTTTACTCTTGTGTCTCTTACACTTGTGTCTCTTACTCTTTGTGTCTCTTACTCTTGTGTCTCTTACACTTGTGTCTCTTACACTTGTGTCTCTTACACTTGTGTCTCTTTACTCTTGTGTCTCTTACTCTTGTGTCTCTTACACTTGTGTCTTGTACAGTGTGTACGTGTTAGAGTGTACAGAGCATAGTGGGCTGGGTTTATCACACTCTGGGGACTAAAATCTGAATTCACACTCTCATATCATGTGGACCTGACTTCCTCACAAAATCATCTCCTCTTGATGCAAATGGTTTAAAGTTTACATATGAGTTAAAATAGGTTAAGATTTGGGTTAAGATTAGGCAAGATGTAATTTAGGTTTAGATAAAAAGTCAATGTAATGTCCCCCAAGAAGCATGGAAAACCCAATGTGGCACTGCATTTGTGTGTGTGTACATGTGTGTGGGCTGTATGTGTGCCTGGTGTCATATGTACCATGTAGTGTACGTGTTAAATGCGTGTGAGTATGCAGTGATATGTGGAGGCTGGCCGTGCCCTGGCCATGATCAGACTTGTGTAGGATGGCCGTGTTGTGACCCAGCTGTCCTTGTGTTATTTCGCTGGTATTTTTGTGTTTCATGTGCCTGAATGCTTATGAACATTGGTGGGATTCAGGTGGCAGAGGCAAAATGAAGTAGACCATAATACAGTTTCAATACTTTACTGACATAAGATCTAGATACTAATGATTTTAAATCTTTAGAACAAAAAATAAACCACAATTTTGAATCAGTCAGCTCTTTAATCTCACCTGTTCTCTTCATTTTTATGTGTCTGTATTTTTGCAATCTCTGTCTTTGTTATTGCCTTTTATAATTATTGTTGTGTATTGAACTTTGATCAACTGCTTTGTTTTTAAAGTGCATTAGAAATAAAGTTGGTTTGGATTTGCTATATGTGTAGTTGAAATGAAAAACTATTTTAGGGTCAACATTTCTGTAAACATTTGTCTCCCAATCCCAAATTCCCACTTTTAAAGAGTCCATAGACCTTTATTTATACATTTTTTTGTGTTGGGATAAATGTAGTGGGACATTTTCACAAAAATACACCATGAGGTTTGGAATTTGCAGATTTTACTGATTTTCACTCATTACTTTTAGGATGTGCGTGTGGTCATCCAGCTGCAGTTCCTCTCATGGCCAGATCACGATGTTCCTTACGAGGCTTCAGGAGTCTTAGACCTGCTCCACAGAGTCCAAGACCTTCAGAAGTCAAGTCTGGACCTGGTCCAGAGAGTCCAAAATCCCCTAAACCGCAATCTGAAACTGGTGCACTGCAGGTGAGACTTATGGATTTATAACCTGGTTTAGTCCTAATCAAGACCTTGGCGTTGGTTAAGATTTATTTCAGATGACCTCACAACATTATACCGGCCAAAAATACAAAACAATGTAATACAGATGGAGGCAGCTAAAACTAATATTATTAAAGTGACGTATGCCAGCTACATCATTCCATGGAAATAGAAACTTAAATTCATAGACTGTATAAAGAAGTGGACTAAGGAAGTGTGACGTCACCCATAGCGTCAGCTCCAGTCAAATGAAACTCACAAGGTTAGCAGTTACGGGACAAATATGGAGCCAAAATCCAAAATAGCAAAATAAAAACACCATGATCATGTAGAGTGGGTTAATACGAACATTTTAAGACCAAAACGAGGAGACTCACTGCAGCAGTTACAGAAAGAGGGGTGACAATTTTTCCATGTAAAGTTAATTGGAGCCAGAGCCAGTGGAGCCGAAAATGCCTCCATGTTCCCTTCCTATTTGGAACAAAAACTATGAACCATATTTGGAGAATGGAGAGTTCAGTGCGCAAAAAAGCCATAATAAGCAACATTCTTTTACTGAGCTTTGTTTTTATAATATATTGTGATGTGTGAGCTACTCTGTCCACATATTTTTTCTTCTGGATCAGTAAAGTTTGTCTAAATCTAAGTCTAAATGTGACATATTATGGCTTTAAAATGCAGATTTTTTGTAATACAGTGAGTTCTTGGGTCTAGACAAAAACAGAAATTATCAGGTTGATCACAGTGAGTATGTTATACTCCCTAACTGGGAGTAAAGCATCATAACTTTCTCATATCTGAAAACCACAAATTGACACTTTGAGCTGACATCATGAAGGGGGATTTCTATAAAGCATTACCTACTGCCAGAAGTAGTTGCCAGCAGTTTCCATGGTGACACAATACAAACATTAGGAAACAGAGACAAAAAGTTAGAAAGTAAGAAAAAAATACTAAATGGATTTAATACACATTTATTACACATTTTCAGGAACTTGTGATCAATACGAGTGTTCATGGTCCTGTTTAGGTGTTTGATTTTCTACTAAAACGCGAGAGTGACAAACTGAAAAACTGAGTAACAGAGCTTCTAACAGAGCAGTGCTTTCAGTTAGCTTTATAGGGTCAGATCTTCTGCACTCTCTGATATTGTGGTGAGGTTGTGCAGACAGACGGGTCGCTGACAGAAGGAGGTGAATATGGATCAGTTCTCGCTGTTTGTAGAACAGTCACATCTGCTCCGTCTCAAACGTTCACGCATTTACATATTTATGCATTTAGAACATATTACACCACCTATACTCTCTCTGTGCTAAAACTCCAGTCTAGACAGATATTTTGTTCTGGTTAGTCTGCTGCCTAAAAAAACACACACACACAAAAGCTTTACATTTACACTTTAAAGGTCCTGTATTACACAAAAGTGACTCTTGTGACCTTTTTGTTTTTGTTATAATGCTGTTATCTCATCAAAAACATATCTAGAGTTGTTTTTGTTTCATTCTCACTTGCTTGACTAATCCTCTGTCTGTCTACTTCTCCAAGGCTCAAAATGCTCTGTTCCTCCTTGTGATGTCATGTGAACAGCTGCCTTTTACCTTTAGTTCAGTAAGTTTTGGATTGGAAATTCCAGGACTGAAATTGAAATGTGTATGAAATTGTATGAAGTTTAAAAACACAGGGGAGCACTTCCCGTATTACCACATGGCATGAGTGTTTTCTGTTTGAGAGAAGAACTCAGCCTAAATATCCAGGAGTTGTGTTTTAAACATGTGAATAAAACAAAACAAAACACAACTCCACAACATTATAACATAGATCAGAAAATAGCTCTTTTGTATTGTTGTTATGACTCAGTTCTGCTAGAGACAGGGGAAGTAACAAAAGAACCAAGACGTAAAATGGTAAAACTAAAGTTGTAATTTATTCAAAAAGGAAGGTAAAGGTAGAGCTATTTACAATGTTTAACAAAAAGAGACTCTAAACCAGGGGTCTCCAACCTTTTTCCTCCGGTGAGCTCCATTTACAAAACTCAATTGCCAGAGAGCTACTAATTTTAGGGGCTGCAAGAAATTGAGACGATTATAAGAAAGAGAGCAAGTCTTTGGGTACAGATGCCTACAAAACAAACCATTGTCCATTTATTAGTGCACAAAGTTCGAAATTACACATTTACAATGGTAATAGGGATGTAATTAACCAATTTTTTGTTATTCAGCACAATAGTATAATTCCAAAATCCCTTGGCGAGCTACTTTGAAGGGGGTGGAGAACTACTGGTGGCTCCCGAACTACAGGTTGGAGATCCCTGCTCTAAACAGAGTAGCTAAATGTATAACTAAAAGCAGGGTAACAAAAACAGAGTATATGCAGTAAATGACAATAACAGAAAAACAAGCCAGTCTCAAAACAAAGCCACAAAGGACTACTAGTGTCGCAATCAAAGTTAACAAAAGCAACACAAGAAACACAGCAGCAGGCAGAACAGTAGCCATGAGTGGCAGGGGGCGGGTCCTTTTATAGGCGTGGCGCTGCAGGTGTTGGCCCAGCATTGGTCAGGAGTTAGGGCGATACACCAAACATGCCAGCTTGAATTGAATCCACCAATCACAGCAGGGGTCTGGAAGATGGAGGCTTGCACACACACACACACACACACACACACACACACACACAGGGATCAGCAGCAGGGACTTAAACATATAGAAGGCTTGTGGCTGTATCAATTGTAGGTTTGTGGCAAAAAGGGGGGAGTTTGTAATGAATTTAAATAACATAATTTGAAGAAAATAATCTAAATTGGGCCCAAAATATTGGTAGAGCTTATTGGCCACCTCTAGTACAGACATAACACATAGAACAAGGTCAAATTACTATGTACTCCCATTCATACATTTTCATAGTTTTAGAATACAGTAGAGATCTTATCACTTTTATTCTTCTGTTTCTCTCTCTAAATATCATTTGTCTTTTTACAGAGAAAACGTGGAGATGTTATCAGTCCACACTCTACTTTGTCCTACAAAACATCAAAAACACAAAATACAACAACTAGAACACAAATTAATTCTATAAATATGTTTTAATATCCATACAAGATTTACAAATCATAATTTTTCCTTTACATTTTTCTTATTTTCAAAGCAATCATCTTAATAATAAATGTCAAAAGCAGATATTATCAAAACGAAATGAAGGAACAATAAAAATAAATAAATAAAGACAGAGGAGGAGAAAAGAAGAGAAGAAAAAAGTAAGGAAAAAATTGTTGATTTGCAGTTTTCCATAAAGGGACCCCATTTCACTAATGAGTTCTAATGCGATCCAAATGAATGTAAATATAAACATGCTTAGATAATAATGTATGCAGATGTATGTAGAGTTATAACAGGTCATAATATGGTCTGTCTGATACAAAACTGTGTCAATAAATGTCTCCCAGAGCACACAGAACAGATCTCAGCCCTAGTCTAAAGCTTTGTGGATACTAGAATTGTCAGAAGTATCAAAAAATCAGATACTAATCGATAGGGGTGTGCAAAAATATCAAAATGTTGATATATCGTGTCATTTAATGTGATGATATAGTATCGATATCAGGGGCTGCTGTATCAATATATCGCCAAGAGTTTTTTTTTTTTGGTATATTTTACTAAATTATATTGTTTCCACGCTGCAGTTTTGTTTCTTGTTCAGAGGAAGGAAACTCTTTCATGCGACACATTTGACATTTTCACTGTTTTGATGATTAAAATAGGTGTGTTTCATATGAACTTTACACAAGAAGTGGTTTAACAAAGACTTTTAGTATCACAGCCATGGTTTAGCCTTTATTTTTATTAAACCGTATCAAATCAATTTAAAATATATCGTACTGAATCGAAAGTGCACTGTATCGAGATATATATCATATTGTGGCCTATGTATCGAGGTATGTATCATATCAGCAACTTTTTAATGATATCCAGCCCTACTAATCGATACTAAAACTAGGATCGAAACTACTAATTTGAGCAGGTATCGATACTAAATAAAGTCACATTTGGACCACTGAGGCATTACGCAAATATAACACCACATGGTAAAAGAAAAGAAAATACTATGATTTAATCGAGTGTTTTTCATTATTATTGTGGTATCGAGTTTTTAAATTTTAGTATCGTGTCAACAATAGTAGATACACAACATAAATATATGAGATTATGACTTTATGTTGGAGAATTGTTTTGGTTCATTCTTAATTTTTTAAAACTTTTTTTTACTTTACTTAATGGTACAGTGTGACCTATTTGTCTCCACAAACATTTCAGGCAAAGCAATAACATCCCCATGGACTCACAGAAGAAAATTTACACAGTGCATCTTTAGGTTTTATGATTTCGTAGCTTCAAAACACAGATTAATCTTGATATATCCTGTGTCTTAGTGCTGGCTGTGGAAGAACTGGAGTTATCTGTGCTTTGGACCAGATCTATCAGCTACTCCTACACCAGGTGAGAGTGTGATGAAGTATTTATTCTATCTGCCTCTCAGTGAAGAGGTTGTGGGTTCCAGTCTTTCCAATCTTTGTGAATATATTTTGTGTTTTTACAGAAGCTCACCTCAGACTTTAACATTATGAGGCTTGTTATGGAGCTGAGGAGACAGAGGCCCAGTGCAGTGCAAACCAAAGTAAGAAATAACACATTATTCATCAAGTACATATTTAGCCATGTTTTAAAAAAGGAAGAGTAGTTATAGAAGTATCAGAGAATCAGGAAGTTTCACTCCCACACTTCAAAATTTTCACTAAACTAAAAATAAAAGCATCTATAGCAAACTGGAAATCCTTAGTAATGAATCAAGTAACAACAGTGGAGGAGTATGCTGTATTAAGAATATTATATTTATTTTATTTCTGTCAAGGCCATGTACAACACAGTTTTGGTGCTAACAAGAGATAAAATATGTAAAAGAAGATAAAAAATAGAGTGGCTTGACAAGACATGATAGTCAAAATGGACAAGATTTGAAGAGATCTATGCCAAGGCACAGTCCCTATCTCGCAATCGTACAGATTTAGAGCCCAGAGCACTTACAGATGTTCTTGACTTTGATCTAGATAAACCGAAAAGATTAAATATAAAAAAAATAAACCTAAATCAGATTTATTTACACTAATACATCTTCTTGTTTTGCCTTATTTTGAAAGGAACAGTACCGCTTCATCTACACAGCTACTTCCTGTTTGTTCAAATGGTTCCTCGAGAAGAACAGCTCTGATTCAGTGTACTACAACCTGCCCAGGGTACTGCATAATGTCCTACTACTACTGCTGCTGCTGCTGCTGCTGCTGCTGCTGCTGCTGCTGCTGCTTCTATTACTAGTACTTATAACTGCTATTTCACCAAATACAAATGTGACTGCAGTACTCACAGTAACAGACCAGAGCAGTGAGGGTTTGCGCTTGAATCTGGATTTGTAAAATTGTGACCAAGGTTATTTTTAGATAATCTGGCAAATATTCTTACACCTGATGCTCTGTTCATGTCATACTGGTCTGGGACTGGTCAAATCTCACCCAGATTAGAATGCCAATCTTAAAGGTGCAGTATGTAACTTTGTTTGGTTGTCCGTCATCTGCTTGTTTCTATGGAGATGTCATTGCTCTAGCTCAGTCATGTCCAAACTATGACTCGTGGGCCAAATTCGGCCCTCAGACAAATTTTTCCAGGTGAATTGGCCCAAATTACCTTACATCAATTAAAAATTAGCTTTTTACTACAAGTTTTTTGAAAATCTACCTTAATAAAGCTAATATTTAATATTTAGTGTGTGGTTTTAAAGATCTTAGCATGATTAAAAACTGATGGCTCATTCTAACACATTAAACATGCACATATTTCAATTGTTGACTGTATTGAGCACCAGTCTATGGCCCTCGATCAGCTCTCTGCTTCGTCTGTGTTTATATATGTGGCCCTTGATGAAAAAAGTTTGAACACCCCTGCTCTAGCTGGAATGTTCCACAGTATGACATTAAACAGCTTTACCTTATATTTATTCAATTGCGGGTGGTTTTATAGCTCAAAAATACATCGAAAAACAGTCAGTCTGTGAGCGCTATTGCCTCTTCACAGATCTGACCTGTAACTTGGTCTGGTTTGGTCTCCGTGATGATAGAACGGTTTAATGCCATGCGGAGAAACATTCCAGATAAAGCAATAACATCTCCACAGAGAAAAGTGTTTGATGAATCATTCACCAGAAAAGTTACACAGTGCAAATTTCTCTGATGATGTAATTTAATTTGCAATCTATATCAAACAAGCACACATTTAGTTACGTAACTGACACTTTGCAGTGACCTCTCGCTGGGGGTGTCCTACAATGGACAATGAGCATTCATGGTTCTACAAAATGGACTTAACTTTAGACTTCAGACAGACATCAGTTGCAAAGTGTCAATACTCTATAGAAATTGTGCTCTCAAGAATTGTAATTTTAGATTTTTACAAGCAACAACATGCAAACTAAACATTATGTACTCCTTTAAGAAATACAATTTTACCTCTCAACACAACAAAAAGGAAAAGCGTTTTGTTGTTTCGTTATGGTGTTATAAACAGTGAACTTCTTCTTCTTTTTCTTACTGTAAGTATAGTTCTGATCTTTGTAAAATAATACTTTGCATAAAAAGGAGGTGAACCTGCTGCAGCTGGACACAGAGCAGCTCACAAATATATTCAGATGTGACAGATCATAAGAGGAAGGCTAGCCCACAGAGAAGTGACACTTCCTGTTTTCAGAAACCGTTTAACACAATACCAGAACAGTGTTGTACCAGGGCTGAACCAGAACCAAACCAGAAACAAACCATAGCCTAACCAGGACTAAACCATGACCAACAAAGGAATAAACCAGGGAAAAGTAGAACACTGAGGTGAGTTTTTCTTGGTTTATCTTCTGTGAGATCTTATACTATGTTTTACTTTTCATGGTGGTATTTTGGTCACGTTAAAGCCCCACTGCATAAACATATTAACAAAATAATATAAAACTTAAATTGCTTAGATATTTTTTTCATTTCGGATATTTTATTGTACTGAAAAACTTGCATCCTTACTGTGAGCTGGCTTGGATCTCTTGATTTCGTTCTTGCCTTGGGGAGGGCGTCCACCTGCTTGTCTCCACGGAAACGTGTGGCTTTGGCTGTAATATTCCACAGTATGGCATTAAACTAACCTCCGTGTCTATCTCTATGATGTGTACTTTTAAATTTCTGCTTCCATGGACTCATGTAGGTGACGTGCCGCAAGATGTTGCTTTATATGACACTTCTGTTCTTTTATTTCTATTTTAAAGGCCTATATTACACAAAATGGACTCTTTTGCGAGCTTAAAGTCATGTTATAATGTTGTTACCTCCTCAAAAACATACCCAGAGTTGTGTTTTGTTTCATTTACACGTGTTTGAGTAATATTTATTATTAGTCTGAGTGCATCTCCAAAGCTCAAAATGCTCTATTCCACCTTGGGATGTCATGTTGTGGTAGTTATCAAGTTAACAGCTACCTTTTTTACATTTTTTTCCCGCAGAGATTGGCAATTCCAGCGCAGAAATCATCCAAATTATTATAATGAATGTGTATGGAGTATAAAAACATAGCAGAGCACTTCCTATACTACCACATGACATCACAAAGGTGGAACTCAGCCTAAATATGCAGGGTTTGTGTGTTAAACGTGTGAATGAAGCAAAACACAACTCCAGGTCTGTTTGTGACGAGGAAACATTAGAAATTGAATCATAACATAATGTGATATGAACATTTTAATATATAAGCAGCAGAAAGCTTTCTCACTGTTTACAGTAGTTTTGAAAATTTTGGGTCCCCACCCTCCAATGTAGACATAGTAGACAAAGAACCTGCTAAATGGTAGTTATTAGTTTGATTATAGTGTGTCAGATCTGCAGCAGTTGGCGTGTCTGTGTTGAGGATTCTGGTTACATTTTTGTGAGTGGATTTTCATACTTCTTTACATTTGAAATGGAACTTTTTAGAGAAAGGAAAGATATTAATGGACCTTTATTTAAAAGGGGATTATTGGTAAGATATTATAAACCTGTGTGTTTGTAATGTGCATGTGGTTTGTTTTGTTTTAGTTTTTAATGTAATTTCTTTCATGTTTATAAGGAGAAACTATGGTGAAGGTTTAAATGTGCATTGTGTAACTTTTCTGGTGGAGGGTCCATCAAAAGCTTTTCTCCACGGGGATGTTATTGCTTTGTCTATAATGTTTCACAGTATGGTATTAAACCTTTCTATTATCATGGAGATTAAACCAGACCAATTTACAGGTGAGATCTCTGGAGAGGCGACCCCGATCACAGTCAGAATGCCTGTTTTGTTTTTCTAGGTATTTTTCAGCTATAAAACCACCTGTAATTGAATAAATGTAAGATTTCATACTGTGGATCATATTCATAGAAAAAAGCAGGTGATGATAGCCTGATTCATCAGTCGGTTTCACTTCATGGTTTCAGTTCACAGCATTAGGGTTCGTTTGCTTGACCGTAGGCGGGTACTTTTTTATTTAACCAATCGCTGCTATTTGGTCATGATGTATCTAATGTGCCACTAATGGGACTAACTGGTATATTAAGCTTTTCCCAAATCCTGTAGGAAAAAGGGCAATAACGTCTTTCTCCTTGATAAAATTCACCAAACATTCTCTTTGTTCTGGCTTTAAATGCTCGATCTCGGGAATCGTTGCCAACACAGAATGTATGACTCTTCACTGATTGGCTGGTGCCCGGACTCGCACTTCCGGGGTTTTTGCGAACCGTCTAGTGTATTCTGATTCCTGATCTAGTCGCTGGAGAGAAATGAAATTGAAAGCTAACATACATGAACATTCGCACAGACAGTGGCTCCCTCTTTTCTGCTTCACTCAAAGAAAAACTAAAACTAAAACACAACATTACCCACGCCAGTCCATCTTTCCCACAATCAGGGAATAATTTAGCTCCATAAAATGCTTCTTTATAAAAGAAAAATATATATATATAACTAGGTGGCATCAGCCTGACTAGGTGATGGACCCCCAGCCAAAAAGTTACATAGTGCACCTTTGAATTTTAAATGTTCAAAATAAAGTAACTCTAACTCTGTTTTATCTGTTTTCAGTTGAACAATTCTCAGAGTGTCCAAGCAGCTGTAACAAACAACAGGTTAGTCCTTGTTCAATCTTGATTTGGTTTAGTTGTGTTTAAGGTCCTATATTACACAAAAAATGTCTCTTGTGATCTTTAAGTCATATTATAATGTTGTTACCTCATCAAAAACAGGCCTGGAGTTGTGTTTTGTTTCATTCACACATGTCTGAGTAACACTTTATTATTAATCTGTTTACTCCAGGTATGTTTGTGATGAGGAAACAACATTATAACTAATATAAATCAGAGAATAGTGTAATATGGGCCCTTTAAGCTGAAAGAATAGAGGAGAACAGAGCGGGAGGAGCAGAGCGGCCGATATTGGCTCGGTTTAATGAGAATGTGGTGAGAGATGGCCCATATGGAGGTGTGACCAGTTCAGAGTGAGATTCTCAGTCTCCTCAGTGTCACCCCCCCTCACACACACACACACACACACACAGACGCACACATACACGCACGCACGCACTAACACAGTAACACATACCCCCTCCATCATGCTGACCCCCCATCAGCATCATGTTCACCGTCTCCATGGAAACGCTCAAACCAGGAAGCAAGCGAAAGGCTTCATCATATTCTGAGCATGGAGCCTTTAGATTTGCACCATGCAGGAGTGTCCCTATCTCGCAATGATAACATTATAGATACAGAATTATACCACATAGATCAGCTAGTTCAAGAGTAAATGCTCTGAACCCCTCACAAGAGTAAAGAAACAACTACATTTAATGATTTGTTAAAAAACCCATATTAAAAATTTACTCTTGTGTAGGGCTGAGTATCATTAAGAAGTTGCTAATATCATACATATCTCGATACATAGGCCACGATACAATAGATACCTTATTACATAGGCCATGATTCGATACAACCTCGATACATAGGCCACGATATGATACAGGCCTCGATACATAGGCCACGATTCGATACAGCCCGATACATAGGTCACGATTCGATACAGCCCGATACATAGGTCACGATTCGATACAGCCCGATACATAGGTCACGATTCGATACAGCCCGATACATATACGATTCGATACAGCCCGATACATAGTCACGATTCGATACATACCTCGATACATAAGCCATGATTCGATACATACATCAATACATAGGCCACGATACGATACATACCTTGATACACAGGCCACTATTTAAGATATACCTCGATACATAGGCCACGATACGATACATACCTCGATACATAGGCCACGATATGATACATACCTCGATACATAAGCCATGATGCAATACATATCTTGATACACAGTACACGATACAATACATACCTCGATACACAGGCCACGATTCGATGCAGTGTGATTTTTGATTCGAAGGCTATATCATGGCTGTGATTCTAAAAGTCTTTGCTAAACCACTTCTTGTGCAAAGTTAGTATGAAACACGCCCATTTTAATCATCAAAACTGTGAAAATGTCAAATGTGTCTCATAAACAGGTTTCCTTCCACTTTTTTAGTTTAGTAAAATATGCCAAAAAATACTCTTGGCAATATATCGATAAAACAGCCCACGATATCGATGCTGTAACATCGCATTAAACGACATTTTGATATTTTTGCATACCCCTACTCTTTTGAGCTTCAAGCCATGTTATAATGTTGTTACCTCATCAAAAAAAGACCTGGAGTTGTGTTTTGTTTCATTCACATATGTTTGAGTAATCATTTATTATTAGTCAAGTTAACAGCTTCTTTTACCTTTAATTCAGTAAAGATTGGCGATTCCAGAGCTGAAATTATCCAAATGATTCTCATGAAGGTCTATGGAGTTTTAAAACATAGTAGAGCACTCAATGTATTATCACATGACATCACAAAGTGGAACATCACAAAGTGTTTGAGAGAAGAACTCAGCCTAAATATGCAGGATTTTTGTGTTAAACATGAGTGAATGAAACAAAACACAACTCCAGGTCTGTTTGTGATGAGGAAACATTATAACATAGATCAGAAAATAGCAAAACATGGGCCCTTTAAGAAATAGGGATTGAGCCAAAAGTGAGTTTTTTTGACCACACAACACAACGATACTGTCACTTCCACCACATTTGGGAAGTAATCAAAGTGTACAGATTTGTGCAATTTGAAATATTCAAGAAACACAGAAGTATTCCTCATGCCGAAACTCATGCTGTTTACAATTTTCTATTCATTGGTTTAAAGGTCACTGTGCACTGTGTTCTGATGAAGGGTCCCTAGCTGCTTGTCTCCATGGAGATGTTATTGCTTTGGAATGTTCCATGGTGTGACATTAAACATCCATCTAGCATTTTTTCATTACGGGTGTTTCTGTTTCTCAAAAATACAATGTAGTGTAGTGCTATTACCTGCTTGTCTCCCTCGTGATAGATTTAATAGGTTTAATCTATACTGTGGAACATTCTAGACAAAGAAATAACATGTACATGGAGATAGGCAGGTGGTGGACCCTCGACTAGAAATGTTACACAGTGCAGCTTTATAATTATCTGAATTTGGAGCAGGTCCAAGGAGCAGAGCATGGAGGCGACGTACGCTGTGGTCAACAGGAAGGGGTGTGCACCTTCGACCTCCACCCTCCCCAGGTAGGTCTACAATAAACACTTAAAGTCCTATATTACACAAAATGGACTCTTGTGAGCTTTAAGTCATGTTATTATGTTGTTACCGGCTCAAAAACACTTGGAGTTGTGTTTTGTTGATGTCATGTATTGGTAGTTTTCAAGTTAACAGCTCCTTTTACCTTTAGTTCAGTGAAGAGCAGCAATTCTAGTGCTGGAATCATCCACATTATTCTAGTGAAGGTGTATGGAGTTTAAAAATACAGTAGAGCACAAAACATCACAAGGTGGAGCAGAGTGTTTTCATTCTGAGAGAAGAACTCAGCCTAAATATTCACGGTTTGTCTGTTAAACATGTGAGAATGAAACAAAACACAACTCCAGGTCTGTTTATAATGAGGAAACAACATTATACTTACTACTTACTTGGATCGATCCTGGTTTTAGTTTTACATCAGTTAAATGCCAGTTTGTGTAAAGAAGCTGAGAAAGAAAGTGCAAAAAAACAGGAAGTAGCACTTAGTTCTAAAACAGAGCCCCACTACTAGTATTATCAACACGGAAATTTCCCTTCAAAATGCAATTTCCATTTCCAAGCACGGACGGCTTTTTTTGATAGTGTAAATATTCATTTACCTAAATAAAGGTGTTGATATCTATTTATATTAGTCTAATCATAACTATAGTGCAGTTTAGGCGTGTTTTGGTTAATGTTATGGTTTCCAGGTAACAGAGCTGGCATAGACACTTTGCTGTGCGGAGTTCTACGTGTATCTCTATTGGTGAAATGTTTGGCAGTTACCGTGGTCACACAATGCAATACAAGCATTCGTGGTCTTGTTTAGGTGTTTGATTTTCAACAAAAACTTGTTTAACAACACAAATCAGCTCTCCTGTTGTAGTTTCAGCTCAGTCAGCTCTTTCTGCTCAGACTGTGTTAAAATAAAGCACAGATTAAAGTCTAATAAAGCTTCAGACAGAGCTGTGCCTACAGTTAGCGTCACACACCCTGGGAATATTGATAACATCAGCTGCAGAGTGTAAGTTATGTTTACGTATGTCGCATCTGCTGCCCGTGTCCAACCAGAAAGCAAAATAATAAACATCACCAGAATAAAAAAAAAAGACAAAATACAAACGCAATGGTGTCCAAAAAGCATGAATAAAACAGAATATGTGAACTCTAAAGGCTCTGAATCTTTTTTCCAGGAACACAGACCCTCACTATGACAACATCCAGCTGCCGTCATCCACCCCTGTGTACGGCGTGGTCCGCCCCCGAGCCAAGCCCATCCCCACGGACACTAACCTGTATGACATGGCCTCGCCCACAAACTCTGACATCACGCCGCAGTATCACCTCCTCTCAGGTCTCTCACTCTCTCTTACAATGATCTGTTTTCATAGGGTGTAGGGAGTAGTAGGTTCATAGACTTAAACTTAGACAAACGTTATTGATCCACAAGGAAATTATCTGGACACAGTAGCTCACACATCACAATATAATATAATAACAAAGAGAAAAAATATATAAATGGTAATAACAAATTGTAAATAAGTAGCAAAAAAAGATAGCAAGGAAAAGAAAAGTAGGTAAAAGGTAAATCTAACAGCAGTGCAAAAATTAAGATTGGTAGTGACATAAGGGACTATAGACACATAATACTAAAGGTAGTAATTCGAGGTGTGCAAAAATATTGAAATATTGATGTATCGTATCATTTAATGTGATGATACAGTATCAATATCGTGGGCTGCAGTATTTTTTGGTATCTTTTACAAAATTATTTTGTTACTGTGCTGCAGTTTTGTTGCTTGTTCAGTGGAAGGAAACTCGTTCATGCGACACATTTGACATTTTCACTTTTGATGATTAAAATGTTTGTGTTTCATATTCACTTTGCACAAGAAGTGGTTTAACAAAGACTTTTAGCCTTTATTTTTTTATTAAATCATATCGAATCAATTTGAAATATATATCGTATCGAATTGAAAGTGCACTGTATCGAGATTTGTATCGTATCGTGGCCTATGTATTGTATCGGCAATTTCTTAATGATACTCAGCCCTAGTAGTAATGTCATTAGCAGTATTAATACTTTCATCAACTCTTATAGCTCTTTCCACAATAACTACTGTTTTGGGAAGTGAGTTACTGAATACCGAGAATACGTGTTCTGAATACTAATTTTGAGTAACTGTGTTCTGGTACTTTGTCATTTGGTGGTATTCAGAATACAGTTACTTCTCTAAAATCAAAGGAACATTATGGTGTTCGGTCGTGTAATATAAGCTTCAACCTAAACATAACTAGAGCAAAATAGAAGCTGTGGTGAGCCCTGTGTGGTTTAATGACTGGAAATGCTGTTTTTAATACTATGTTTTGTCTTTGCACTATCATTTAAATGCAACTTGATGTTACAGTTTTCTAAGAGTTCAGAATACATTTCTCTGATTGGACCATTTATCATAATACACTACAAAATACATTTTAATGCAGGTATTCAGTATTCTCTAACTAAAAACATGTTCAAAGTATTCTTCCCATCACTGCTATTGCACCTTACAGTATAAATTGAAACAGAAAATTAACAAAAGTTGTGTGTTATTTTCAGAGGCCCCAAGACGGGTGACAGACGTAGATGACGACTATGAGGATGTAACCCCCACAAGCCCAGACAGCAGTTTACCCCACGTAGACGGGATTGGTACGATCCATTTCCACTCACTACACTACTACAGACTACAGATCCCCCCAACAAAACCTCTGAAAAGTAAAACTAATTAAATAATGCACATTACTACAAAGAGGTTCATTTTGGTCTTTTAATATTATTTTGAAATAAATCCAATCCACTTTATTTCTTTCAATCTTCAAAGATGAGAATTTTTTTTTAAAAAAAAATCTACACTTTAATGCAAAAAAAAAAAAAATCATAATAAAAATTTAAAAATATATATATATAATAAATGTTGTAAAATAAATAAATACATTTTCTTTTTAAAGGTGGACTGCGTAACATTTCTATCGGAGGGTCCACTACTTGCTTGTCTCCATGGAAATATAGTATAGAACACAGGTGTCAAACATAAGGCCCGGGGGCCAGATCCGGCCCTCCAAGACCTTTAATCGGCACAGTGGCTGAGTGGCTAGCACTCATGCCTCACAGCAAGAAGGTTCTGGGTTCGATCCCCAGGTCGCCCGGGCCTTTCTGTGTGGAGTTTGCATGTTTCTCCCCGTGTCTGGATGGGTTTCCTCCGGGTGCTCTGGTTTCCCCCATCAACACAAAACATGCTCCAGGTCTCCAGAACAGTTGATAGTCATGGTCAGTTAAATACAATCAATTCAATCATTGGCAAGACACTTCACCCACATTGCCTAGTATCAAAGTGGTGTGTGTGTGTGTGGTGTGTTCGGAGGGACCGATGGCGCCGAGTGGCATGGCAGCCGCGCCTCTGTCAGTGTGCCCCAGGGCAGCTGTGGCTACAATAGTAGCTTACCACCAGGGTATAGAGTGAATGAATGCTGAATGAATAATGCTGAATAATGCTGTAAAGCGTCTTTGGGGACAGAAAATGTCTGTGAAAGCACTATATAAATAAAGACTTACTTACTTACTAATCTGGCCCTCAGCTGACTTTCTACTAAAATAATAATTATAATTTCTTTTTACAGGAAGTGTTGGTATGGTTCCTTCAAAAAAATGATTATAACAAAGGCCAACAGTTATACCAAAATATTTAAATTAAGTTCCTCTCAGACTTCAGAAATAACCAAATATGTTGTTATTTTATTTATATTTTTATTTTCCTCCAGGTTTTAATAAGCGTTTGCCCAAACCCAGAGGACCTAGGGACCCTCCATCCGAGTGGCGACGCCTCGAGAGATGAAACATGAAACTAAGTTATTTTTTAATATTATGAATACTTTTTTGGCTTGTGACTGTTGGATTATGCTATGCACTGTTTTGTGAATTAAAAATACAAAACTAAAGCTGGTTTTGTTGTGAAATACTTTTACCTCAATTATAACTTTAACAGCCGTCCTCTTAAACGGCGATTATGGTTCTGTCCAGAAGGGGGCAGCACTTTCACACTTTTACCACATCTGGATTTAAATAAAACCTGCCTCATTCTGGTAGTTTTATAAGTAGGCCTACAAAATCATTGTTTTGTTTTATTTTTTCCTGAGTTTACACCAGGTTTAAACCTAACTCACTCAACACAAAATCAAAACAATGTCAATTATTGTCTTTTCAATCTAACTATTTCTTACTGAGATGAACACAAAGTGATATTACATCCACGTAGGAGACCACAGTGGACTGACAAACACAATTTATTTATCTTTGACTCAACCTTGTCCGGTGACGTGTTCTTATAGAGCTATAATTAGTCTTTGTTGTTTTCGTTTTTACTTTTACCGAGTTTAAAAAAAAAAAAAAAAAAAGACTAAACAGTGACGTCACCAGGTCACTGTGACTTGGTGTATTATTGAGATCAGCAGAGACGGGCTTCAGCTGGTCCAATCAAGTGAATCCTGCAAAGACTGAACACATAAAAACATGCTGTGTCACAACGGAAGGGCATCTGGTGTAACTCTTGGGCAAATATGAAAAAATATGACAATATAGTGGGTTCATTCATCAGATTATGTATGTTAGACTACTTTTAGTATGGATGGAAAATATTCAGATTTGATATTTTACTTTAAACGCCCCAATATCTATCTATATATTTATTTTCTGATTCATGTTTTAAGGTTGTTTCCTCGTCACATACAAACCTGGAGTTGTGTTTTGTTTCATTCGCACACAAATCCTGCATATTTAAGCTGAGTTCTTCTCTCAAATTGAAAACACTCGCTTTCAGGAAGTGCTCCACTGCATTTTTAAACTCCGTACACCTTTAACATAGTAATTGGGATCATTTCAGCTCAGGTATTGCCAGTCTCTTCCAAACAAAAGGTAAAATGTTGCTGTTAACTTGAAAACTTTGAGCATTTTGAGCTTTGGAGATGAAACAGACTAATAAAAAAGCGCTGCTCAAACGTGTGAATGAAACAAAACACGACTCCAGATGTGTTTTTGGTGAGATAACAGCAGGATAACACGGTGTAAAGCTCACAGGAGTCAGTTTTTTGAAACATGAGACCTTTAAGCTTGTGTATGTAGTGTATGTGCATTTATAAACCCGTGTTACTAACATTTGACACTGAAATATGAACAGATAAACAAATATAAGAACCCCTTTTCACCACAGGGTTAGCAGGTTTTCATTAATTACAACATGGAGCCTTTTGTTGTTTGTAGGACATTGTTTTACCAAAAATAATTGTGGATTTTTTCATATTCGACCCTTCAAATTTGAGATTATATTTGTAACCCAATGAGCAACTGCGGCTTTGAGGCTGTAGAGATGTAGTCCGTCTTTAGTCCAGGTTTAGTTCTGTTTTAGACCTGGTTCAGTACTGGTTTAGTCTTGCCTCAGACCTGGCTCAGTCTAGTTCTGGTTTGGTTCAGGTTTGGTCCCGGTTCTCTCTCCTGTTGCTAGGCGACAGAGGATGAAGCCTTTGAAGTCCCGGTGATTTTTTCTGATGAATCAGGTCACAGTCTGAGTTTCCACGGCAACAGCAAAGAGGGGCGGGGCAAGGACAGAGGAGACAAGAAGGGAGGAGAGAAGGAGACAAGAGGAGGGAAGGATAGGGGAGAGGAGAGAAGACACGGAGGTGAGAGAGGTGATGGAGGAGAGGAGTCCTGCGATGGGACTAGTGGTGGTTTGTGGTATTACAGGTTTTGACACTGGGAGAATCTAAAATGAAAACAGAACCATCGCTAACATATTTAAAGGTCATATGTTACACAAAAATGACTCTTGTGAGCTTTAAGCCATGTTACATTGCTGTAACCTCGTCAAAAACATACCCAGAGTTGTGTTATGTCTCATTCACACATGTTTGGGTAACACTTTATTATCAGTTTGTCTTCATCTTTTAAGCTCAGAATGCTCTGTTCCACCTTGTGATGTCATGTCGTGATAGTTTTCATGTTAACAGCTACGTTTTATCTTTAGTTGAGTAGAGACACATGGCAGGAATTGAGTGTTTTCAATTTGAGAGAAGAACTCAATTCCAGGTCTGTTTGTAATGATAAAACAACATTATAACAGATAAGAAAATAATGTAGAGCAGGATTTGTCTGACTATATACTGTAGATTATTTGAGTGGTTATATTCACTCCTTATACAGTATTTTATGTTCTGTGCTTATTTGAAGGTTGACACTTAGTCAGCTTAGCCGTAGTGTCCTTGGGCAAGACATTTCACCCAACTTGCCATTTAAATGTTGTGTGCGAGTGAGTTTTCAGAGAGACTGATATTGAGATGGTCAGTCTTGTTTGCCCCAGTCTCCTCCTTCTGAAAACTGTACAAGACTTTTGCATGTGTTTCTGATTTTTGTCTTCTGTGCAATGACTAAAACTTATTTCACATTCTCTGAAAACCTCACAAATTTCTACAATTTGTGCATGACATTTTAAACTTTCCTTCCTCTTTCTTAATGGTTTTAATCCATGTTATAATGTTCTTTTCTCATCACAGACAGACCTGAAGTTGTGTTTTGTTTTATTCACACGTGATTGAGTAACGCTTTAATATCAGTTTGTCTTCATCTCTTAAGCTCAAAATGATCTGTTCCACCTTGTGATGTCATGTAGTGGTAGTTTTCATATTAACAGCCAGATTTTACCTTTAGTTCAGTAGAGATTAGCGATTCCAGAGCTGAAATCATTCAAATAACTCCAGTGAAGATGTATGGAGCATTTCCTGTATTACAACATGACATCACAAGGTGGAACAGAGCGTTTTCAGTTTGAGAGAAGAACTCATAAATATGCAGGATGTGCGTGTTAAATATGTGTGAATGAAACAAAACACAAGTCCAGGTGTATTATCTTCACTCCTTATATTTTATGTTCTGTGCTTATTTGGAGATTATTGGTGCTTCGATCCCAGCTCAGAGTTGCCGTAGTGTCCTTGAGCAAGACATTTCACCCAACTTGCCATTTAAATGAGAGAGGCTAATATTGAGATGGTCAGTCTTGCTTGCCCCAGTCTCCTCCAGGGCACTTCTGTCGCTTGGGCAATCACCCTTGAGTGTCTTGAAATCCACTGTATAAGACTTTTTCTTTGTTATTTTTTTCCCTTTGTTAGTTTGACTCAAGTTCAAATCTGATTCAAAGCTATAGCAATTTTTGTCTTCTGTGCAATGTTTTAAACTTATTTCACATTCTCTGAAAACCTCACAAATTTCTACAATTTGTGCATGACATTTTGAACTTTCCTTCCTCTTTCTTAATGGTTTTAATCCATGTTATAATGTTCTTTTCTCATCACAGACAGACCTGAAGTTGTGTTTTGTTTCATTCACACATGTTGAAAATGCTTTGTTGTCATGTAGTGGTAGTTTTCCTGTTAACAGCCACATTTTACCTTTAGTTCAGTAGAAATTGGCGATTTCAGAGCTGAAATCATTCAAATAACTCTGCTGAAGATGTATGGAGTTTAAAAACACAGTGGAGAGAAGAACTCATAAATAAACAGAATGTGTGTGTTAAACATTTGTGAATGAAACAAAACACAAGTCCAGGTGTGATATCTTCACTTCTTATAGTTTATGTTCTGTGCTTTTGAAGGTTGACGCTTCGATTCTAGCTCAGAGTTCACATTGCCGTAATGTCCTCGAGCAAGACATTTCACCCAACTTGCCATTTAAATGTTGTGTGCGAGTGAGTTTTCAGAGAGGCTGATATTGAGATGGTCAGTCTTGTTTGCCCCAGTCTCCTCCAGGGCAGATGTGGCGCCTGAAAACTGTACAAGACTTTTGCGTTGTTATTTTTTTCACTTTGTTAATTAACATGGATTGGCTCAAGTTCAAATCTGTTTCAAATGTGTTTCTGATTTTTGTCTTCTGTGGCAATGACTTAAACTTATTTCACATTCACGGAAAACTTCACTAACTTCTGCAATTTGTGCATGACATTTTGACCTTCCTCTTTATTTTCTGATCCATGTTATAATGTTGTTTCCTCATTACAAACAGACCTGGAGTTGTGTTTTGTTTGTTGCTTTATTCGTACCTGTAGGTAAGTTTGTTTTGCAGATTTGAGAGGCAGGTCCCACATTTCACATTTCATTCATCCACATTATGTACAAAAAACACACATAAAAAACACAATTACAACATAAAGTCTTACAGAATGGTTTGTCCCATAAATAATTAGTTAAATTTATTCATCACGCGTGACTAAAATCACAATAAAGACCTGGTCCATTCATTTGTGTCCTCTATAGTGGACATTGAGTTAACCAGTGAGTCTATCTTTCAAGTGTTTTGAGATAGACTCTTAATGGGGGCGACTAAGTTCCTCTGCCTAAATAGGGTTAGGGTTAGAAACTGGAAAACAGAAATTAAAAGGGAGTCTAAAAACTTTTTGAGGTGCCTGTAGAAGCTTGTCAGAGATGTTGGCCATCAAAAAAGTTGTTATTGTTTGGTTGTCAACTGGGTCTGGTCAAGCTGTAATGGAGGGAAACAGGGGCAGATTTTTTTACATTCAAATAACTCTTATTCAGAAACTAGAGGGACTATTGAAATAAGTGAAGTATCAGAATGTAGGAAAGAGTTACACTCCAACAGGGTAAAGTTAAACCTGCGATATTCTTTCAAGTTGTTGACAAAAAAATTAAAAACTCATGTCGGTAACGGAGGGAATGAAATATGCAGCACTTTTTGGGCAATAAATACAAACAGTGATAACTAGCGGTTCTCACTTACATATCCTTAACAAACTGGTTTGAATATTTGCTTCATATAGTTTAAGAAAGGTCATGGTAACGGAGGGAAAATTGTGCAAGCAAGTAGAAGGTGCATGATTTTGCATAATTTGTCAGCTTTTTTCTTCCAAATACTTTAATATTACTTCAAAATGAAAGGAAACTATTTCTATAAAATATGTCAGTCCTTCCAAGCAAATTTTTATCTTTTTAAATACTTTTTTTTTTTTTGAAAAATCATGTACCTTCATCAACAGTTCAAAGATCGAATAACACAAGATATGATGAAATACATCGATTTATTTACATGATTTGCAGGTCTTTGAAATTTGGGAAATAATTTTTGTTCCATGTTTCATACATGGTCTGTTTAAAATGTATGTAACTTTAGAACCAACAATGGTACAGAAAAAAGGTAAACAGTTTCATAAACTAGAGTACATATGTATCTGTTGAATACATGTTTATATCAGATGCATTAACTTGAATTTTTGGCCTTGCTGTTTACTTCTGCTTGACCAGGCCCAACTTCACATGGATTTAACACTAAAATGTCCCTGGCGTCCATTACAGAGGACATGTTACAAAATTATAAATAAACATAAAATGAACAAATGCTAAGGTGTTAATTTACCTCCAAATAGAGAGAAAATCACAAAAAATATATATTGCAATACACTTTTTTTTCTTCGGGTCCCAGGAGGATATAAAAACAGATGATTTTTCCAAAACAAACATATTAAAATTGATAGCCTAAATATGCAGGATTTGACACTCTGTTCCACCTTGTGATGTCGTGTGGTGATACAGGAAGTTCTCCACTGTGTTTTAAACTTAATCCAATTTTGCTACAAGTTTGGATGATTTGAGCACCAGAATTGCCAATCTTTACTAAACGCAAATGGTAAAACTACCTCTTCATGACATCGCAAGGTGGAACAGAGCATTCTGAGCTTTGGAGATGTGACAGATTGATAATAAAGGGCTATTCAAACATGTGGAAATGAAACAAAACACAACTCCACGTCTGTTTTTGATGAAGTAACAACATTATAACTTGACTTTAATCGCACAAGAGTCCATTTGGTGTAATATAAGACCTTTAAAGACAATAAACTCTTGTGTTCGTTTTATTTCGGAGGTTGTGGATTGGACAGTTTGGACTCCTGGTGTCTCTGAGCCGTGTACAGATGTTTACAGATGTTTGAAGCAAGGGCCACATGCAGACTCCCTTTCATTTATTTATCCTCTCCAGAAGTTTACCCATGCAGCTCGTGTTTGTATCTCTGTGCGCACTTGTGAGTACACTCCCCATGCGCATGTGTGTGTGTGTGTGTGTGTTTAATCTGGAGGTTCATAAAACAAACGGCGCAAAAAGATCAGGCATTCATTAAGCGCTGGAAGATTATTTATTTTTGTGTTACGCACTTCAGCTAACATCCCGAAAAGTGAAGAATTAGTATATTATTTTTTCTTTCCTTGGATATTTTTAAGGCATGCTGAAGGAGTTAGTGTGCAGTCATGTCAACATTATTTAATTAAAGGTGCACTGCGTAACTTTTCTGGTGGAGGGTCAGTCACGTGCTTGTTTCTATGGATACACCATCACTCTGCCTGGAATGTTCCACAGTATGACATTAATTTAAACAGCTTTACCTTATGTTTATTCAATTACAAGTGGTTTTATAGATCAAAAAATTCTCGAAAAACAAGCATTCTGACTGTGAGTGGGGTCGCCTCTCCCCAGATCTGACCTGTAACTCCATGACGATAGAAAGATTTAATGCCGTACTGTGAAACATTCCAGACAAAGCAATAACATCTCCACAGAGAAAAGCGTTTGACGGACCTTTCACCAGAAAGTTACACACTGAACCTTGAAGAAAAAAAAAAAAAAGGCATTCTAACTGTGAGCGGTGTCGCCTTTCCACAGATCTGACCTGTAACTTGGTCTGGTTTGGTCTTGCTGAAGATAGAAAGGTTTAATGCCATACTGTGAAACATTCCCGACAAAGTAATAACAAGAGAAAAGCGTCTGACGGAAACTTTAACCATAAAAAACTGTTTAATTGATCATAAACTTTGTCTGTGTTTTTGTGATTTCAAGTTTCTCGGGGTCTTGTTCACGAACGAGGGGAGGACGGAGTATGAGATTGACAAATGTCTGCAGGAGGAAGATTTATCGATTAATTTACTTTCCTACTCTCACGTTTGGTCATGAGCTTTGGGCAGTGTCTGGGGAGAGGGAAGTCTGGAAGTCCCAGCTCAAACTCAGAGTGTCAATGCTTATAATGATGTCTTAAATAAATTACACTTATTTTACAGTTTTATTTATTTGTATATGTTCATTTCATTTTTTTTTTTTTTTTGTGAAAGCTTGGAAAACTCCAGTTGTGTCCAGATGTGAGTTAGGCTTTTATTGTGAAAATCTGCTTCATTTCCTCTTTCTGTGATGAGGTCGATCTGAAAAACCACACTGTTTTATCAGACACTTCAGACTGGATTTACAGGAGTCTGAGAGGAAGGGGACACTTTACTGCTGCGTTTAAAAGGACAAAAAATATTAAGAAAACATCAAACAACAGAACAGGAGACACTTTTGACTAGACAGACTAGACTTAGACTAGACTTAGAGACTAGACTTAGACTTTAGACTTAGACTAGACGACTTAGACTTAGACTTAGACTTAGACTTAGACTTAGACTTAGACTTAGACTTACTTAGACTTAGACTTAGACTTAGACTTACTTAGACTTAGACTTACTTAGACTTAGACTTAGACTTAGACACTTAGACTTAGACTTACTTAGACTTACTTAGACTTAGACTTACTTAGACTTAGACTTAGACTTAGACTTAGACTTAGACTTAGACTTAGACTTAGACTTAGACTTAGACTTAGACTTAGACTTAGACTTAGACTTACTTAGACTTACTTAGACTTAGACTTAGACTTAGACTTAGACTTAGACTTAGACTTAGACTTAGACTTAGACTTAGACTTAGACTTACTTAGACTTAGACTTAGACTTAGACTTAGACTTAGACTTAGACTTAGACTTAGACTTAGACTTAGACTTAGACTTAGACTTAGACTTAGACTTAGACTTAGACTTAGACTTAGACTTAGACTTAGACTTAGACTTAGACTTAGACTTAGACTTAGACTTAGACTTACTTAGACTTAGACTTAGACTTAGACTTAGACTTAGACTTAGACTTAGACTTAGACTTAGACTTAGACTTAGACTTAGACTTACTTAGACTTAGACTTAGACTTACTTAGACTTACTTAGACTTAGACTTAGACTTAGACTTAGACTTAGACTTAGACTTAGACTTAGACTTACTTAGACTTACTTAGACTTAGACTTACTTAGACTTAGACTTAGACTTAGACTTAGACTTACTTAGACTTAGACTTAGACTTACTTAGACTTACTTAGACTTACTTAGACTTAGACTTACTTAGACTTACTTAGACTTACTTAGACTTACTTAGACTTACTTAGACTTAGACTTAGACTTACTTAGACTTACTTAGACTTACTTAGACTTAGACTTACTTAGACTTACTTAGACTTACTTAGACTTAGACTTAGACTTACTTAGACTTACTTAGACTTACTTAGACTTATTTAGACTTAGAGTTAGACTTAAACTTAGACTTAGACTTACTTAGACAAACTTTATTGATCCACAAGGAAATTATTTGGACACAGTAGCTCACACATCAATAAATATAATAACAAAGAGCGAAAATATAAATGGTAAAATAAATTCTAACAACTTACTCAGGTCTAATAAAGCTTTTTTCCTGATAACCACTGTAAGCTTGATTGGACATGATGGTCAAGATGTTTATGTTATAATTTGGTGTTATGGTTTTCAACACAATTGTCCAATCAGAAACGCAGAGTGAGCCTCACGTGACTCTTTCATTTGGGTTTCTAGTTTCAGTGCTCAAATCCATTTGGCTTAAACCTAAAAGGACTCTCTCTGTTCTGAATCCTCACTACCTAAACCCCAGCACCTGCACACAATCATAAACTCATCACGCATCAAATATGAATTTTTAAAAAGTCATACGCAGAGAGAAAAGAATCTGATTAGTATTTTTATCCAACTACACAGAACAGCACATTTTCTGATCTATGTTATAATGTTTTTCCTCATCACAAACAGACCTGGAGTTGTGTTTTGTTTCATTCACACACGTTTAACACACAAACCCTGCGTATTTAAGATAAGTTCTCTTAAAAATAAAACACTTCCATACACCTTCCCTAGAATCATTTGGATCATTTCAGCTCTTAAACTTCGGACCTCCGTTGAACTAAAGGTAAAAGGTTGAGCAGAGCATTTTGAGTTTTGGAGACGTACACTGCAATAAAGTGTGGCCAAAATGTAAGATATCAACACTTAAATCTATCAGAAAATGACTTAAAAGTAGTGAAATGATCTGCCTTTGTTAACATTATTATTAGTTTGTACGACCATAAACGAAAAAAAACAAACAAATCAAAACCAGTGTCTTAAAAAAAAAAAAAAAATGAAGATAAGAACTATGAAAAGAAGTGATTGTGTTTCTGTTGGAGGGGTTGGTTTGTGGAGCAACCTGAGTGATGATTTTAAGGTCCAACACTGTAGAAGCCTTAAAAAAAATGAGTATAAAGCGTTATGTTTTGAAAGATATGGAGCTCTGGAATGGATGAATTATGCATTGGGTTTTGTTTGTTTTGATTTATATTTTATCTCTTGTATGTGCAGTGAGTCGTAAGTGAAATTATAAATGCAAACGTGTTGTTCATGCGCTGCTTTCTTTCTTGGAATTCTGTTTTTGTTTAAGGGTTTAGGTACCCTTTCTGTCATGATCCATTTAGTTGTGGTCTGTTTTGTTTTTGTTTTGTAGTGCTGCAAAATGACTCAACAACAAAAAAAAAAAGAAAAAGAAAAAAGTAGTGAAATCATCTGTCCATGCAGCAAGATAATTTTATTTGACAAGTTATCTTAAAATAAACAACCTCTAGACTAGAATGAAGCAGTCTCAGTAGAAGTAAGTAGATAATAAACCTGAAAACAAGATGAATAACTTGATTTAAGTCTTAAAATTTTGGCCAGATTAAAGGTAAAAGGTGGAACTGAGCATTTTGAGCTTTGGAAAGGTACAGTGCAATAAAACTTGTCCAAAATGAAGATGTAAACACTTAAATCTATCAGAAAATTACTTAAAAGTCGTGAAATTATCTGTCCATGCAGCAAGATAAATAAATTACAAAACTATTTCTAGATTAGAATGAAGCACTCTCAGAACCAGTAAGAAGATAATAAACCTGAAAACAAGATGAATAACCTGATATACACTTTAAAATCTTAGTCAGATCAGAGAAATTTTAGACTAATTATAAAGATTATTCAAAGACGTGAGAATAAAACAAAACAGAATAATATAGAATAACACTCCAGGTTTGTTTTTCATGAGGTAACGACATTATAACATGATTTAAAGCTTACGAGCGTCAGTTTTGCGTCATATAAGACCTTTAACTAAATGTACTTCCCCTGCCCCCATCCATAGACCGTGTGCCCACATCTCTCTGTCAGAAACTCATTTAGGCATAACAAGATCTGATGTTCGGTCTAGACGAGGAATTAGTCCAGGTTTAGGTTCAGTTGAGTTTAGTCTTGAGCTAGTTAAACCCTGGCTCAATTTAGCGGGTAAATGTGAAGGCGGTGATGTATGACTTTTGAAAAAACAAGATGGAGTCACATTCTCGTTCCCTCAGGTCATCGTAGGAATCAGGACGGTGAAGAAGAGACCATCTGGACTCGGTTTGGGTCTGGTCCTGGTCCAGGGTTGGGTTCAGGGTTTGGGTTTGGTCCTGGTTTTGATCAGGTAAATTACAGAGGGCCTTAAACACATCAGGATAATTACAGACTTCCACAAATACAGTGAACGCACCACACTCTATTCTGAGATCTGGACCAGGGGCTTCTGCAGGGACCAGAGCGCGGATGGACTAGACCTGGTTTGGTTCTGGTGCTTTTTTCCTCTGGACTGTGCAGCTAGAGTTTGTAGCAACAGCTGCTGAAAGGTATTTTTGAAGTTAATTTAATGTAAACATTTATTTTCAGAATGACAGATACCACTTTTCTTTCATTTTCTTTCTTTTTTAAACATGTCAAATGAATGTTTCTGATTATTCATAGCTCATACATTCTTAGATCCAGTGAGTGCTTGTCTTTTTCCATCAGATAAATCGGAGTACACTTACTTTGACAGGATTTGCAATTAAAAAAAAACAATGGAATTAGTCACGTCCTGAGTGTGAAACAGACAGGTGAGTCACAGAGACACAGGTAGCCTTCAATCTGACTAAAACAGCACGCAACAATGAATACTACTCCAAAAAAACCAAAACACAGGACTAAACCAGGTCTAAACTTCTAATAAACCAGACCACAGACTTAAACCTGCACTAAATCAGGGTTAAACTATGACTAAAGTAATCAGGGGAAGGATCAGGTCTGAGCTTGGTCGGAACCAAACCCGGTTCTAGACCATCCATCAGTCTGGTCCGATCCACATCTGGCTGTGGAGCAGAAAAACAGCAGATTAGGACCGGACTCCTCCATTAGACCGCTCTCACAGGGACTCGGTGAATAATTCCACGTTAGGAGCGATATTTGTTTATATTTGTGTCTAAATCAAGGGTTTCAAACTAACTTTACTACACTGGCATCACGTGCGTAATCGTATATCGCTGCAAAACCGTGCACAAAGACAGGGATTGTGTTACTATACAGTTTTTTGGAGACCCCTCCCCCCGTTTTGGCCCTGCAGTGGTTTGCTCCACGCTGGGGGGCTGTGCGTCGCGGAGCAGGGGCAAAGCGAGCCGAAGCAGCCTGTGCGTGAGTGGGCCACCGCGCCGCTCTCTAAACCGCTTCTTTTCCACTGGATTTACCTCCACTTTCCGCCCCTAAACCTGGACCTAACCCGCCTGCTCCCGGCTTTGTCCGACACGGATCCAAACTCCCGGGATTTACGCTCAAAAGAAACAGAAAACGACCCCAGGACAGAGAAAGCGCCGTGGATTTAAAGCACTGGTTCTTCACTTCTCGCTCCAGGTGGGTTGTGGTTCGGAGGTGGTTCGGGTGATTTGGTGGATTTGGGTGCGTTTAACGGGGCTATGGCGCGTGCTCGGTGTGCGCGAGGACCTGCTGGATGTGGGGGTGTCGGTGCGTGAGGTGGGGTGCCTGTGTGGATGTGAAATGGGGGAGAAAAACGCCGCCCCTGCCGTAAACCTAACCCACCGCTCCTTTTACCGCATCTGCCCGTTTAATAAGAGCGCGTTTGGACCCCGGGTTGGACGCTCCGGTGTTGTTTTGGGTGGGTTTTCCTGCGCGTGCACGCGAGAGTGGTGTTTGTGCGTGTGATGGTTGATACCCCAGGTGGAGCTACGTGCACGCGCGTAGTTCACATCAGCCTGAATGTATGGGTTTGCTGTGGAGGTCCATTTTGAGGGAAACGTAAAAAGGGGCACACACGACAACACGATTCCCACCGCGTGCGGTTTCGCTTTTACGCGGAACCGCAGGCGATACGCCGCGTTTATCCGTCTGTGCACGCGTGTGAGAGCCTGTGCGTGAGGGGAGAGTGCTAATGGGGGAGGAAGGAGGGGGTAGTACATCCATTAAAGAAGAACAAAGGGGGAGGCTGCAGGGAGAGGCGTCAAAACCAGGCGAAAACAGGCGGAAAAAGGCGATAAACGGGGTAAATGAGCGAATGTCAGCCAGGCCTTTGGACCGGGCCAGAACCGGGATCCACCGCGAGGTGAACGGAGCTGATTCAGAGGGAGGACTGGGGCACATGCAACAGTGTCGAGCCCAAAGCAGCTCTATCCTGGGCTAAAACATCTTAACCCGTGCTAACTTAGGCAAAGAGCCTGGACCATGGTTCAGTCCATGATCCATGCGGGCTGAGGTGTGAACCAGGTCTAGCCTGGCCAATGTGGGCTGGATGTGTTTGGATCAGAACGAAGCCAGGTACAAACGCGTTAGATGTTTTTAATTCCAGTCAGGTCTGTTCCAGTCAGGTCTGCTCCAGGTAGTCCGTTCTACAAGGTCTAAACCAGGTCTGACCAGGGTCTAACTGGACCAAAGCAGTCCCAGGTCTGAGCGTGTTGTGAGGGAAGTGTGAGCTGGAGCAGCCTGTCGGTTATGTGAGATTGATGGACAGATGTATTGATTCTTCTCAGAGATGTTGGTGATATCTCAGATCACTCATCAATCACTCTAATGGTTAATCATGACACTGGCTCTGGTTTAGAGCACAACACGACCTGGATCCTGTGGTGTTATCCGTAACAAAACGCCCATGAAAAATAAAGAAAGTTATAAATTTCACTCGCTGATTCCAGTAATGAATTTATTCAGAAACCTGCCAGTCTCTAAAGCACGGGTCCAAACCTCTCTCAAAAATCAGATACTTGATCCTGATGGATGTATTTGTAGTGTATCGAACTGAAGCGGCTCATGTGTCTGCGATCATGAATCATTCACAAAATGATAAATCAAACCCTACATCTGGGAGCGGCCACAGTTTAGGTTTCAACATTTAAATTCACCTAAATCTGTGTTCGCTTTGGGACCGAGTTAAATGTGACCAGAGCTTGATAAGTTATAACTAATTCAGAGAGATTTTTTTTTTTTTTAAATGTCAGAGAATTAGGCAATCTTGTCAGCATTTTCTAAACTTAGCATCCTGAAAGTGAAATTAGTTTAGTATCTATTCCTCTTACTTACATTGCAGGAGACTTTTTACTTTGAGCATAGGCCTGTCATGGAAACACATTTTTTTACGATATAATACTGAAGAAATATAGATATAAACGATAATTTTGCAACTAATTTATGGCACTGAGCAGATTTAAACCACAAAATTAAAATGTGCAATATTATGAAAAAACAAACCAACATGAGAAACACTTTAGTTCTTAGTTTGCACATGTATTGACTCATAGACCTTTTACGTCTTAAAGCTGCACTGCGTAACATTTCTAGTTGGAGAAATGCTTCCTTGTCTCCATGGAAATATCACTGCTTTGTCTACACTACGCTACATTACAGTTCAGATCTGTGGAGAGTCGGTTCTATTCACAGAAGGAACTATTATTGTATTTTTGAGCAACAAAAACACCCGTAATCTAGGAATGCTAGATGGATTTAAAGTCATACTATGGAACATTCCAGGCAAAACAATCCCATCTCCATGGAGACAAGCAGGTAATGGACCCTCCCCCAGAAAAGTTATGCAGTGCACCTTTAAAAATTTTGTAGTATAGTCAAAAAATAACCAAAAACTCCCAGTTGTGCAAAGGAAAGTTTGGTCTTGGTTTGGTCTTGGTTTGGTCTTTAGTTTGTTCCTGGTTTGGTCCTGGTTTGGTCCTGGTTTGGTCCTGGTTTGGTTCTGGTTTGGTTCTGGTCTAACTCTCGTCTAACCCTGGTTTAGTCCTGATCTAGCCCTGGTTTTCGTCCTGATCTAGTCCTGGTGTAGTCCTGGTGTAGTCCTGGTGTAGTCCTGGTGTAGTCCTAGTTTAGTCCTAGTTTGGTACTGGTTTGGTCCTGGTCTAGTACTGACCTAGCACTGGCCTAGCCCTGGTCTAACCCTGGTCTAACCCTACTCTAGACCTGGTCTAGTCCTGATAAAACTGAACCCCAAAAAATATTGTTCCAGGTTTCATTTCTCAAACGAAAAGTCGATATAATATTTATCGTGACCCAAATCGAGATCTAAATTCACAATAAAATGAGCTGCTGAAAACTGTTAGAATAATAAGATTTGCCCGTCTCTGCTTTCTCTGCCTCAGTCCGACTCTTCTGAAGCTTTTAATTCTGTTTTTGTTGAATGTGCTGCTCACAGTCTGAGGTCGGACTCTGTTAAAGGAGCCATATGTCACACACTAATGGGATTTCCTCCTGCAGGCCTGCGCTGGTACTAGGGTAGTCCTGCTCTAGTACTGGGTTAGTCCTGCTCGAGTGCTGTGTTAGTCCGGTTCTGGTTCATTATGTAGTCCTGGTTTAGTACTGGATTAGTCCTGGTGTAGTACTGGGTAAGTACTGGTTTGGTTTATTATGTAGTCCTGGTGTAGTACTGGGTTAGTCCTATTCTACGCCATCTTGTAGTCCTGGTCTTGTCCTGGTTTAGTCCTGGTCTAGTCCTGGTTTAGTCCTGGTCTAGTCCTGGTTTAGGCCTGGCCTAATACTGGGTTAGTCCTGGTCTGTTGTATTTCTTAGTCCTGGTTTAGTCCTGGGTTAATCTTGGTGTAGTACTGGGTATGTCTGGTTTATTTTACTATGTAGTCCTGGTGTAGTACTGGGTTAGTCCTGGTTTTGTCCTGATCTGGTTCATTATGTAGTCCTGGTTTAGTACTGAGTTAGTCCTGGTCTGGTTTATTATGTAGTACTGGTTTAGTCCTGGTTTAGTCTTGATTTGGGTTATTTAGTCCTGATTTAGTACTCTGTGTTGGCTGTTCTGTAGTCCTGGTTTAGTACTGGGTTAGTCCTGGTCTGGTTTATTGTGTAGTCCTGGTTTAGTACTGGGTTTGTCCTGGTCTGGTTTATTGTGTAGTCCTGGTTTAGTACTGGGTTAGTCCTGGTGTGCGTTATTTAGTCCCGGTTTAGTCTCGATCTGGATTATGTAGTCCTGATTAATACTGGGTTATTCTTGGTCTGGATTATTTAGTCCTAGTTTAGTACTGGGTTAGTCCTGGTCTGGTTTTAAATGTAGTCCTGGTTTAGTCTTTGTTTAGTCCAGATTTCACCACTCTCCAACCATAAATTGGAGAATGAAATATGTAATAAATTTGTCCAAATGTAAACCAGGACTAAACCAGGTCTAACCCAAGAATAAACCAGGTCTAATCCAGGTTTAAATCATGTCTAAACTGGGACTAAACTAGGTCTAAACCAGGTCCAGACCAGGCTAAGACCAAGGTCCACACCCAGGGGTTCTAATGTAATTGAGTGGTTGGTTATGGGAGAGGGTCCTGCATTAATATTTATGTTGTGTCATTCTCCATTTGTGAAACCGTACGTCACACTGACTAATGGATCCTTTAATACCAGCTTTAGTCCACTTTTAGGCCTGGCACACAACTGGTCTAGTCTGGTAGACTGGTTTAGTCCTGGTTTAAGACCATTTTTAAGGTCTGGTTTAGGTCTGGTCCTGGTTTAGCCTGGGTTTAGCCCTGTTTGCTCTTGTTTGGCCCAGGTTTGGTCCTTGTTTAGCCCTGATCTAGCCCTGATCTAGCCCTGATCTAGCCCTGGTCTAGTCTTGGTCTAGTCTTGGTCTAATCTTGGTCTTGTCTTGCTCTAGTCTTGCTCTAGTCCTGATTTAGCCCTGGCCTAGCTCTGGTCTAGCCCTGGTCTAATCTTGGTCTAATCTTGGTCTAATCTTGGTCTAATCTTGGTCTAATCTTGGTCTAATCTTGGTCTAGTCTCGGTCTAACCTTGGTCTAGTCCTGCTCTAGTCCTGCTCTGGTCCTGCTCTGGTCCTGCTCTGGTCCTGCTCTAGTCCTGCTCTAGTCCTGGTCTGGTCCTGCTGTAGTCCTGGTCCAGTCCTGGTCCAGTCCAGTGCGGCGTGTACAGTCCTGTGAATCCGTCAGAGGTTATTATGGGATATCGAGCAGCTCTGACCTTGACCCAGGTGTGTCTCTTCTGCTCGCGCTCACAAGTATCGATCATCTTTTATCTCCGCTCATTTTCATAATTCATTTATTGTATTTTTGTTTAAAGATTTGTTTCGGGCCAAATGTAAAATGAACCAGACACTTTGACATTTTTACACAATGGACTTTCCAACGCTGCACTCATTCAAACAAATCCAGGAAGCTGTAAGAGATTAGACCAGAGAACTGGGCCAGGACTACAGGACAAATGATAGAGCAGGATAGGGTTAGTCCTGGTCTAGTCCTGGTCTAGTCCTGGTCTAGTCCTGGTCTAGTCTTGGTCTAGTCCTGGTCTAGTCTCGGTCTAGTCCTGGTCTAGTCTAGTCTTGGTCTAGTCTAGTCTGTCTAGTCTAGTCCTGGTCTAGTCTAGTCTGGTCTAGTCTTGGTCTAGTCCTGGTCTAGTCTGGTCTAGTCTGGTCTAGTCTGTCTAGTCTGGTCTAGTCCTGGTCTAGTCCTGGTCTAGTCCTGGTTTAGGCCTGGTTTGGCCCTGGTTTGGCCCTGGTTTAGTTCTAGTTCAGTCCTGATCTAGTCCTGGTTCAGTCCTGGTTTAACACTGGTTTAGTCCTGATTTAGACCTGGTTAAGCCCTGGTTTGGTCCTAGTTTAGTTCTAGTTCAGTCATGGTTAAGTTCTTGTTCAGTCCTGGTCTAAGTTCAGTCCTGGTCTAGTCCTGGTGTGGTCCTGGTTTAGCCCTGTTTTGGTCCAGGCTTAGTTGTAGTTCAGTCCTGGTCTAGTCCTGGTGTAGACATGGTTTAGCCCTGGTTTGGGTCCTGGTTTTGTCCTGTTTTGGTCCTGGTTTAGTTCTGGTCTGTCCCTGGTCTATCCCTGGTCTAGTCCTGGTCTGGTCCTAGTTTGGTCCTGGTTTAGCCCCTTGGGTGTTGAAATCGAGTTTGAAATTTTAGTATTGTGATCTCACTAGACCAAACTGAGACCAAACTGAGACCTGCTGATCCAGGACCATGCAGGACTTCCTCCAGGGTCCAGAGTCTCACGGGAGGTCCAGGTCAAACTCATTGTTTTTTCCCCCTGTGATTGTTTTTCCTGTTTGGACCTGTTCTTAAAGCGTCACAGACTTTACAGTTTCTTTAAGAGGAAACTGCCCTTTGTGACGGAAAAGTCTTAAAATGTGGAACGTCTCCTCGTCTCAGCTGTTTCACACCCTCTGTTTTACACCTTTCCTTCTGAATTGTGAAGACGGAAATGCCTTTTTCTGTGTACTTCAGAGGATCATGTGAAGAAAATGTTACTGCAGGAAGATACTCGACAATGCGTTTTTGTAAATGGATCATATGTTTTCTCTCAATGAGTGTGTTTACATGGACATCAGTATCTCGGTTATGATCGGGTTTTTTGAGTATCCCGGTTTCGTCATGGTGCATGTATACGCATTATCCAGGTGTGGTTCAGGTATTTTGACCCCGTGGTTATTTTATTAATAAAGAACTTGAATTCTATAGAAAAACTTTGAATATTAGTATGTCTAGGTAGACTTCAAGTGCAACATGACAGGTTTAGATTACTCAATAAAACATAGTTCACATCATGATATTATTCTTATATTTATTTATATATGTTAACCAAGGCCAGAACGTGTGGAAATTATACAACAGTTACAAACATCAACGCAAACACCTTTGATTTGATCATGGTATGTTTTAAGTGTCAGAAAAATCCTTCGATGTGTTTTATTCCATTATGACTCCTGTGTGATCTGATCTGTAACAAACTAAAACAAGTCTTACCTTTACATCGTGGCCGCACTTTCCTCCAAGGCTTTTTCCTCAGCTGCTGCGGCAGGACGTCTGAGAAAAGTGTGTCGCATCAAAATACAAAATAGTTCCTGTGCAAAACAAATCTTGCTGTTTATTCTACCAACTTTTTCTCTTTTTCTCTCTGCAAATTAAAACGTATTAACATGTTTAAAAGTGTTTTTTGAAGGACTCAGATGCATTTTTTAATGTCGATTATAACGTTTGAATGTTAAAAATTACTTAGTTGTTTAAACATATTTTACTGAAAATGAGATAAGTAGTTATTAATTAGTTAGCTAATCAAAGTGATGTATAATGATTTGGAATCTTGTTAAAATAAACAGGGTTGATCAATTGAGTAGTTAAATAGGGGATTTAATAACACAACATGACTAAATTCAAGGTTGTTATCCTTACAAACCATTGCCGAAATTGACATTATGATTAAGGATTATCTGAACATAGCAAACTAAAAACCATAACAATGTAAAATACAATATAAAAAGTGACAAGATTGGTATGTATATGCAATTTTAACAATACGTTACATTTACACAAAATACCAAGTCGTTATCCATCAAAACATTCCTTAAAATACCTTAAAAGAAAGCGAATATGTAGAAATATATAATAAAAGTAAATTACATGAGAAGTAATGATCATATGAGTAACTACTAAAGAAAAAAGTAAGGGGGGGGGGTAACTTTACTATAGCAGTATGTTGAACCCAGGGTCAATATACTATGGGGGTCAAAATACTATATCACACCAGTTTCAGTATCTCGAATAAGGCAGTATCCCAGTTATGAGAAAGCAGGATACTGTAGCTGGGATATTCCAATACTAACCGGGACACTGTGGCCTGTATACGCAGTATCCTGAATACTACAGCATAAAGTTGAGTGCGCATGCGTCCAAAAGACAAACACGTTTCAGTCTTTTCATCACAACAGTAGTGACATAAATAAAGTGACCAACATAAATAAAGTGACCATACATGAGTGAAATGATTGGAAAATAAACAGCTCTAAACCTGCACACATATAATCTCTGAAAAGTTTAACATGACCCATCTCCAACGTGATATACGCACAGAACAGACTCACCATCAGCAGCACATCCTCTGTCACAGAAAAAACACTCATATTCCACTGAGTCGTGTCCTTTAGTCTCACAGAAGCTGAACCGCATCAGTGCACAAGGAAAGCTGTTTTTTTTTTTTTTTTTTCAGCGCTTTCAGTTTATGCAAATGAGCCATGCGGTTTTAAGTTTAATTTCAGTTAAACGTAAACAAATGTGGCAAAGCTGCATTATATTATCAAACGTGCTGATGTGGCTCTATACTGGTTATTTTGGTTTATGTGTTGAAAAATTGAGTTTATTTATGCAGAAGATTTTAATTAAGAATCTGTTGCAGTGTGTTTGGAAACGCTGGGTTTCATCTGCGCGATGGATCACAGCTCCTCACCGCTGGTTATGAACTTAATGAGCTTCCCATGCTAAAGGAGCTCATGGTTGTTTGTATTTTTCCTGGTTTATTAAGTATATAATTTTGCACTTGCGCATTTTTAAGATTGTGTCAAGAAACCGGGATACTCCATTTGATCATGTACACAGGGTAGGGATGTAACAATAACCAAAATATCGTGATATCGTATCGTCAAAAGTCTCACAATAATATCGTGGACCATCACAATATATCAAATCACAAGTTCTTTTGCTTAAATACATGGTTTTATAGTAGCAACAGCTAATAAACATCGCAAACTACATATCCCATGATTCATTTCAGCGCAGACAACATGAAGAAATATGTTTTTTACTTGAATTCTTGGGATTATGATGGAAATAATTCACACCAAAATCTTGTCAAGGTATTTTAAAAGCAAAAATGTGTCCCATCTACAATTATATCGTCTCTTCAAAATATCGCAATAAATATCGTACCGTGAGATGAATATTGTGATAATATCGTACCAAGAGATTTGGATATCGTTACATCCCTAATACAGGGATATGAGTATCCTGTGGTGCATTGTGTAACTTTTCTGGTGGAGGGTCCATCAAATGCTTGTGTCCATGGAGAGACCAAACCAGACCAAGTTACAGGTCAGATCTGTGGAGAGACAGCCCCACTCAGTCAGAATTCCTATTTTTCTAGGTATTTTTGAGTTATAAAACCATCTGCAATTTAATGCATGTAAGGGCAAGCTGTTTAATGTCATACTGTGGAACATTCCAGGCAGAGCAATGACATATCCATAGAAACAAGCAGGTGATAGACCCTCCACCAAATAAGTTACACAATGCACCTTTAAAGTCTTTGCAGGTAGAAATAGGCTTTAAACTTTAAACTATTTACTAATTTCATTGAATTGCGCTGAAATTCCTTTTACAGCGCCTCCTATTGACGTATTCAGGGGCTTTATCTTCCTCTTATATGCAACATTTTAAGACCTTTTCCCAGTCCAAAGATATAATACTTTGTTTTACATGGCCAGTCGCTATGGCAACTAAGGCTATAGTCCTTTAGTTGATTTATTGGTCGATGGCGGCCAAAGTTCTTTTTTGTTGACTGATTATTTTATTAGGGTTATAAGGAGAAAACAGCAGAAAGGAGAAAGCATGGAGCGAGTTCGCTGGAGTGACTGGACAGTTTAATCTGCCCTCTCATTTCAGAACGGTACTTTTTTTAGGCCTAGTTGTGCTGCATACATAGTAGAGATGTAACGATATATTTTCGATATGCATCTCACGGTACGATATTTATTGCGATATTTTGTGAACGCTAACGAAATAGTGAATATGTTGCTTTTTCTTTTTTAAATGCCTTGACAAGACTTTGGTTTTATCACAATCCAAAAAACAGGTATTTCTTCATGTAGTTTGCATTGAAACAGAGCAAAGCATTATGGTCTATGTAGTTCCCTTTGATATTTTTTAAACTATTGCTGCATCAAAACAATGAATTTAAGCAAAGAGACTTGAGACTCGATATATTGTGATGGGCCACGATATTATTGTGACACTGTGATACGATATTACAATATTTTGGTTATTGTTACATACATTATATACATAATTTTGAGAGCTTATGTCAGTGCTTTGTCACACCCCTGCTTTACTAGACTAATCTATACACAGGGCAAGTCTTTACTGCCAGGAATTTCTTTAGTCAGCCACAGTCTTAATGGATACAGCCCTAATTTGTCATCAGTCTGAAACCCATGGATAGTGTTCGGATCAGGAGAGGTCAACTGTGAGTGGTTAATGTGCAGTCTTTTTCATTCAGTGTGGATAAGTAGACTAGTATTGTCATGATACTTACATTTCAAGCTCGATTTCGATATTAAAGATTAGTCTCCATTAGCCTGATTCATCAATCGGTTTCACTTCGTGGAAACCGTCTGACCTCGCAGCATTAGGATTGGCACGATGGTAGGCGTACTTTTTTAAGCTTTTCCCAAATCACGTAGGAAGAAGGGCAATAATGTCTTTCCTCTTGATAAAATTCACCAAACTTTCTCTTTGTTCCAGCTTTAAATCCTCGATCTCTGCAGTTGTTGCCAACTCAGAACGTATGGCTCTACAACTTCCGGGTTCTTGCAAACCGTCTAGTGTATTCCGATTCCTGACCTAGTCGCTGGAGAGAAATGAAACTGAGCGGAGGCACTAGGTGGTGCCAGCTTGGCTAAGTCTCCATATTATATATAAGGCAATAGAATGTGATTTTCAACATTAAACTTACTTTCTTGTACTTTCTTTTATATTCCCATGTAGAGCTGGGTATCATGAACAAGTTTTTGATACGATACATACCTCGATACGTAGGCCATGATACGATGTGTATCTCGATACAGTGAGCTTTCGATTCTATACGATTCGATACAATATATTTCAAATTGATTACATGAAAATAAAGGCTGTGATACTAAAAGTCTTTGTTAAACCACTTCTTGTGCAAAATTAATATGAAACACACCTATTTTAATAATGAAAATAGGGAAAATGTCAAATGTGTTGCATAAATGAGTTTCCTTCCTCGAAACAAGCAACAAAACTGTAGCACTGTACCAAAATATTTTAGTAGAATATGGCAAAAAAATATATATACTCTTGGCGATATATCAATACAGCAACCCACGATATCGATACTGTATCATCACATTAAATGATACGGTATATCAATATTTCAATATTTTTGCACACCGTGAGCTTCATAGTTTCCATAGTGGTCCATGTTTGTGCTCTTATACTTCTGATACAGCTCAAGATCATGCTAAAACTATTCAGGAAAGGTTAATTTGGGTCCTGTGAATGTGACTTTTTAGTATCGATACCTGCTCAGATAAGTCTCCAGTTTTGATACTAATTTTAGCATCAGTTAGTATCTGGTTTTCAGTATATTTGGCAACGCTACAATAGACCTTTTGTATGTAAAATCACCAAGTTAAACCTTTGTAGATCTTGCTTTAGATAATTTCTGTATTTCTCAATCTTGCACAACTCAAAATTGCTTAATAGTAGATGGACTGAGACTGAAATGTTTGACTCTGCCTCTTACACATCTCCTCTGTTGGCCTGCCTCGTGTATCTGGATATCTCTGTATGTGTGTGTAATGACAGGTTAGGGCTGATTTCAGGGTGGAGTCCTTCGGCGTCAACCAAAACTCCAACCAGAATCCTCTCAAAATATTTCTAACTCGCTTCATCACTCATATTCTCCCTGATAAAAGAGCAGCACTTAAAGGTCAGTTACAAAATTGACTCTTGTGAGCTTTCGGTCATGTTAGAAAGTTGTTATCTCCTCAAAAACGTGCTTAGGGATGTGTTTTGTTTCGTTCGCACATGTTTGAGTGATCTTTTTTTTAGTCTGTTCATCAGTTTTCAAGCTACATTTTACATTTCGTTCAGCAGAGATTCGCAATTCAAGAGCTGAAATTATCCACATGAATAGAGCGTTTTCTATTTGAGGGAAGAAGTCGGCGTAAATATGCAGGATTTGAGTGTTAATTAAAGATGTGTGAGTGAAACTAAACACAACTCCAGGTATGTTTGTGATGAGGAAACATTATAACATAAATCAGAAAATGGCGTAATAAACGTGTGTTCTCTTTAAAACGCAATAGATCACCCATATCGGTTTATTTACACAGCGCTAAATACAGGATTCATAATTTACTGCTGGCTCTGGACTTTGGACGGACGCCTCGTGAGACAAAAAGGTTTAAATCTGAGCAGAAGGTGGAGACGCTTCCTTTTGACCTTTTCAATTTTACAATGTACAAAGTTATCTAAACAATGAGGTTTGTACAGCGCGTGATTTACAGTGCCCTGAAGTAATGCTGGCACCTTTGGGAAAATCCGAACAGACGGTTGGAAAATAATTTTTTTTTTTTTTTTTTTTTTTTACAAATGTCTGTAATCAGAGAGATAACTTTAACTAAACAAGGTATACAGTGTTGGGAAGGTGACTTTTAAAATGTATTCCCCTACAGATTACAGATTACATACACCAAAATGTAGTTTGTAATCGTAATCCATTAAATTACTTAAAGGGAGTAATGTAATCTGAATACTTTGGATTACTTGGTTTGCTGTAGAGAAGCAGAGATGAGGAAATCTTCACATAAGAAGTTTTGTCTGCTAAAAGAAAATAAAAAGCTCAGACTTTACTTAACCGTATTAAAAATATTATTGATAGAAGAGGATGGTTTAGTCCTGTTAAATCCTGTTTGAGACATAGTTTAGACCTGGTTTTAGTCCTGGTTTAGTCCTGGTTTAGTCCTGGTTTAGTCTTGGTTTAGTCTTGGTTTAGTCTTGGTTTAGTCCTGGTTTTAGTCCTTTTTTTAGACCTGGGTTTAGACCTGGTTTAGACCTGGGTTTAGACCTGGGTTTAGACCTGGTTTTAGACCTGGGTTTTAGTCCTGGTTTTAGTCCTGGTTTTAGTCCTGGTTTTAGTCCTGGGTTTTAGACCTGGATTTAGACCTGGATTTAGACCTGGATTTAGACCTGGATTTAGACCTGATTTTTAGTTTCCAAAAAAAAAAAAAAAAAAAAAAAAAAAGGGGGATATAGCCCAAAATGTGAAAACAGGAAAATACCTCTGTGTAATCCAGTTATTTCAACCAAGTAACTGTAATCTAATTACTACTCACTTAAACAGTAACTGTAACCGAATACAGTTACTCATAATCTGTTACTCTGGTACATGTAATCTGTTACTCTGGTACATGTAATCTGTTACTCTGGTACATGTAATCTGTTACTCTGTTACATGTAATCTGTTACTCCCCAACACTGAAGGCATATATACGTTTAAATTACGCTATATTACGCTTATTTTTGACTGTTTTAATGCTGTTTCCTCATCAAAATCGTTCCTAGAGCTGTGTTTTGATTCATTCACACGTTTTAACACACAAATCCTTCATATTTAGGCTTCTCAGTTCTTCGCTCAAACGGAAAACACTCTGTTCCACCCTGTGATGTCATGGGTAATACAGGAAGTGCTCCATGCGTCTTCATTAGAATCATTTCAGCCCTGGAAATGCCAATCTCTACTGACTAACTCAAGATAAAAGGAGCTGTTAACTTGAAAACTACCACTACATGACATCACAAAGTGGAACAGAAGCATTTTGAGCTCTGGAGACTAATAATAAAGGATTACTCAAACATGTGTAAATAAAACAAAACACAACTCCAGGTCTGTTTTTGATGAGGGAACAACATTATAACATGGCTTAAAGCTCAAAAGAAACCATTTGTTTAATATGGGTCCTTTAATTTGATAGATAAGATACTAAACTTTCTATTTGATGTGGATAGGTCCATGATTACAGAGGTATTAAAAAAGCACTGTATGACCTCATGAGTCATTGCGGTGAAGTGTCTTGCCCAAAGGCACAATGACAACATGCATTTGGTAGGTTTGAAACTACTGACCCCCTCATGGTTTGGCAAATGTTTAACCCACTGCACCATAACACCCCAACATGAGAATATACTTGCAGTTTGATTTATAAAATGAAGTCTTTGAAAACCTAATCCAGCAGCGAATGTTATTAATTATTATTACAAATTTGTAGTATTAAACTGTAATCTGGTTTGCATTTATTCAGTAACTGTTGTCTTATTACTAAAATACTTAAAAAACAACAACAACAACATCTCACTCTCCACAGACTTGACCTGTAACTTGGCCTGGTGGTCTCAAAAAGTTTAATGCCATACTGTGGAACATTCCAGACAGATCACGTAATAACATCTTCATGAAGACATAAGAGAAAGAGAAATAATCCACCAGAAAAGTTAAATAATCCTGTGAAATTAATCCAATTTTGATCACGATTTCAATTTGTGTGTGAAACGATCTCCAAACTACCAAACCATATAATAGAGTTGAAACAATTAAAACATTTTTTTATATAAATAAGTATATATATATTTTGTTTTTTGAATATAGAGATTGTAGAACAGCTGGTTATATAGTTTATTTTGGATACATTTGTTTTTTTATGCCTTATTTCATGTTTCAAAGTATATTTTATTTATTTTATTTTTTATACATCGCAAAACTGCTCTAAGGTTCATATTTGTAAAAAAAAACCCTTTATTTTCAGTTTGAGAGTTTTGTGTAAATTATCAATAACAAAGTTTTGTTTTTTTGAGAGGGAGAGAAATGCTGAATAAATGCATTGTGTAACAAAAAAATAGTTGTTTGAATAACCGTGATTAATCGTGAAAATTCTTTCCATAATCAAGCAGCCCTAACTGGAGTTGTGTTTAGTTTCATTCACACTAAAAAATAAAAAACACTCTGTTCCCCCTTGTGATGTCATGTGGTTATACAGGTAGTGCTCCACTGTGTTTTTAAACCTTCGCTAGAATTATTTGGATAATTTCAGCCCTGGACTTGCCAATCTCTACTGAACAAAAACTACAAGCAGCTATGAAAACTACTGCTTCATGACATCACAAGGTGCAATGGAGCGTTTTGAGCTTTGGATGGGTTATTCAAACATGTCTGAATGAAACAAAACACAACTCCAGGTCTGTTTTTGACGAGGTAACAACATTATAACATGGCTTAAATCTCTTAAGAGTCAGTTTTGTGTAACATAAGACCATTACCACCTTTTTAAGAGTCTCTTCTCCACACAGTCCTGACCTGTCTGCTGGTGTTTATTATAAATAGTTGCTGTACCCAGTTTGGCATTTGGAGTTTCTTGTGGTGTGGCTGTGGATGATAAATAATAAATGTCCCGTTCTCTGTGCGGGTCATTAAACGCCTCAGTCTTAAACACAGCATGGGCTCATTTTTCCAGACGACAGTGAAGGGGTCTGAGGATAATTAAAGAGCAGCTGACACTTTCCCACCAAGTCACACTATTTCAATACAGTTTTCGCTCAGTGACTAATACTGTTTATTTATTCTAGGTGGTTGGGGATTGCTTTTAGCTTCGTAGGTACAGTATGTCATGATAATTACTATATAGACTTCAATATTTGAAGATGGAACAATCATTTTATCATAGGGACCTTTTCTATAGTAGTTTCTATAGTAAATTCGGGATGCAACAATAACCAAAATATTGTGGTGATATATCGTCAAAAGTCTCACAATAATATCATGAGCTGTCACAATATATCATTTCACAAGTTTCTTTGCTTAAATGCATGGTTTTATAGAAGTAAACGTCTTAATAAACATAGGGAACTACATATCCCATGATTCATTTCAGCGCAGACAACATGAAGAAACATGTTTTTTACTAGAATTTTTGGGATTATGATGACAGAAATAATTCACACCAAAATCTTGTCAAGGTGTTTTAAAAGCAAAAAAGTGTCCCATCTACAATTATATCAACCTCTTCAAAATATCGCAATAAATATCATACCTTGAGAGGCATATTGTGGTAATATCGTACCAAGAAATTTGTATATCGTTACATCCCTAATGGTAAGTAATTAGTCCATAAATAGTTTAGTTCAGGGGTGGGCAAACCACGGCCCAGGAGCCATATGCGGCCCTTTAATCTTTTTAATCTGGCCTGCCAAACTTGAATAACAATAATAATAATAATTTTTTGTGTTTTAAAGGTAATTTCAGTAAATAGTAAAAACTCTGGGACTTAAAAGACAGATATTTTGTTGTAATGCTTTTTGGAATATTTCAATAATTATTAGTGTGTTTTTTTCTCTTATGAGGTGGATTACCAAAAACCTCCTTCCATCTGCTTATGGGCCGACCTTTCCATCAAATTTTAGAGCCCTTTTGGCCCACGAGTCAAAACCCACTCCTGGTTTAGTTCATAACTCAATGATCTAGAGCTCAAATCTTAAAAGTGCGCCATGTAACTTTTCTCATTGGGGGTCCGTCAACTGCATGTTTCTATGGATACATCATTTCTCTGCCTGGAATGTTCCACAATATGACATTAAACAGCTCGTCCTTACATTTTACCACTTTACAGATGGTTTTATAGCGCAAAAATATCTAGAAAAACAGACATTCTGACTGTCTGGCCTGAAATTTGGTCTGGAGAGAAAAGTATTTGACGGACCCTCCACCAGAAAAGTTACACAATGCACCTTTAACAGTGTTGTAGAATTGTAGACTACTTTTTGGCGGATAACTCTGCTTTACAATTTGGTTTTCAATATTATTATGTATCGTCTATTTTTACTTCAAGTTTGGTTATCGTGACAGGCTTACTCCATTGATATGCTTCCTATACTCATTCAGGTTAAATCCAGGAAGCTATCAAAGACCAGGACTTCCTCAGACCGGGACTATTTCCCAGACAAGCTGACCCAGGATCAGTCTCAGACCAGTTTGAAGTTCTCAGAGCGGTGACAGGAGCCTATTGTGTCAAACAAGAGGAAATGAGAACTGCTTCCTCTGGACCAGGACTGATAGATGTTGGGACTGGGTAATATTAGCAGATTTTTTTTTTTTTTTTCTTCAAGGTTCATTGTGTAAATTTTCTGTTGGAGTGTCCGTCTGTCTGGAATGTTTCACACCCTGACGTTAAACCTTTCTATCTTTCTAGTTACAGGTCAGATCTATGGAAAGGCGACCCCGCTCACAGTCAGAATTTCTATTTTTCTAGGTTTTTTTGAGCTATAAAACCACTTTTAATTGAATAAATATAAGGTAGATCTGTTTAATGTCATACTGTGGAACATTTCAGGCACAGCAATGACATCTCCATAGAAACAGGCAGGTGACAGACCCCCAACCAGAAAGGTACATAGTGCATCTTTAATATTACAGACTAGTTGTGTGTAAAAATATTGAAATATTGATATTAAAAATTTTTTGATACAGAATTGTTACGGTGAGTTGCTGTATCGATATATCGCCAAGAGTATTTTTTATTTTTTTAATCTTTTAGCAGTTTTTTTTGTGACCACATTTCAGTTTTGTTGCTTATTTAGAGAAAGGAAACATATTTTTGTGATGCTCTTGACATATTCACTGTTTTGATGATAAAATAGAAAGAATAGATTTAATTTTAACTTTACATAAGTGGTGGTTTAACAAAGGAAAATAGTTCTGCTAAAATGTATTTGGGTCTTTAAAAACAGCAATATATACCACAAAGTATGATGTGAAATATGTTGATTTTCGCATGTATTGCCATATTGTGATAATATTGTATCGTATCGTGAGCCATGTATCGAGTATTATATCGAATCATGAGGGACCCTATGACTCCCAACTCTTTTTAAACTATATATTCTTGTGTTTGGGTGATACGGTGCAGTGGGTTAAACATCTGCCAGACAGTCAACGGGTGAGCAATTCAAGCCTCACAAAACGCATGCTGTTAATGTGCCCTCGGGCAAAACACTTCACCCGTAATGACTAATGAAGCCACAGTATGGGGCTGGTTGGGACAGGAAAGGTCAAATCACAATGACACAGATTCATTGTTGGAATCTTGAAAAGAAATTAAGAAGGAACACCGACGTCTGTGATGATTGCTATACAGACTTTTTGGAGGTTTTTTTGTAACATTTGAGCTGTAGTTGGTCAAATACTAAACGTCTAGTGTTTATTTAGCTATTTATAAGGGATGTAACAATAACCAAATTATCACAATATCGTATCGTCCAAGTCCTCAAAATAATATCATGGACCATCACAGTATATCGAATGACAAGTCTCTTTGCTTAAATTAGGAGTTACGGTGCAGGAATAACTAAAAGACAGATGGAACTACATAGACCATGATCCTTTGCTCAATTTCAGTGTAGACTACAAGAAGAAAAACGGTTCTAAGCACTTTTAAGTCTTCATTCTTTGGATTAAATCTTGTCAGGGCATTTTAAGAGGATAAAGAAGCATGTTCACAGTTTTGTTCGCAGCCTTCACAAAATATCGCAATAAATATCGTAAAAATATCGTATCGAGAGATTTGGACATTGTTAAATCCCTAATTGTGCGCCTCATCACCATATCGTGAGTTTTCCCACGATATCGCAATAAATATCTTATCGTGAGGTTCATACCGTGACGATATCGTATTGTGAGACTTAGATATCGTTACACCCCTACTATTTATTCATTTGCTGACATAAATGACAGTATCGGTTTTCGATATTGGCCAAAAATGATAAACCATGCTGTCTCTGGATTCTGACAAATCGGTATCGGTGTCTGCCATGGAAAAAAAAAAAAAAAAAAAAGTAGCTCAGTTGGTTGAGCGTTTGTTCACTGATCTAAAGGTTCAAATCTCTCTCTTGACATAAAATATCATTGGTTAAGCCCTCAGATCCATTGACCCGCAGGTTGGAGCGTATGAATGTTGTGTCCTTGGGCAAAACACTTCACCCACCATGTCCCAGTGTCTGTGTACACTGGTATATGAAAGTGTGTGTGAATGTGTGAGTGGTTCCTTGATGTAAAGGAAAACCGCTATATAAAAATGTGATTATTTGCCATTTACCATCGATCCATCTGTAAGTAGTCATTTCTCATTTGTCTGAAACTTAAACCTCAACTACATTTAAATAGACGTTGTAATGCATTTCTGTTGAATTGACATTTTTTATTGATTATTCCTGCCAAGATAGTCCAAAAATATTCAGATATACATTCATATATTTTGTCAGTATGTCCCACCTTTAGGTAGAACAGTTCTACTTTATATCAGCGTGAATGCAGTGTCCTATAAGTGTAAATGGGAGAGGCGGAGAGTTATTTAATGGCTGTGGTGGAGTTCAGTGAGAGAGGGATAGTGTTCTTAATGACTTTACTGAGAGAACTGCTCTGGTCTAATGAGTGAACGACAGAAGAGTTAGACATGATTAGCACCCAACAGGAAACAGGAGCCGGAGCGGGGCATGCGGAGAGAGCGAGGGAGGGGGGGAGTAAAGGGAGGGAGAGAGTGAGAGAGGGAAAGAGAAAGGGAGAGAGAGGGGGGGTGTAGATAGAAGGAGAGCGAGGGGTCAATGTGTCTGTGAATGAGTGAGGGCCCCGGTGCAGCTGGACCCGCCTGTACTCTCAGATCATACGTTTGAATACAGCCGTGTGTTTTCTAATGGGAGTGTAAAAAGGCCATGTCCAGCTGGTGTGAGTGTCACTGTGAAAGGTCCTATATCACGCACAATGGATTCTTGTGAACTTTAAGCCATGCTATAACGCTGTTAGACTGATAATAAAAGGTTACTCATTATGCCTGCAAGGGATGTAACAATACTGCGAAATACTGTGATATCGTATCGTCAAAAGTCTCTCAATAATATCATGGACTGTCACAGTATATTGAATTAAATGCATGTTTTTATAGCAACAGCTTATAAGCATCAGAAACTACATATCCCATGATTCATTTCAGTGCAGACAACATGAAGAAATAGGTTTTTTACTGGAATTCTTGGGATAATGATGGAAATAATTCATACCAAAATCTTCTCAAGGTATTTTAGAAGCAAAAAAGTGTCCCATCTACAATTTTATATTAGCCTCTTTAAAATATCGCGTTAAATATTGTACCGTAAGATGCATATCGTTACATCTCTAATTTAATTTCATTTCAGAAGTTCAAAATGCTCCTTTCCGCCTTGTATTTTCAAGTTAACAGCTCCTTTTACCTTTAGTTTAGTAGAGATTGGTAATTTCAGGACTGAAATGATCCAAATCATTCTAGTGGATGTGATTTAAAACGGTGGAGCACATGACATCACAAGGTGGAACACAGTGTTTTCTGTTTGAGAGAAGAACTCAGCCTAAATATTAGGGATGTAACAATAACCGAAAGATCGTGATCTTGCATCGTCAAAGATCTCACAATAAGATCGTTTTTCCATCGCAATATATATCGAATCACAAGTCTCTTAATTCATATTTATAGTTATGGTGCTGCAAACGCAAAAAAAACAGAGGGAACTACATAGACCATGATCCTTTAATCCATTTCAGTGCAGACTACATGAAGCAATAACTCTTCTAAGCACTTTTAAGTCTTAGTTCTTTGGGTTAAGTCATTTTAAAAGGAAAAAGCAGCATGTTCACAGTTTTGTTAACCTCTACAAAATATTGCAATTTGGATATTGTTACATCCCTACTAAATGTGCAGGGTTTGTGTGTTAAACGCTTAGGAAACAACATTATAAAATTTACCAGGAAATATAATAATATAGGCCCTTTAAGGCTACACGGATTTAGGCGAAAATTCCTAAACTTAGATTATATTTGAGATAAATGTTTAAAAGGTATGATTCTGTTTAGAGTTTACATTTTAAATAAAGAGGAGCATTGAAGCTGAAGTACACAATTTTTTTTCTCGTAAATAATGTTGATTCTGTTTTTCCCCAGTAAGTGTATTGTAAAAGCAGACCGCTCCACGCTGTCTTAATCCCATAAGAAAATGTGAGTCACTATATGACGCTTTGGGAAACTGAAAATACTCTGGTTCTCTAGTTTTAACGATGCATTGTGTCAATTTTTTGATGGAGTCTGTCAAATGGTTTTCTTCATGGAAATGTTATTGATTTGTCCAGAATGTTCCACAATATGGTATTAAACCTTTCGATCTTCATGGGGACCAAACCAGACCGAGTTACAGGTCAGATCTGTGGAGAGGCGACCCCGCTCACAGTCAGAATGTTTTTCTTGGTATTTTTAAGCTATGAAACCACGTGTAATTGAATAAATGTAAGAACGAGCTATTTAATGTCATACTGTGGAACATTCCAGGCAGAGCAATGATGTATCCATAGAAACAAGCAGGTGATGGACCCTCCACCTGAAAAGTTACGCAGTGCTCCTTCAACATCTGAGAGAAGCCTGAAATATGAACTAATAAACTAATACAGGAACTCATGAATTTCTTGTCTAACACCAAGATATTTCTATTAAAATATACAGTATATTTATGGATTTAAAAAATATATATTATTTTTTATTTATTTTTATATTTTTTATAGAATATTTTTATTTTTATGTGTTTATTTTTTACAGAGAACAATATTTCATCTCTCATTACAACTAGGGATGATATTTAAACCTCTCAATACGATATTTTCACAATTTTCATCTTACGGTACGATATTTATTGCAACATTTGTCATAGACTAATAACAGTGTGAATGTTACTTTTCTGTCATAATGCAAATAATTGAGATGTAAATCATGTAGACTGGACTGAAATAGAGCAAAGGATCATGGTATATGTAGTACTTTCTGAAATTTGATATATTATGATTGCACACGATATTATTGTGAGACTTTTGATGATACAATATCACGATATTTAGGTTCTGTTACATTACATCCCTCATTACAACCTTTACGATTAGCTAATTTCGCTTTCGTGTAAATTGCGATATGTTGTGTAGAGCTTTACCTGCTTTGTGTGATGTTAAGGCGTATATGATAAGATGGTATAATACTAGAACTTTATCGATTGTGGGAAATTCGATGCGTTCATTTAAAAGCAGCTCTTAATGAATAAACCACAGGAAGTAAAAGCACATAAGCAGCCGAGGAGTGTGCAACTCGAGGTATTTATAGAGATGTCAATAGTGATGGCGTCATGACAACGGAATCTTCATGTTCTCTGTGAAACTTGAGGATCTGAGGAAGAGAAGTGGGTTAGAGGCACCATTAAAGGGCCCGTATTACACAAAATGGACTCTAGTGAGGTTTGAGCCATGTTATAATGATGTCAGTGAATCAGAAACAGACCTGGAGTTGCGTTTTGTTTCATTCACACATATTTGAGTAACACCAAAGCTCAAAATGCTCTGTTCTACCTTGTGATGTTGTGAAGTGGTAGTTTAAGTTAAGAGCTACCTTTAACTTTTGTGCAGTAGAAATATAACTCCCCTATAAGTGTATATGTATATATGTATATACACATATATATATATATATATATATATATATATATATATATATATATATATATATATATATATATATATATATATATATATATATATATATATATATTATATAATTAATATATATATATATATATATATATATATATATATATATATATATATATATATATATAATATATGAATAGACTGGCTATATTATAAAACATGAAATAGCCTGAGAAAGCTGTTCTTATTTTCACTGAATAAATGTTCTAAGATGTAAATCATTGAACCAAATGATCTAAAACACTTATAATATATAAACTAAAGCTGTACAGTAGTTGTACTGTAATGTACTGTAGGACTGGGTATCATTAAGAAGTTGTCGATATGATACGTACCTCGATGCATAGGCCACGATACGATATATATCTCGATACAGTGCACTTTTGATTCGATACGATGAATGAAAATAAAGGCTAAATCATGGCTGTGATACTAAAAGTCTTTGTTAAACCACTTCTTGTGCAAAGTTCATATGAAACACAAACAATTTACTCCAAAAAATGGTAAAAATGTCAAATGTGTTGCATAAATGAGTTTCCTTTGTATAAACGAGCAACAAAACTGTAGCACTGTAACAAAATATCAATCAATAAATATCAATATTTCAAGATTTTTATTTTTTTTTCACGTCTTAAAACGTTGAAATCGAAGCAATACCGTGACCCGTGTATCGAGATACTGTATGTATCGAATCGTGGGGAAAATTTATCGTTTCATCCCTACTAAATATGCAGGATTTTTGTGTTAAACATGTGTGAATGAAACAAAACAAAACTCCAGGTACAGTTTGTGATGAGGAAACAACATTATAATATAGATCAGAAAATAGTGTAATATGGGCCCTTTAAAGTTAAGAGATCTGATCAGTTTATTCAAATTGGCTTATTTGTTCATATTGCTATTAAAGAGTATGAGAAAGCATATTCTGTATGTTATGTAATTATTTGAAGATTTTAGTCTAAATTAAAATTTGAATTTACAAATGTCAAGCAGCAAACTGTTATAAAAATGTGCTGGTTTATAATGACGATGTATTGTAACCGCAAAGTTTCTCCAAACAATGTCGACTCACTGTAGAGTCACTGAATTTTTGTATTGTTCATCCAGCCATACTCAAGTTTCTGAAATTTCCCTTCTCCTATTTAATATTTATTTAATTAAACATCTCCAAGTAAAAGCCACAGTTCTGGTCTCATCAGATCGGCTGTATCTCCTCTCTGTCTGTGTGTGTATCTGTGTCTGTGTGTGTGTATCTGTGTGTGTGAATGAGATCGCCTCAGTAACTCCTCACAAAGCTCCATTGTACCGTTTCCTGTTTCACACAAGGTTTACACTGAGGGGGGAGTCGGAGGGGTGGAGGAGGGGGCAGGTCTGAGGACAGGGGGCAGTAATGGGGTGAGCTAGGGCAGGTCTGTAGATGAAGGGTTCTGGTTCAGCAGCAGATGGACAGATGAAAAAAAAAAAATGGCCAGACTTTATTCTTTGTTCCTGCCACAGCTGCCCTGGGGCCAACTGGTGGGGAAGTGGCTGCCATTCGGTGTCCATTGCACCATTAACCTCCACCAATCACACGGTCACCCTAATACAGCCAATTTGGTGACAGGGATAGAACACGACGACAGTTGCCAGTGTTGGGAGTTACTGAGTAATGTGCTGAAAATACTACAGAATACAGCTTTTGAGTTACTGTATTCTGGTACAGTTACATATTCAGAATATAGTTACTTTTCTAAAACCAAAGAATACTATTTGATCATGTAATTTTGGTTTCAAACTGTAACGAATCGGTGAGAAAAATACAAAACTTGTGGTGAATGCATCTGTGATTTGTCTTTCACCACTTCGTGATAATAACAAATGTGTTACAAATGGGAAAATAAACATAAAATACTTTTAATTTTATTCTGCACTTTTACACTATAATTTAAATCCAACTCTGCGTGAACATGTTTTAAAGATGCACTATGTAATCTTTTAGTTGGGGGTGTGTCATCTGCTTGTTTCTATGGCATTACTCTGCTTGGAATGTTCCACAGTATGACATTAAACAGCCCTAACTTACATTATTCAGTTACAGATGGCAAAAGAGAAATTAAATTTGTCAACTGGACAAAAGTTTATTTAAAACAAAAATAAACTTTTGTCCAGTTGACAAATTTAATTTCTCTCTTGCCATGGATTCTACTTGGACGACTGTGGGATTTTGCACACACCAGTTACAGATGGTTTACTGCTCAAAAATAATAAGAAAAACAGGCTTCTTACTTTGAGTGGGGACGCCTCTCCACAGATCTGGCCTGTAACTTGGTATGGTTTGGTCTCCATGAAAATAGAAACTTTGATATACTTTGATTATACTGTGAAACATTCCAGACAAAGCAATAACTCCAATAATCTCCATGTAGAAACACTTACAAAATCCACCTTTAAGTATTCAGAACACAGTACTGTGATTGGACAATTATCAGAAGACATTACAAAATACATTTTATTGCAGGTATTCAGTATTCTGCAACTAAATATACTTTCAAAGTATTCTTCCCATCACTGACAGTAGCATAGTGTTATTGTAATATACTGTGATCTCTGCATGACGTAATCTCCAAGTTAAACAGCGGATGTTCCTTTCAGTTGTCACGTCGGAAAAACAATGACCACCAGTATATTACAGTGAAAACTCAAGTAATAAAAAGTGGGAAAGTGCTCAAATCTGCCCAAAATGCTGATCCAATTAAGTTAATTCAGTAACCCGGACACTGTTACCACTTTAACAGTTAATAAAGAAACATTTGAGAGTGAATTTCTGCTTTTCACATTAGCTCTGCGTTCACGTTACCAACATGAGCAGAAGAGCACATGTACAACTGGAGAGGGTCAATGAGTGTACAGAAGCTAGTACACAGAGAGCAGGGGGATAGTAGGAAACGACTAAATTGGAAGTCATAAAACAAATAAAAATCACAACTACATCACTAATTTTTTTATGCTGGTTTTTCAGTGGCCATGTGGGTATTGATTTACTGACAGTGCTACAGCTCATATATGTACACAAAAGCATAAATAAATGTACAAATGCAAGTTTTTGTCTGTACTTATTAGTGGGGCCTGACCAATATATTGGTTGGCCGATATTATCAGCCAATATGGGCACTTGGGAACATATCGGCTATTGGGCCCTAAATTTTGCCGGTATTTCACGTGGGCATGTTTTACCTCGTTATAAATCTTACTCTCTACATTATGTTCATTTAATCCAATTTACAGACAGATAAATGTCCTGATATGTGGCTCCGCATCAGTATTTATATGCGGAGTCATTTATCTGTGTCTGTGGCCGTACTGTCCCTGAACACACCTCCAGAGTCACGTCACTCACGTGCTCTTGTTTACAGGTTTACACCCACAGACACAGATCCATGTGCGCAGCACTCGGATTATATTCTTTTTACGGACAGTCGGTTTGAGTCTGGATTAAAAGGACATTTATTAGAACAGACTTGTGATCTGAGAGGAGCCTATGTGAGCGCTGAGTGTTGGAAATGTGTCTGTTTGAAGCTAGTTTTGGTTTTTACTCATTGGTTACCAATTAGTTTGCTCTAGCTCCCACACATAAACAGACTGTTTTCTCTTCTATTGGTCTAGTGACTATATTGGCCGTATATGTTACTGGTCCAGCATTGATATGTAAATGAGCTGTGAATAGAGGTGTGAATGATCCACAATTACACATATAATTAATTACCACTGTGTTTGTGCATTTACGGCTAAAGGCTAATAACGGTAGTTTACTTTCTTTACTAGCTAGAATGTGACGCAAAAATGCCATTAGGCCGACCTACTGTCTGTAAATATGACGTAAAGAGGCAGAATAACAATAAATGTTGCCTAAATAAACCCAGTTTAAAATCCACTATAGCCAAATCAAAGTTTTTAAACAATTCAAGATTTACTGGTAATTTGTACAACACTAAATATATCGGCGATTATATCTTCTATTGGCAGCTCCAACTCGCATTTTATCTGTATCATATCGGCCGCAGCAAAATCCATATCAGTCAGGCTCTATTCCTACGGGGCATCGGGCCTATTTGTCTCCCAACGATGAGTGCACAGGCGAAGATGTTATTCTAATGGCAAAATATTTTTAAATTTCAAAGTAATAAAACCACTTATTAGTTTCACAGAAGAACAAGAATTTGGCGTAGGTCATCCTGATCAAAAAAGCCCAAGGGTCAAAGTTGCATTTTACACGATGTGTCCATGGCGATGAAGCGTGTCAGTGCTTCCAGTGTATGTTGACTTTTTGCTTTAAGTGACAAGTACAGCCCAAAGCCACAATAACACAGACAAGTGACGAGCCAGCGCCTCCGTGTCGGCAGTGCCGGGTCGGCTGAGCGTGAAGCGCGGCTCACGAGGGCCGTTCGATACTGCTTGCGGCTTTAATTTACTTATGTTATTTGTCAGTGTTCGTCATGTTTGTTCTGTTTTTTTTGTTTTGTTTTGCTTTTGTCATTATGTGGTGTCTTTAAACTTGAAAAAATACTCTAAATATCAATTATCCACCTCAATAGGCTCAGTCTCAATCAGCTGAAAATCTATACGGGACCATCTCTTATAATTGGGGTTTTGAACATAAACCCAGTCTGTTCTCACACTCATTAGACCCTGAACCCCCTGAACCTGTCCCCCCTCTTCCGCCGACCCCTTCTCCCCCTTTCCCCCCCGGTCCAATCTGACCCACTTTCTGATACAGTATCTTTATTGAAAATGACAGAACAAAGGGAGTGCCACATCCTTTTCCAAATTTTGTACACTTAAAAATTACTCCATCGAACTGCTCTTGTCTGCTGCTGTTTGTATTACCCATTTTAGCCCTGCGCTCATAAATCATAAATATTGACCCTAAATGTGAGTATGTGTGATTGCAGACAGTCATTCCCCATGGACCCTTTTAGCCCCGATCTGATGGTTTGAGGCTTTTATATTCGTAACATCCTCCCATTTGAAAGTCTGAGTGTCTTGGCTTGTCTATCTTTGTCGAGCTATCTGCTTACCTGACCAGTCAGTCTCTTTTATGTTCTATTTGAATTCAGAAGAGACTCGAACTGGACCATAGAGCGTGAAAAACCTCCATCCAAACTTGAGATGATCTAACCACAGCGATACGAGACACGAAAACGAGAAAACAAGACCAGATTTTAACATAATTCCTCACGATTCAGTTTCCAATTTTGACCTCACAATTTTTTATTTCTTTGATTTCATATTTTGTTTCCATCCTAATTAGGGGGGTAACGATATCCAAGTTTTACGATGCGATATTGTCACGGTATGAACCTCACGGTACGATATTTATTGCGATATCACGGGAAAGCTCACGATATGATGATGAGGCTCACGATTAGAGATGTAACAGTATCCAAATCTACAATATTTTCACGATATACATCTCACAGTACGATATTTATTGCAATATTTGTGGAGGCGATCAAAAATGTATGCTGTTTTTTCCTCTTAAAATGCCTCGACAAGACTTAATCCAAAAAAAACTAAGACGTAAAAGTGCTTAGAACTGTTATTTCTTGTAGTCTGCACTGAAATAGAGCAAAGGATCATGGTCTATGTAGTTCCCTCTGTCTTTTTTTATTTAGCTGAGCACCATAACTCTTAATTTAAGCAAAGACACTTGTGGTTCAGTATATTGTGATGGTCCACGATATTATTGAGAGAACTTTGACGATACGATATCACGATATTTCGGTTATTGTTACACCCCTAATCCTAATACTTTTTGGAACTATAAGAGATGTAACTGACCAATACTTAACCCTTTTCTCATTTTTCTCTTGCACAATTTTGTCTCTTAACATCTTGTGGCATGAAATTTTTCCAAACATACTACTCCAAATACATGAAATACTGCAGACCATCTCTCACTATCAGCCCGGTCAGTAGTAGCAGTATCAGGTGAAAGGATTGTGATTGTGAAGGCCGACAGTGTTTGAGACGGAGATCTGAATCATCGATCTGTTTGGTCCCAGATCTGACACGGTCTGTTCGATGGAGCTGTTTTTGGCCGAGGTTCCTGCTCCTCTGTCCTGTCCACACACACTTTATTTACAGTGTACACGCAGCCAAAACATTAAAGGTGCACTGTGTGACTTTTCCGGTGGAGTGTCCGTCAAGTGGTTTTCTCCTTGGAGATGAATTGCTTTGTCTGGAATGTTTCACAGTATGGGATTAAACCTTTCTAGCTTCATGGAGACCAAACCAGACCAAGTTACAAGGCAGATCTGTTCAGTCTGCCTGTTTTTCCAGACATTTTTGAGCTGTAAAACCACCTGTAATTGAATAGATGTAAAGTAGAGCTGTTTAATGTCATACTGTGGAACATTCAGGCAGAGCAGTAACATCTCAGTAGAAACAAGAATGTGACAGACTCTCAACCGAAAAGTTAAACAGTGCACTTTTAACGTTAAAGGGACACTGTGTAACTTTCCTAGAGGAGTCTTTTGTTATTGCTTTGTCTAAAATATTTCACAGTACGGTATTAAACGTTAGCCTGATTCAAACGGTTTCACTTTGTAGAAACCTCTGTCTGTCCTCGGAGCATTAGGATTTGTTCGTTTGACTTTTTAATTTAACCAGTCACTACTATTTGGTCGTGACGTATGTAATGCGTAATGTATGTATTTAAAAAAAAAAAAAAGCGCCGCTAACGGGACTAACTGGTATATTTAAGCTTTTCCCAAATCCCTGTAGGAAGAAGAGCAATAACATTTTCCCTTTTCCACTTTCCCCTTGATAAAATTCACCAAACATCCTTTGTTTCAGCTTTAAATCCTCGATCTCGGAATCATTGACAACACAGAATGTATGGCTCTTATGTGATTGGCTGGTGCCCAGACTCGCACTCCTGGGGTTCTTGCAAACCTTCTAGTGTATTCCGATTCCTGACCCAGTCACGGGAGAGAAATGAAATTGAGTGGAGGTACTAGGATTCACCAGCCTGACTAATTAAACATATCTATCTTGCATTAATTCAATTGAAGTTGTTTTAATGCTCAAATACCTTGAAATACATACATTCTAACTGTGAATGGTGACAACTTTCCATAGATCTGGCCTGTAAATGAGCTAGGTGGCTTCACTTGCTTGTTATTATTTCAATAAACAAGACTAATACCATATTCTAGTGACCTTGTATGGAATTTAAAAACCCAGTGGAGTGCTTACTGTATTACCACAGAGTGTTTTCAGTTTGAGTGAAGAAAACTGAGCCTAAATATGCAGGATTTGTGTGTTAAACGTGTGAATGAAACAAAACACAACTCAGAGTATGTTTGGGATGAGGAAACAACATTATAAGTAGGGGTGTGCAGAAATATCGATATATCGTGTAATTTAATGTGATGATGCAGTATCGATATAATGGGCTGCTGTATCAATATATCACCAAGAGTATTTTTTTGGTATATTTTCTTAAATTATTTTGTGACAGCCCTACAGTTTTGCTGCTTGTTTAGCTGAAGAAAACTTGTTTATGCAACTCATTTGACATTTTCACTGTTTTGATGATTAAAATGTTTGTGTTTCATATGAACTTTGCACAAGAAGTGGTTTAACAAAGAGTTTTAGTATCGCAGCCTTTGATTTATTGAATTGTATCAAACTGATTTGCAATATATTGTATTGAATCGAAAGCTCTCTGTATCGAGTAATGTATCGTATCGTGGCTTATATATCGTATTATAAGCCCTAATTATAACACAGATCAGAAAAATGGCGTAATATGGGCCGCTTAAAGACATTGGAACATGGAAACCAAATGAGGGACTGTATTAGATTTTGATTTATTTTCATGTAGCTCAAAATTCTGCATATAATAATAAATTATACAATTGAATATGATGGACGGTTACCAAAAACCCTCAAGGGCCTTAACACACGCGAACCTCCACATAAGACGCATATATTAGTCTCTAGTAAAACAGTACAACAGTATTTGTACGTGGGAAGATGAGGTACATCAATCAATACAGAGATACGCAGTGAGCTCAAAGGACACGCCGTATAGAAAAGTACAAATATTCAGATATTCATATTCAGACAAGTGTTTTTAAACAGAGATTGTGAAACGAGGGCAGGCTGTTCCATATTTTAATCGTATCTGAGCTGGGGAACAAAGAAGTCATGTTTATGAAATGTATAATCAAAGTCTTACATACTGTTCCATTGTCCTTGTGTATTCTGTGCACACTTTTACCTTTAATTTCAGTTTTTTTGAGCTAAAATTGGTGAATCTGTTATTATTTTTGCAGAAAACAGAAAGAGAAAAGTGTGCCGTGTTGTGTAACTTTTCTTTCTGGTAGAGAGATGTTGTTGCTTTTTCTGGAAGGTCTCACAGTATGGTATTAAATCTACAGTATATATCTTCATGGAGACCAAACCAGACCAAGTTACAGGTCAGATCTGTGGAGAGGCGAACCGACTCACAGTCAGAATGCACGTTTTTCTAGGTATTTTAGAGCTATAAAACCACTTGTAATAAAAAAAAAAAAGAGAGTAGGGCTGTTTATTGTCATACTGTGAAACATTTCAGATAAAGCAATAACATAGAAACAAGCAGGTGACAGGTCCCCAACCAAAAAGTTACACAGTGCAGCTTTAATGAGTGAACTCGACTTCAGTAACATCAATATATTGGCCACAACAGCCGGTCACTGGTTTGAGCTGTAAAAAATCCATATGGGTCAATGTTAAGATTCAGTTCACAGTGCATATTTCAGACATGTCCTGTACCGTATGAGAGGAGACTGAAATATGAACTGCTAAACTAATACAAGAATCACATGCATTACAGAGGTGGAAATTACAGGGTGAGGAGGTTTTAAAAATAACACGGGATCTTTTCTATTTTTCCTAGGAATGCAGTCGCTTCATCTTTTCAGAATTTCAGATTATGACCGTTCAAATTACGTTTTTGATTTGCGATGAGCACATTAATGAAACCTGTGAAATAGGGGTAATAAAAAATATCTAAATACCGTGATATAACCCATGATATTGATACTGTATCTATGCATCGCTCAGGGTTGGTTTGTTTTTTTGTCACTGCACTACAATTTTGTTGCACAAGCGGTGGTTTAAAGGTGCACTATTGACGCTTTCAGACCTTTAGTTCAATTATGTGGTCTAATAAAATTGTTCCAGTGTAGCATATAGACTCCAGTGTGGTCCGCTTTCACATCTGCAAACAAACCAAAATTGGTCCGATTGACGTATATCCACGGCTCCTGCTCGTAACGGGTTCGACTGCACTTCGCCCAGTGTCCTTCCCACGGTGTGCTCAATTCGGGAGTCCAAGCCTGTCCTCCCATGATGCCTTTCAAATAGTTTGTTTGGGCCTACTGTCTATGGTGTAGACCGCGTTCTCACCAAAGGGAACTCCTCTTTTTTGAGGTCTCGGTCCGCTGGATTTAGTGCAGATTTGAGTGTGATTGATGCTTTCACACCAACGAAAACAAATCGAACTAAGAGCTTCTGGTTCGAGTGGGACGTTTGGCGCAGACCAACCGCGGCCGTTGTGAAAGCGCCCTATGTAACTATACTGCTCCCCTACGAATGTTCCACAATATGACATTAAACATCTACCTTATATTTAGTCAATTACAGGTGGTTTTACAGCTCAAAAATATCTAGAAAAACAGACATTCTGGTTGTGAGCGGGGTTGCCTCTAGTAACTTGGCCTGGTTTGGTCTCCATGATGATAGAAAGGTTTAATGCCACACTGTGAAACATTAAAGAAAAAGCAATAACATCTTCATGGAGAAAAGTAGGTGGTGGACCCTATAGCAGAAAAGTTACACAATGCATACAATATCGAGTGAGCCGTATATCGTGAAATGTATTGAATTGTGAGGGACCCTGTTATTCCCAGCCCTAAAATGAAATGATGTTATTCCTTTTACCACTTCATCTTTTGGTTGCCAGTTTCTCCAAAATATATTCCCATATTATTTGCTGTTCTAATCCGTTTCTCCTCTCTCTTTTTCTTTGCAGACATGTTTTCGTGAAGCTCTTCGGCTGGTCCTCCTCTCTCCCTCTGCTCCTCCTCTGCTCCACCATGCCCCCACAGCCTGCCCTCCGCTCTCCCCCCATCGCGCCGCTCTCTCTCCCCCTCGTCCTTCTTCTTCTGCTCCTGCCCTGCACCTCCTCGGTCCCCCTCTCCTCCTCGGCGGCCGACCCTGGTGGCAGGACCGTGTACCGCGCCTCGGACACCTCCTTCACTCACCTCACCGTCCACGCCAGAACCGGTGAAGTTTACGTTGGCGCGGTGAATCGGGTGCTCAAGCTCTCCACCAATCTGACGCTGAGAAGTCACATGACCGGCCCCGTGGAAGACAACAACAAGTGCTACCCCCCTCCCAGCGTCCGAGCATGTGCACACAGGTAAAATTTAACATCTCCTCTGCATCCTCTTCTGTTGTCTAAGTCTTCATCTTTAGGCATTTTGTCTTCCTCAAACTCTATTGCAGAGGTGTCAAAGTCAAATTCACACAGGGACAAAATTAAAAACTGGGACTAAGTCGTGGACCAAAATAAATATTTACTGAAAAATTTCAATAATACCTGCATGTTTTTTCTTCTTTTGAGATATGTAATGTTAAAGCATTTCTTATTAAAATAAATAGTTTTGCTTAAACATTGAATCCAGAACAAGTATAATATAAAATAATAACAAATTTTTAAATAAATAATGTTTCTATAGTCTATCAGTAGCCAGCGGGCCAGCTCTAATACATAATTGATATGATCTCGCGGGCCAAATATAATTATATTGTGGCCCAAATTTGGACACCAGGCCTGAGTTTACATGTCTGCTCTATTGTATTTGGGATTTGATTTATTTTTTTGTTTCACATCAGCATTCCATGTATATATTTTCTTTAAAAAAGTTCTTAAAGGTCTGATCTATGTGATAATGTTGTTTAAAGGTTGTATAGAGGATTTTCCAAGTAAAGAGAAATACAGCGATGGTTTGTTCTTTATCAAATGTTGCGCCTGCGTGACACCACCACCCTCCTCCGCAGCTCCCTAAGTAGAAACGCCTCCTCCCGCCTCCTCCTCACGCTTGTTTACAGCCGGTGCGCGTCCAGAATTGCTGAACGAATTGCTGTTGAAGTTTCCTGTCCAGAAGTCATTTAGCGACCAAAGCGTCAGTCTTTAAACCCTTCGTCTGCTTCAGTGCACACTATCGCTGGAAGGAATCTCCAAGAATCACCTTAGTTTGGCTTCGGTCCTTTTCCCCTTCTCCTCTTCTTTCAGCAACCTCAAAAACAGACTTTCTTTTGCAGCAAACTGCTACTGGATTCTAATATGCTATTGCAAAAAAAATAAAAAATTTAGCTAACTGTAAGAGAATTTAAGTAATTTATCTTCCACGTGCTTCCACCCTTTCTTGGACAAGCTGAAATCTTCTACAACACTAACTGGGAGGAAGTAACAGTTTGAAAAAGCCGCTCCGCTGCTTTGGTTGAGTAAACGGCATCTTGCGTTTGTGGAATGCGTGAGGGGCGAACGTAAACCACAAAATCCCAGCGCGCCGGCAAGTTACGCTGAAAACGTAGGGAGTTTGATAAACAACCTAAGAGGAGCAGCCTTGTATCTATTGGCTGATGTTTAGTTTGCTCCACCACGTCAAAAATTGATGGATTTTCATTCTTTCTTTTCTTTGTCATCGTAATTACAAGTTTGCTGCATCTCTATAATGCTACTTTGAACTTTCACTGACAATTCGAAACAAAAAAAACTTATCTTGTGATGTCATGTGGTAATACAGCAAGTGCTCCATTGTGTTTTTAAACTCCATACACCTTCACTAGAATCATTTGGATAATTTCAGTCCAATCTTTACTGAACAAAAGGTAAAAGGCAGCTGTTATCTTGAAAATTAATAATAAGGATTACTAATTTAATAATAAAGGATTAGTCAAACTTGTGTGAATGAAACAAAACACAACTCCAGGTCTGTTTTTGAGGAGGTAACAATATTATAACATGACTAAAACCTCACAAGAGTCAATTTTGAGTAATATTTGCCCTTTAAAGGAATCCAGACCTTGCGTTTTATAATGGTTACAAAAATTCCAATTGCGTTTTTAACTTGATTCATCTTGCTGAGCTACATCTGATTTTACTAAACTTAAACTATTCAAAAGGTCCTCTCACTGAACCTTAATTGCTCCTGTCTGTACCTCTGTCTGCTTCTCTGGGCTCAGATCTGCTTTAGTGGAGGTTCTGACCTGGTTTTGTGTGTTTCAGGTTGGACTGGTCTGATAATGTGAATAAGCTCCTGTTGGTGGACTACAGCGGTGACAGGCTGGTGGCGTGTGGGTCCATATGGCAGGGTGTGTGCCAGTTTCTTCGCCTGGACGATCTTTTCAAACTGGGAGAACCACACCACCGGAAAGAGCACTATCTCTCTGGAGCCCGCGAGGCCGACGGCATGGCAGGTACGATCAGCGAATTCTCCTTATTTAAAGATGCACTGTGTAACTTTTTGGTTGGGGGTCTGTCATCTGTTTGTTTCTATGGAGACTGTTCTACAATATGACATTAAACAGCTCTACCTTACATTTATTCAATTACAGGTGGATTTATTGCTAAAAAATACCTAGAAAAACAGGGATTCTGACTGAGCGAGCTTGTCTCTCCACAGATCTGACCTGTAATTTGGTCTGGTTTGGTCTCCATAATGATAGTCTTAATGCCATACTGTTAAACACTTCAAGCAAAGCAAAAAACATCTCAGTGGAGAAAAACAGGTGGCGGAACCTATACCAGAAAAGTTACACAATGCACCTTTAAAGTAGGCAGTCACCAGTTATGTTTCATGTGTTTTTCCCCAGATTTTTAAATTTTTCTTCTGAAAAAAAAAAAGCCATGTTTCCCGCGCCTCTTAACCTGGTCCTAAAACCAGGACTAAAACCAGGACTAAAACCAGTTCTAAATCAGTTCTAAATCAGGACTATAACCAGGACTATAACCAGGACTATAACCAGGACTATAACCAGGACTATAACCAGGACTATAACCAGGACTATAACCTGGACTATAACCTGGACTATAACCTGGAATAGAACCTAGAACCTGGACTAGAACCTGGACTAGAACCTTGACTAAACCAGAACGAAACCTGGATTAAAACCTGGACTAAAACCTGGACTAAAACCTGGACTAAAACCTGGACTAAAACCTGGACTAAAACCTGGACCAAAACCTGGACCAAAACCTGGACCAAAACCTGGACCAAAACCTGGACCAAAACCTGGACCAAAACCTGGACCAAAACCTGGTTTGAACCAAAACCTGGTTTGAACCAAAACCTGGATTGAACCAAAACCTGGATTGAACCAAAACCTGGATTGAACCAAAACCTGGATTGAACCAAAACTAAACCAGGACTAAAAACAGGACTAAAACCAGTTCTAAACCAGGTCTACACCCAGGACTAAAACAGGATTTAACCAGGACTTACCCAGGACTAAACCATGCCACGCATCTCCTCCCGTACACTGCGGCTGCTCCTATACGCCGCCAGTCTGTGAAAATATTGTCCTGAAAAGAGCGCGACAACCCCCCCCAAATAAAATATTGTTGTTGAGTCAGTTCCTTAGTATCTAAAGGTCCAGAGTTATTCCTCACTCTCTTTATGCATTCCGAGTATCCTAATAATTCACCAAAATGAGTTTATAAGCTCTTTTCACTACTTTTAGAGGCTGGGCAGAGTTTCCTCTCGGAGCAAAGCTAAAAACAACTAGTATGATAACTATGGACTATGGACTATAAAACCCTGTAGCACAAATTCAGGGCAAATTACCTATCAAAATAGTTGTTGCTAGGTTCAAAAATAAATAAATAATTAAATATGCAGTCATGGGCGGTTCACTGGCGGTGGCCTGTCAGGTGGAGGTACAAGAATCCTGCTCTTGCCTACACAGCATTAGGACGAAGCTTCTAAAATATTCTTGCTTCACTCCTCACCCTTTCGCCGACCCAGCTCCCTCCTCTCAGACGCAGTAGGAGAAACCACTAGATCATCTGTTTTCCGCTCGCGTCAGTTTGACTAAGCTCTTTTGTAGTTTTTGATCCAATCTTCACTCTCATGTCTAAATATTTACGCTGGGCCGATGGAAAAAGGGTGTTTGGGCAGATTTTTGGATCAAAATCACAATGAGCCACATGACGAAGATGGACAAGACTGACAGAAGTGGGCCTTGCTTAGACTGTCAGCACGGAAAATGTATTCAACGAGCAGCTTTCGGTCTCACAACAGATGGTTTACTGTGACAATTTCAATTTAAAAAGTCATTTCAGGTTTTAATAAGGTTTATATTGAACTTTCGTAATTATACTGTATCTACACTGCCAGTCAAAAGTTTGATCTCACCATCTCATTCAATGTTTTTCTGTATTTTTACTACCTTTTACATTTTATATACACACCATAAACTGTATATACACATTTTTTTCTTTTATACAGTCTATGATACATACAGAAGACATCAAATGGAATTATGTAGCAAAGGAAAAAAAGAGTTAAATAGCTGTACTCCAATTTTTAAATACATTTTATATTCAAATCCTTAAAGTAGCCACCCTTTGCATTGTATATTATTTATTTATGATTTATTTATTTTGTTAATATTTAGCTCAGATGCATTTCACTTTTTTTCTTTACTAAATAATTCCACATATCTGACTTCATATATTTCATGTCTTCTGTTGTATATAAAATGTAGAAAATAATTTTTAAAAATAATTTCAATGAGACATTGTGTAGAAACTTTAGACTAGTGTGTTTAAACATGCAAAGGGTGTGACTAATCTGAGCATTTGCATATAAAATATTTAAAAATATATAAAAATATTTACTTAGAGTTATTTAAAGTAATGTTAATATTTGAATGGAATGGTCCACAGTATGGCATTAAGCTCATTTTTCTCCATGGAAACAAACGTGATCCCAGAAAGTCAAGTTACAGGTCAAATTTGAGGAGGTTTTTCAAGTTTTTCATGTATTTTGGAGAAATAAAATCACCTGTTATTGAATAAATGCAGGATGGATACATTTAATGCCATACTGTGAAACATTACAAAGCAAAAATATGCAATTTCTGTTAAAGACAAGCAGGTAAACTGTTCACCTGAAATTTACACAGTGCACCTTTAACTACATAATTACATATATCTTATTTCATATATTTGATGTCTTTTGTAAGTATATAAAATGTAGAACGTAATAAACAGAGAAAAAACACTGATTAAGAGAGTGAATCTAAGCTTGTGACTGATATTTTTTGTGTATTCTGGTCCCTGGACATGGCTCTAGACAGTAGTGAAAGTGTGAGGATTTAAACCAGGGCCAAATCTATTAAAATTCTCAGCAGAATCTCCACGGGGCCTTCTCTCCAGGTTCATGTTTCTCTGTGGGACCAATCTGCTCCTCTGCAGAAGGAACAGGAGAGGCCAGATCCGCTTTACATGACCCTTCACTGTTCGTTAACCACAGAAAATTACATGATTAGCAACCCTCTACTCAATCTGATCTGGCCGACATTTTCCTCCCACCCCCCCATCCTTTTTTTTTTTCTTTCATTATTTTGTTAGTTTTTTGGCAGTGGTGCATTACAGGAAACATTCATACTCAAGCACTCACTGTTATTAAAGGGCCAGCATTAAACTATTTTCTGATCTATGCTATGATCTTGTTTCCTCATCACAAATATACTTGGAATTGTGTTTTGTTTCATTCACATGTTTAACAAAGAAAAAACACAACTCCAGGTTTGTTTTTTGAGGAAGTAACAGCATTATAACATGACTTAAACCTCACAAGTCAGTTTTGTGTAATATAGGACATTAAGTCGCAATACGTGGGCAAATTTGTTAATGTTTTGCATTTGTTACATAAAGCAAAGCAACATTTTTAACATAATACTATTACTTACAAATACCTGCCCGATATGCATGAGTTTCAAAGTCATAAAATATTAGCTCTGTTTCCACAGCAATAAAATAAATTGAAAAGAAACTTAGAATAAGTAAAGTTTTTATTTCCTTTGTCAGGATCTTGCTTCGGGGCCATGGGGCAAAATAAAACAATGCATAATAATAGAAATTATGATAAAATAAAAATAAGGGTATGCATTAAAATAAAGTAAAACAAAAAAAAGACTTTGATATACAAATAAAAAATATGCAAATACAAAACTCAATTCATATTATATTCAAAGTTTTCAAAAGTGATCAGAATGGAGCCAATAAACTATATAAACAATTTAAACAATGAATAAGTGCCGTGTCCAAGTCTTTTTAAAAACTTTTCCAGCTATTCAGTTGTTGATCTGGCTATTTTTACTACTTATTTAAAATGTATTATTACAGTTTATATATTTTTTCTTCTCTTCTCTGCTGTTTCCAAGTAATTTCCCTTGTGGATCAATAAGTTTGTTTAAAATCCTTGTATCATTCGTTTTTCAAAATAAAAACAAAAATAAGAAAAAAAAAAAAAAAACTATTTTCTTCATTATTTGTTTCCAGGACTGAACAAGGACTGAACAAGGACTGAACAAGGACTGAACCAGGACTGAACCAGGACTGAACCAGGACTGAGTTTCAGGATGAGTCCGCATAGAATGTCGGCTGAAGAGGACTGAGACCAGGACTGAGACAGGGACTGAGACCGGGACCAGATCGGAACTGGGACAGGGACCAGACCAGGACAAGATCAGCACTGAGACTGGGACTGAGTCCGGAACTGAGACCGGTTTAATTCTGGCTCAGTCCTGCTTCAGTCCTGTTTTAGTCCTGTTTTAGTCCTGGTTCAGTCTTGGTTCAGTCTTGGTTCAGTCTTGGTTCAGTCCTGGTTCAGTCCTGGTTCAGTCCTGGTTCAGTCCTGGTTCAGTCCTGGTTCAGTCCTGGTTCAGTCCGTATCCGGTGCGGCATTGCAGTTTAAGTCACAGAAACAGGAAACGGCCTGTTTTTTCTATTATTAGTTTAAACACAAAATTGAAAACTGAAAAAACAAATTGTTATCCATTTTTTCATTTTGGTTTGGGAGACAAATAATTAAGAAAATAGTTGTTTTTTTCATTTTCTTATTTTTCTTTTATATTGAAAAACGAATGAATGGATTGTCTAAGTTTAAGTAGGTTGTATCTAATCTCTCTTTTTCTTACCTCCAGGTGTTGTTGTGGGCGACGAGGACCTGACCTCTGACCCCCGCAGGAAGAGGCCGGTCAAAGGCGGAAGTCGACTCTTCATCGGCGCCGCCATCGACGGGAAATCCGAATATTTCCCCACGCTGTCCAGCCGCAAACTAGTATCAGACGAGGAGAGCGTAAACATGTTTTCTCTGGTCTATCAGGACGAGTTTGTCTCCTCTCAGATCAAAATCCCGTCTGATACTTTGTCCTTGTATCCAGCCTTCGATATTTACTACGTCTACGGTTTCTCCAGCCGCTCCTACGTCTATTTCCTGACGCTTCAGCTTGATACGCAGTTGACGCAGATGGACGCTGGTGGAGAGAAGTTTTTCACCTCCAAGATCGTCCGAATGTGCTCCAATGACACTGAGTTTTATTCGTATGTGGAGTTTCCGCTGGGCTGCACCAAAGACGGGGTGGAGTACAGGCTGGTGCAGGCCGCCTTCAAACAGAAACCAGGCAGGAAGCTGGCCCAAGCGCTCGGGCTGAGGGAGGATGACGATGTGCTGTTTGTGGTCTTTTCACAGGTGAGAATTTGGAATCCTTTATGTATGTTTATTTATGTATTTGTCACATACACAAATGCAGTACAGTGTGAAGTGAAATGCCATCCAGCAGCATAAATATATTCAAAAATACATTAAATATACTGGCTAGAATTTTGAAAGTATGGATACAGATACTAATAAGCTCTGTGCACAATAACTACTTCTTGTCCAGAGTTTTTTAATATATATAAATATTTAAAGGTGCGTTGTGTAGCTTTTTCGATGTAGGGTCTGTCTTTACTTTTTTCCATAGAGATGTTATTGCTTTGTTTGGCATGTTCCACAGTATTAGGGGTGTGCAAAAATATTAAAATATTGACATATCGTATCGTTTAATGTGGTGGTACAGTATCGATATTGTGGGCTGCTGTATCGCCAAGAGAATTTTTTGGTATATTTTACTAAATTATTTTGTTACAGGATTACAGTTTTGTTGCTTGTTTAGAGGAAGAAACTCATTTATGCGACACATTTGACATTTTCACTGTTTTGATGAGTAAAATGGGTGTGTTTCATTTTAACTTTGCACAAGAAGTGATTTAACAAAGACTTCTAGTGTCACAGCCTCGATTTAGCCTTTATTTTTTATTGAACCGTATCAAATCGATTTGAAATATATCGTATCAAATCAAAAGCTCACTGTATCGAGTTATGTATCGTATCATATCCTGGCCTGTGTATCGAGGTATGTATCGTATCGGCAACTTCTTAATGGCACCCAGCCCTACACAGTATGATATTCAACCTTTCTAAATCAGAGACCAAACCAGGCCAAGTTGCAGGTCAGATCTGTGGAGAGGCAACCCCACTCAGTCACAATGTTTGTTTTTCTAGTTTTTTCGGAGCTATAAAAACCACCTGTAATTTAATAAATGTAAGGTAGAGCTGTTAAAGTCATACTGTGGAACATTCCAGGCAGAGCAATGAGATACCCTTAGAAACAAACAGGTGACGGACCATGGATCTATTAAAATAAGTGGATAGGGTGTTGCTGCTTGTAGTTGTTTTGAGTTGGCGTAGTGGACACTCACAGGAACTTGAGTGAAAAAATAGCTTCTGCCCACAAAGGATTTTCCTCACAGAGCGCAAAGTAATCACAAACCGCTAGTGTTCGGCTGACAGAGCACCTACAGCTTTCAAAAATGTCAGATTTTGTGGCGATTTTTACCTCTTGAGACATACGCCATTGAGCTTGGGCGGCCATGTTTAAACCCCGGGGCTTGTGACGAACACTACAAAAAGTTACGCAGTGGACCTTTTAAAAATAAGATGATGAACAGGGAGATGGGGGTGATGTTACTGACAACATGTTAAAAAGTTCACAAACAAAACAAATACTTCAGCCGAGAGATTGTGTTTAGAAAGAGAAATGTCTGTCTCAATGCTAATGCTAATGCTAATTTTGAGACATAATAAATATTACAACAACACCACAAACAGAAGTTTTCTACATATCAAAATAAGTGGACAGTCTTTATTTTAAATTATTTTAATTTTAATAGCTGCTTTATTTTATATTTTATTAATTTAATAAAAGTGACTGTTAGCTTAGAGACACAGTGAGCTAGCTAGCTTGCTAATGTGCACTCAAATTAGTACTAAAACAGAAGTAGTCTCATTTAAAGTATTTACACTGAAAAAACAAATTACATTGGACAAAAATTTACCTTTTCTGATTAGTTTTAAAATGAACTAGTACTAATATGTGTTCGTATGGTTATGGTAATGTATGAAACTACTATTTTGCTTTTAACTGTCTCAGAAAATCACATTTTTAAGTATCAAGCCTCATCTTTAGTGTTGAAATTGAGTTTGAAAGTTTACCCAATAGTGATGTCAAAATAACTGCATTCTTTACAAATACAATTAAGTTTCCGTTCCATCAGTTACAAAACCGTGACAAAAAAATTACATAAACGTACAAAACTTTGGAACAAACCCACTCCTCTAATCAACACTGGGTTTAAGACATGAATCACAAAACATTACTGATGAATTACTGTTGTTTCGTATCAGATGAGTTGTGACTAATTGTCTTAATTGTTTCAAATAATCATGTTTTCAGTTCTAATCCAAATAAGCACGGAGGTAATTTTCTCTTCTCCATTTTAAGCAGCCGTAAATAGTCGTCAATAGAGATGTGACAGTTTAGTTATCGGCATTAAATCTCCAGCGCAGGCCGATATTTTGTTTTGGTCAATTTGCTGTTTTAAAATACACACAAAGCTTTATTTTAACTCTCTAATAGAAAGAGATAACTGCACTAAATGTGGCTACATAGCTCTCTTAAAGGTTTGTGGTAATAAAGGACTGGAAAATAATCAAAATCTGCCCTATATATCGACCCAAAAATTATCGGCATTAACTGCTCTTTATTCTAGGCAAGGCAAGTTTATTTGTATAGCACAATTTGTACACAAAGTAACTCAAAGTGCTTTACAGAATAAGAAATTATGTAAAATTACAATACAAACAAATCAAAACTTTAAAAAAATAATCGTCATTAAATTAAAAGAGAAGAGAATCTGTATTGCATCAACCATGAAAAAACTCATATCGTTCGATCTCTTACTGATACATCAAAATTATCATCACTGTATTGAAATGTACCGTATTGGCCATATAAGATTATAAATGCATAGAGAACTACATTACCCATGGTCCTTTGCTTTCAGTACAAACAGCAATAAGTATGTATGAGTTGTAGTCTTTATGGTCTCAGTCTGAGGTTAGTACTGGTGCTGATCCTGGTCTTCATCTGGTGTTTAGGGTCAGAAGAACAGGTCTAACCCGCCCAGAGAGACGGTCCTGTGCCTGTTCACGCTCCATGACATCAACCTGGCCATGAGGGAGAGGATCCGCTCCTGCTACCGAGGGGAGGGGCGCCTGTCTCTGCCCTGGCTGCTCAACAAGGAGTTGCCATGTATACACACGGTGAGTACCACACAATATTCCCCAAGTACAAGGACACTGCTTAAAGGTTCTATACTATGCAAAATTGATTCTTATGAGCTGAAGCCATGTGAGAATCCTGCTGCTCCCTCAAACAGACCTGGAGTTGTGTTTTGTTTTATTCACGTGTTTGAGTAATCCTTTATTATTAGTCTTGTTTACATCTCCAAAGCTCAAAACGCTCTGTTCCACCTTGTGATGTTATGTAGTAGTAGTTTTGAAGTTAACATCTATTTTTAACCTTTTGTTTAGTAGATATTGGCAACTCCAGGGCTGAAATTACTGTATTTTCCGGGCTATTAGGCGCTCTGGATTATAAGGCGCACTGTTATTAAATGGTCTATTTTCGAACTTTTTTCACAAATAAACCGCACTGGACTTTAAACGAAACACAACAGTTAAAGGTTTTATAGAGGAATTTCCAAGGAATGAGAAATCCAGCGACTGTTTGTCCTTTTTCAAATGTTGCGCATGCGTGAAACCACCCCCCCTCCCCTACAGCTCCCTACGTAGAAACGCCTTCTCCCGCCTCCTCCTTACGCCAGAAACAGGTTTGTTTACAGCCGGTGCGCTGCACATGACTTGTAAACAACTAACTACAGTGTTGGTTAGGCAAGACGGAGAAGTGAGGAGCGGGAAGAAGAGCGGAGCAGGGAGAGAGGAGAGGAGAGAGGAGAGGGGAGCGGTGCGCGGAGATTCCGTGCCCGGAGAAGTGAGGAGCAGCAGGGGAAGAGCGGAACGGGCAGCGGGGACAGGAAAGGGGTGCAGAGAAGGTTGCGCAGAGATCCCGTGCGAATGAACTAGCTACAACACGCAGCAGCAAGCGGACTCTTTCTTTGCCTTGAAAATTACGTTTTCAGACATAGGATATCGCTTTCCTGTCCTGAAAAACGTTTGACTAGCTCTTGGAAATAAAGTACGTTTTCATAATAAGCAGAAGTTTCCTGTCCAGGAGTAATTTGGCGACCAATGCGTCAGTCTTTAGACCCTGCGTCTGCTTCAGTTGCGCCATCGCTGGAATGAATCTATAAGAATCACCTCAGTTTGGCTTCGCTGCTTTTCCCCTTGTCTTCTTCTTTCAGCGACCTCAAAAACGGACTTTCTTTTGCGGCTAACTGCTCCTGGATTCTTGTCTGCCATTGCAACAAACTTTGTGCGAACTGCGAGGAAGATATAGGTCAAAAAAAGCCGATAAGAACTGTTGCGTTGGTGGAGTAAACAGCGTCTGTGCGGCTTGCGTCTGTGGACTGCGTGACAGGCGTACGTAAACCACGTACCGGCGGCGCGCAGGCAAGTCAGTTACGCTAGAAACGTAGGGAGATTGATTGACAGCCTGTCAGCTAACAGATAACGAGGCAGTGTCGTTACCTATTGGCAAATGTTTAGCCCCACCACGTCCAGAGTTGATGAATTTTTATTCTCTTTTTTTTGGTCATCATAATTACAAGGCTACTGCACCTTTATAATGCTATCATTGACAATTTGAAAAAAAAAAATCCTCCATACAACCTTTAAATGGCTCAGTGGGACTTTGTTTGGCGCGTTCACGGTGACTCTGGGCTTTGTTCAGTTGTGGCGTGTAGGGAGGGTGCTGTCTGGGACCGCTGGATTGTCGGCGTGTTCGCAGTGACTCAGTTGTTCAGTTGTGGCTAGAAGTGGCACATTGCACTCGCTTTTTCTTTTTTTTTTCGTTCCTCCTTTCCACTCCTCGTCCGTGTGGAGTGATGAGTGTGGGTGGTGCGGCTTTGTAGTTTACTGAAGTCGTGCTAGGACACCTGAGTGGATTCGTGTATAGGACGCTCTGGATTGCGGGGTGCACCATCGTTTTTTGATGGGGTTGGAGGCTTAAGAGCGCGTCTAATATCCTGGAAAATATGGTATACAAATGATTCTAGTAAAGGTGTGTGGAGTTTAAAAACACCATGAAGCACTTCCTGTATTATTGACATCGCAATGTGGAAGAGAATGTTTTCTGTTTGAGGGTCTGTTTACACGAGAACGTTGTGGGTAAAAACGACAAAATATTTAATCGGAAGTCCCTTTCGTTTAGACGGTGACGGCATTTTTGGGGCTTAAAAACGCAAAAATCTGAAACCACCCTCCAGAGTAGAAAAGATGAATACGCTCCTCCATAGCATTTCCATCTACACTGCTCAAGACGCAAAACTCAGGTCAGATCTGCTCATGTTGTGTACGCGTTTACGTCACATCACCATCACCACCGAGCCGCCTGACAGGCATACCCAATCGAATTCCACACACTTTTGCGTCACCGTATGCACGCTGATTTCCTCCCAAAACACTCGTCAAAACACGGAATAAAAAGTGAAAACACGACACCACTTTTGCGTTTTCTGTTCAGACCGTCATCATATAAATGTAGCCTCAGACTCACTCAACATAAATGAAACAAAACACAAGTCCAGGTCTGTTTGTGATGAGGAAACATTATAACATAGATCAGAAAATAGCATAATATTGGCGCTTTAGCCTTGAAAAAAATACACTTACAGTATAATAAGTATGACTACCAAGGGATAAAATGTCCTTTGGAAACCGAGTGCTTTCAACTGACTGAATACCTTCCCAAATTTGAACAAAAGCAGTCATATTTTTCACAGCTCCTAAGTGACAGATAAAAGCCTGGGTAATGTCATAATGTTGTGTCTGGACTGTGATCTGAGCAGAGCGTGGCAGTCCCTCCAGCTTCTGTTTTCAGTCACTTTTCTCTGCTCCTGTTTGGCCTGAGTTTGTTTCTCCTATTTGGACCTACCCCTGTGAGTGTGTGTATGTGTGTATGTGTCTCTATCTCGGCGTATGTGCGTGTGTATGTTTGTGTACGATGTGTGTGAGTGTGTGTGTGTGTGTGTGTGTGTGAGGGACTTTCCCCCTGAGCTCAGTAATAACAGACTGGTTCCACTGCAGCACGTGCTCTACTCTGTCATTAAACTAACTCCATTGAGGGCAGACCAAAACAGACCAAAACAGACCGACAAGGACCAAATCGGACCAAAAAAAATACAATACTGACGAAAGTAGACTAAAATAGATAAACACTTGAGACACAAATGCTGACTTCTAAAGTTATAAAGACACAAATCACATTATTAGGCCATTTAATTCAGCTTTATTTAAAAATATCTCATTATGAGGCCATTCAATTCAGCTTTATTTAAAAAGAACATTTCGTACAAAACTGCAATTCAGGGCTGCAGCTAACAATTATTTTTGTATTTGACTAGTCAAACAATTATTTCTATTACAGTCTGAGAATTTTTTAATACGTCAACTTCAACAGGTTAAAGGGCCCATATTAGGCTGTTTTCTGATCTATGTTATAATTTTGTTTCCTCATCAAAAACATGCCTGGAGTTGTTTTGTTTCATTCACACAGAAACCCTGCATATTTAGGCTGGTCTCAAACACCCTGATCCTCCTTCTGATGTCATGTGGTAATAATACAGAAAGTGCTCCACTGTGTTTTTAAACTCAATACACTTTCACTAGATTAATTTGTCTTATTTCAGCCCTAGAATTTCCAATCTCTACTGAACAAAAGGGAGATGTCGATGTATTTATAGGACTTTTAAAGGTAGAAACATAATGACTGAAGGTTTATCTTTATGAATAAAATGTATTATTGTTGAAAATCAGAATGCAATTTATTATTTTTAGACATTTAGATTTAACCTTATTAAAAAAGTTGTTTATCTATTTTGGAATCTGTATACTCCAGATCATTGTTTCCAAAAGACTGGGTCGCAAGAGATTTTTTTGGGGATTCGCCTTGTCATGATCTGCATGTAGGTCTGAAAATATACAGATCTGATACATGAGATTTTCTGTGCTCATAAAAATTAAGACAAAGCACAGAACCAGACTGAATGCTGCTCCTCCTGCACCCCGGACTGGAACGCGCTACAAAAACACAGACAGGCCCACTTATCTCATTAGAAATGTTGAAATGTTTAGACATGTTTTCTATAATTTGTAATCGTTTTGTAATTATTTTATTGACCATTTCATTCCAAATGTTGCTGGTTCAATTGAATGTTGAAAAGAAAAAGAAATGGGCCACATTTAATGTCCAAATTAGCGACTTATGGATCCTTTTTATTGTTCCTGTTTTTCATTGTTTAAAACTTGAGTAATACTAACTGTTCAGAGAGACACAATCACTCAGTCAACAATAAAATATCCTCATAATAATGGTCAAATCCAACTTTATTTTGTGATTTATGAATAATGTCTATTGACTTGGGTCGTGAAGGTTTGTGACTTTTAAATTATGGGTCCCCAGGAAAAAAAGTTTGGGAAACACTGCGCCAGATAACAATTGCTATTATCAAAATAAGATAAACTGTGTACAATATATAACTTCTATAGATAATTATTGGTTCATTCTGATATTAATTTGTTGCTTCTCAGGCCTTATAATAAAAGTCTCTATTTGAAAACTGGTTTACTGGGATTATCTTACGACTCAATGTTATTGTTATTGAGTCAGTGGCATTAAGTAGTTTAAATATTGTCGTTTATCTCAATATTTCACTGTAGCAATCAAACCAAAATGGCAACCAAGGTTCTAAGAAAATGTTAATTACTTTTTAAATGTCTTTCTTTTTACCTTTTTGCCTACAGCTAATCAACACCTACCGGAGTTGTATCTGCTGTACTCTGTCATTAAACTAACCCAAATCGCACACAAAACAGCTCAAATTATACCAGACAGAAACAGACTGGAGCTCGAGTAAGCCCAGGCGCTGACTCTGCAGCTTCTGTTGTCATAAAATTAACGCTTGTTGCCAACTCCAGCAGAAATCTACAGAACGAGCCACTGCAGCATTTATTTTTCATGATTTAATTGTGAATGTGAAATGATTTAAAGGTTCTATATTACGCAAAATTGACCCTTGTGAGCTTTAAGATACGCTATAATGCTGTTGCCGCCTCAAAAACACACCTGGAGTTGTGTTTTGTTTCATTCACACGTTTGAGTAAACCTTTATTTTTGATTTGTCTGCATCGTCAAAGCTCAAAATGCTCTGTGTAGTTGTAGTTTTCCAGTTAACAGCTACGTTTTGCCTTTTTTTTCAGCAGCGATTTATAATTCGAGGGCTGAAATTATCCAAATGATTCAAGTGAAGTTGTATGTAGTTTAAAAACACTGTGGAGCACTTCCTGTATTATCAGTGTGAAGAACTGTGAATGAAACAGGTTTGTGATGAGGATACGACATTATAACAGAGATCAGAAAATAGTGAAATTACGGGCCCTTTAAGTTAAACACACTGCTCAAACTCAAAAACTATAATAAAAACTAAATGTCAAAACTAGAAATTTCTGGTTCAGTTCACCACAGTTATATTTAATGTAATACCAGCCTGTATTTTGCCCTCAGCAGAGCCACAGAAAGCACCGCTATCCTTCAGAGCCACATCTTTGTTTTCCTCTACCCTAAATTTTATCTGTAACTTTAGCTCGTTTTGGTTGGGGAAAAATGTGGAAACTCTGCGTTATCCAAACAGCCGAGGATTGTGGGAGTTGTAGTGAATGGACTGCAATAACAGAATGACCATGCAATTTCTTTCACAAATGTTCACTGCTAAATCATTTAACATTTTGCCATCAGTTAGTCATTTTCTGGTGCCCTACGCCACGACAAAGCATCTAAAGCACTTCTTATTTTTTTCTTCAGACATCTTTTGTTTTCTTCAAGTCATATTTGGCATTGTGATTTTTGATATGGCCATGACAATAATCTTGTCTGTACAAAAACATAAATATTTTTTTTAGAGATGAGTGATTGTGCTTTTTCAGTTTACCCAATATCAACCAAAACTAGGGCAGAGACTGAAAATAGCATGTATTTCTTTTAGGGGTGTGTAAAAATATCGAAATATCAATATATCGTATCGTTCAATGTGATGATACCGTATCGATATCGTGGGCTGCTGTATCGATATATCGCCAGGAATATTTTTTAAGGTATATTTTACTAAATTATTTTGTTACAGCGCTACAGTTTTGTTGCTTGTTTAGAGGAAGGAAACTCATGCGACACATTTGACATTTTCACTGTTTTGATGAGTAAAATGTTTGTGTTTCATTTTAACTTTGCACAAGAAGTGATTTAACAAAGACTTTTAGCATTACAGCCGTGATTTAGTCTTTATTTTTATTGAACCATGTTGAATCGATTTGAAATATATTATATCAAATTGAAAGTGCACTGTATCGAGTTATGTATTGTATCGTGGCCTTTGTATCGAGATTTGTATTGTATCGGTAACTTCTTAATGATACCCAGCCCTAATTTCTTTAGAACACAGGTAAAATAAATCCAAATGATCCAAATGTATTTTTTAAACTACAGAACCTGCTTATAAAAATATAAGTTTAATAATATGAGGTGTTTTGGACCAACATTGTCCAATAAATCATCTATTTACACCTATTTTTAGACCAAAATGGGATACTTCTGAGCCAATATTTTGGAAGATGGTACCTAAACCACCAAAATGTTCAATATCGGCATCAATACTAGTATCGTATCTGTGCATAGATCCCACGAATATATTGGGCCGATATGAATCTGTTATCAACCTTAAATCTCCAGGGCAGTGTGATTTTTTTGTTTGGATCAACCTGCTGCCTAAAGAGCACACACAAAGCTTTATTTGAACACTTTATTGCAAATGGACAACTGCTCAAAATGTGACTGCGTAGCCTCTTGAAGGTTTGTGATAAAAAGGGACTGGAGGTGAGTAAGTTAGAATTGCATCATTTGACGAAAATTGGCGATGGGTCTCTCTGGATTCTAAACCATCGGCATCAGCCATGAACAAAAACATATCTGTCAGCCTCTAATGTTTATCATTTTTCACCCCAATATTTACTTGGTGTTCCTTGTTGTGTGTTTTTCAGCCAAAGCAGATTGGAGATGACTTCTGTGGCCTGGTGCTGAACCAGCCTCTGGGGGGGCTGCGTGTGATCGAGGGGCATCCACTGTACGAGGACCGCACCCAGGGCATGGGCGCTGTGGCCGGGTACACCTACGGAGACGACACGGTGGTGTTTGTGGGCACCAGGACCGGACAGTTAAAGAAGGTAAGAGGATAATAGAGAGCTGGGACTATAGGGAGACTGATTTGTTTACAGTAGAGATGGATCAGCCCATATTTACCCTCTACCATCCTTATCTTTTACGGACAATATTTTATTTGGGCCAGCCAGATGCCTAAAGAGCTTCAGTACAAATAATAAAAAATGAAATAACACAATTTTGTATGATGTAGGCCCTTTCATTGTCACTTTGCCCATCAAAGCAAAACAAAATCACTGTGTTCTACGCTCTGATTGTATTGTTGTATGGTTATTTATATGCATACCAGTTTAGATCAGATCATGCATGTTTTCATCTTCAACAAAGCATTGCCAGATAGTGGAAAATCAAGATTATGTTTGGAATTCTGAGTTGTTGTTTTTCCTGTAGTAGCCTGTGCAGTTGTTCAGCCCCAGTCTCATGTGAGTTTGAATACATTAGATTTACAGTTAAATCAGGAGATGCAGCTTCTACTTATGACGGAAGACAGAAACTAACACAGACTAACCCAATCTGACAGGAATGTGGCACAAACATCTCCTGCTTTTGGACTTGAGTAGCTCTTAATGGACCTGAAGTTATTTTTACGTAAACGTTTGACTTACTGTGTAGTTAGCGGCTATTTTTTACTTCTGTTACACTTAATGAAACCAAAGCAGCTACATCCTTGTTTAACATTTAAATACCAAACACTGTAACACCAACTTCTGACCAATTAAGGGCTTGGATTTTTTAACATTTTTAAAATGAAGCAATAAATTCTGTCTAAATAATATAAGAAAAGTAGGGCTGTCAACATTAACACCTTAAACTATGCGATTAATCAGAACAAATTAATGTCCATTTTGACCAATTACACATGTAACTTTACCTGACAAGAGATCATGGGTCTATAATAAAAACTGGATAAGACCAGGCTGGTGCCACCTAGTGCCTCCGCTCAATTTAATTTCTCTCCAGCGACTAGGTTATGGTTTGCAGGAACCCCGGAGGTTGTAGACCGCTCACTGACCAATCAGTAAAGAGCTGTGAAGCCATGACGTCAAACACACGCACCTGTCTGGGTCCCTTTTGTGGTACAGCACAACAGTAAACAAAGCGGTTGAGATGGATGCAGACGAAGCCATATAATCTGTGTTGGCAACAATTCCTGAGATCGAGGATTTAAAGCCGTAACAAAGAGAATGTTTGGTGAATTTTATCAACGAGAAAGACGTCATTGCCCTTCTTCCGACAGGATTTGGGAAAATCTTAATATACCAGTTTGCCCTATTAGCGGTGCATTACATACATCACGACCAAATAGCAGTGATTGGTTAAATAAAAAAGTACCCGCCTACAGTCAAGCGAACGAATCCTAATGCTGCGAGGTCAGAAGCTACTTCCCCCCTCTGTGCCGGCTCAGAACAGACTAGTGGTCGCTCCAGGTACTGCAGTTCCTGGGAGCTTTTGCACAGAAATAATTCTCCCATAGAGCGCAATCAGAATTTTGGGTGGGAATTCAAACTGCCCGTGTTCAGCTGACAGGGCACCGACAACTTTCATAAAGGTTGGATTTTGTAGGGATTCTGTTCTATTTTCACAACATAAACTTTTTAAACCCTCAAAGCGCCTAAAATTTAGCTTCATATAACTTAGCCTAACCCCTTTCTGAGCCCGTGCTCACACCACTCTAGTATCTCTCGCCCTGATTGGTCCAAACGCTCCACACCGTGCATGTTATAGACTTTACACAGGTAGGATGCGCTCGCTCATATTGAGGAAGTAAATGCAGAAGAGAAAATAATGGCGACATTGAGCACAGGCCACTGAAAACAATACGACGCCATCTTGGGTTCAGATTTTATTATAGTTCTATGCAAGAGATAGTTGTGCTCAGGAGCTGCTCTGTTTTGCACTATACGAAAAAATATGGCAGATTTCCATGGCAACAGATGTTTTATGACTTATCATCATAGGGTAGCTCCATCGATTCTGGCTCCCATTGACATTACGTTGAAAAATCATCACCCCTCTCTCTAACTGCTACAGTGAACCTCTGCATTTTGGTCTAAAAATGTTCATATTAACCCGCTCTATATGATCCTGGTGTTTTTATTTCACTGTTTTGTCCTTAATACGGACCTGGCTCTAAATTCATTCCAATAACTGCTAGCCTCGTGAGCTTCGTTTGACTGGAGCCGAACGCTGCAGGTGACGTCACGCTCCCTCAGCCCACTCCTTTATACAGTCTGTGCGTAACATCCATCTCTATTGTGCCTCATAAATGTGTGATTGACAGCTGTGTTGACACTTGAGGGAGCCAGTCAGCTTCCTCCGTCTAAAACTGTGCATATTAAACAATCAATGCAACAGGTGTCCCCTTCAAACTCATTAATTTCATGAAATATTCTCCACTCCTCTTTCTTTCTCTCCGTCTCCTCTCTGCTCTCCCTCTGTCACCGATATTCTGAATGCGTTTTCTCTGGAGCCATTCTTTTGCAGCTGTGGCGCACTCTTCCTCCGATTCGATGAAGAAAGGAGCTGATTGTCCGTCATTTCCTGAAGTCGTTAAACTCTTTGTGACTTGACGAAGGCAGCGGGCTGTGGGCCAATCAGAACGCTCGGGTTTTATCATCTGTAATAACGCTGTTTATTATGGCACCTGCTGCTTCTTCATCTGCGTTTGATACAATTAGAATTATCATTACCCACCTGTCACCGCTTTATTAGAAATATTCACAAATGTCTCTATGGAGAATGACGATTTGCATAGATTTGGATATAGGTTTCAACTTTTGAACCAAACCAGACAGATGTACAAACTAAAATAACTGTAGGAAGTTTGTTGTATTTGTCAAATGTGTATTATTTTTACAAAATCTTAGATTATTTACCATTGAAGTACAGAGAGAACTGTAGAGTAGGGCTGCTCGATTATGGAAAAAATCATTATCACTATTATTTTGATTAATATTGAAATCACGATTATTCAGACGATTATTTTTTTAGTTACATGATGCATTTATTCAGCATTTCTCTCTCAAAAAAACCCCACTTTGTTATTGATAATTTACACAAAACTTTCAAAGTAGATAAAAAAAAATTAAAAATAGGTTACAAATATGAACGTTAGAGCAGTTTTGCGATGTATAAAACATAAAATGAATAAAATATACTTTGAACATGAAATAAGGCGTAGAAAAACATAAATGCATCCAAAATAAACTATATATCCAGCTGTTCTCCAGTCTCTGTATTTAAAAAGTAAAATAAATATACTTGTTTATATAAAAAATATCCCAAAATAAACTTGTTTCAACTCGATGATATGAGTTTGGAGATCGTTTGACACACAAAATCGAAATCGCAATCAAAATTCGATTAATTGTCCAGAACAAAGCGTCTTTCCTGCTGCAGTACCTTTAAAGCTGCACTGCGTAACATTTCTTGTGGAGGGTCTCTGTGTATCACAATGGAGACAAGCATTTTACAGCTACATTACTATTCAGATTTGTGGAGAGTCGCCCGTATTCACAGAAGGAATTGTCTTTTTGAGCAGCAGAAACACACGTGATGAATAAATAATGCTTATGGTAAATGTTAAAGTCATACCATGGGACATTCCAGGCAAAGCAGTAACATGTGTTGGACCCTCCCTTCAGAAAAATGCACCTTTAATGCAGTTTGATAAAGAAAGACTGCCCCTGAAAATATAATTATTAATGATTGTCTGACCAGTACGTTTATAGAGACGTTTGGTCGGGACCTGAATCCCTCAAATGTGCAGGACTGATAAACCGATCGGAGAAACACACACGGCAACTTCTAAGTAAAAACAAAAAAAATATATAAGCACACAGCAGAAACAGAGCGGATTTCAGAATGTAGAATCAACAAGAGAATCACTAAACTCTAAAGAAACACTAAATACTAAAGAGAATATTCCACATTTGAGATGCACCTGCTACAGTTTGCAAACCTCCCTGAATCAAACCCGAACAGGCTCTTACCAAGCAAAAATATTGTTGGATTAAAAAAAAAAAAAACAGCCTTTGTCTGTATAATTTTAGCTAGATCTAAGCCAGTTTTAGACAGTTTATATTTTATTACTTATTTTTCTATTTTTTTTTAACTTGTACATTTAAATTTATATAATTATGTCTTATTTGACACCTGTCTCTTGTTATGTATTTATTTATTTATGCTTCTTATTTAGAATTATTTTACCATTTATATTTTTGCTCTTTGTTATTATATTTATTTATTTATTTATTGTGATGTGTGAGCTATCGTGTTCAAATAATTTCCCCTGTGGATCAATAAAGTTTGTCCAAGTCTAAGTTTAGTTTGAAACAAAATGGATTCAAAAATCGTATAATCAATATTTTGGTCACATATTTTACTAACTTTTTGTATTAATATTTCATTTCAAAGGCATTTTTGAGCAGGAAATTGGGCGACTACTAAATCCCGCAAAGATATTTTATTCATGGATTCAAGCTCACTGGATACAGAAATGCATCTTTGTTTAGGCTTCACTTATTTCTCACAATAGCCCTGATTTTAGTCTTGGCTTTGGTCCTAGTCCTGTCCTGACCTGTTTTGGCTTCAGTCCTGGTTCAGTCCTGGTTCAGTTCTAGTTTGAGTCATGGTTCAGTTCTAGTTCAGTTCGAGTCCTGGTTCAGTTCTTGTTGCTGTTGTGTTCGCGTTCTTGGCCACACGTCTCTTCTCGGCTCCAAACCGCAAATGTAGTTCTTTTGACACTCACACCCTTCCCCATGGGGCACCGCTTCCTGTTTGCCCCCGGGGAGATTTACTTCCTGTTTTCCCTGGTGACATCATGCTCCTCATCCAATCAGCTGTCAGATCGCAGCTCCGGGCCAATCAGATCAGAAATATGCACAAGGACAACAGCTGGAGGCAGTTTGAGAGATAAACATTTGCTCCTTTGATGCTGGCCGATACAGTGTGTACTCAAAACACAGTATTATATCATGGTCTTTTATTACGTCCAATTAACTCTTGTGAGATTTAAACCTTGTTATAATGTTGTTGCCTCCTCAAAAATAGACCTGGAGTTGTTTTGGTTTCATTCACGCATGTTTGTGTAACGCTTTATTATTAGTCTGTCTGCATCTCCAGAGGTCAAAATGCTCTGGTACACCTTGAGGGTCAGAGGAGGAGGTCAGAGGAGGAGTCAGAGGAGGAGGTCAGATGGAGGAGTCAGGAGGAGGAGGTCAGAGAGGAGGTCAGAGGAGGAGTCAGAGGAGGAGGTCAGATGGAGGGTCAGAGGAGGAGGGTCAGATGGAGCAGAGGAGGAGGTCAGAGGAGGAGGAGTCAGAGGAGGAGGGTCAGATGGAGCAGGAGGAGGAGGAGGTCAGATGGAGCAGAGGAGGAGAGGAGGAGGTCAGATGGAGCAGAGGAGGAGGGTCAGATGGAGCAGAGGAGGAGGTCAGATGGAGCAGAGGAGGAGGAGGTCAGATGGAGTCAGAGGAGGAGGGTCAGATGGAGCAGAGGAGGAGGTCAGATGGAGCAGAGGAGGAGGTCAGATGGAGGGTCAGAGGAGGAGGTCAGATCAGAGGAGGAGGTCCAGAGGAGGAGGTCAGATGGAGCAGAGGAGGAGGTCAGAGGAGAGGTCAGATGGAGCAGAGGAGGAGGTCAGATGGAGCAGAGGAGGAGGAGGAGGTCAGATGGAGCAGAGGAGGAGGGTCAGAGGAGGGGGTCAGAGGAGAGGAGGTCAGAGGAGAGAGGGTCAGAGGAGGAGGTCAGATGGAGCAGAGGAGGAGGGTCAGAGGAGGAGGTCAGAGGAGGAGGTCAGAGGAGAGGGTCAGAGGAGGTGGGTCAGAGGAGCAGAGGTGGGTCAGATGGAGCAGAGGAGGTGGGTCAGATGGAGCAGAGGAGGTGGGTCAGATGGAGCAGAGAGGAGGAGGGTCAGATGGAGTCAGAGGAGGGTCAGATGGAGCAGAGGTCAGAGGAGGGTCAGATGGAGCAGAGAGGAGGAGGGTCAGAGGAGGAGGGTCAGATGGAGCAGAGGAGGAGAGGAGGGTCAGATGGAGCAGAGGAGGAGAGGGTCAGATGGAGAGAGGAGGTCAGATGGAGCAGAGGAGGGGTGAGGGTCAGATGGAGCAGAGGAGGAGGGTCAGATGGAGCAGACGAGGATGGAGGCAGAGAGGAGGTGGGTCAGATGGAGCAGAGGAGGAGGGTCAGATGGAGCAGAGAGATGGAGCAGAGGAGGGTCAGATGGAGTCAGAGGAGGAGGGTCAGATGGAGTCAGAGGGTCAGAGGAGGAGGGTCAGATGGAGCAGAGGATTCAGTGTAGACTCGTTGCTATCTGAGCTGCAGTCTCGGTGTGGGCTGGGAGAGAGAGGATGACAGAGCTCCCTGGGGAAATGACTTCATCTGTTTATGACCGGAGTCAAATCCATAAAGTTTGACCCTCACTGCTCCCTGTAGTCTCTCGTCTCAGCAGGACACACCCAGCGACAGCGCAGACTGGATTAGACAAATGCACCGATATCTAGCCTCCAGGATAATTTGATTAAAACGTTAGTAACCTTGTAACCTAAGAGATGATTTATTTTCTTTATCGAAATGTGAATATATGACATTAGATACGCAGCTCATCTTTCTGATTCTTTTCATTCATTCTTGTTGATTGTTTTTATATTTTATTAATTAAATAAAAATACATTTTCTCAGTTTGGGCCTTGTTTAATTTTTGATAGCATTCCAATTTAATACAATTTGTTTCACTCCATAGCCCCTTTAGACCTGGTTTAGACCTCATTTAGTCCTGGTTTGGATCTAGTATAGGCCTTATTTAAACCTGGTTTGGATCTGGCTTAGGCCTGGTTTGGACCTGGTTTGGACCTGGTTTGGCTTGGATCTGGTCTTAGGCCTGATTTAGACCTAGTATAGACCTGGTTTAGACCTGGTTTAGACCTGGTTTAGACCTGGTTTAGACCTGGTTTAGACTTGGTTTGAGTCTGGTTTGAACCTGGCTTAGACCTGATATAGACCCGGTTTAGGACCTGGTTTAGGACCTAGTTTAGGACCTAGTTTAGGAATTGTTTTAATACCTGGTTTTAAACCTGGTTTTAGACCCGCTTTTAGACTTGCTTTAGACCTGCTTTTAGACCTGCTTTTAGACCTGCTTTAGACCTGCTTTAGACCTGCTTTAGACCTGCTTTAGACCTGCTTTTAGACCTGCTTTAGACCTGCTTTAGACCTGCTTTTAGACCTGCTTTAGACCTGCTTTAGACCTGCTTTAGACCTGCTTTAGACCTGCTTTTAGACCTGCTTTAGACCTGCTTTAGACCTGCTTTTAGACCTGCTTTAGACCTGCTTTAGACACTCGTATCTTGAGTCCTCTTCTTCTGTTTATTTCTCGTACACTTAACATAAATTCCAATGAGCTCTGTTTTATCTCACTGACTCTAGCAGACTGGACGAACCTGAGCTCAGCAGCCAAAATGTGAATAATTGCTCCATCTTTTAAATTAATCCTGATTTATTATTGTTGAGAAGAGTTTATTATGAAACTCTGGGTAAATATGGTAGAGCAGGTGTGTTTAGTTACTGTTCTAGTTGTGTGTCAAACTGAGATGGCGTCTGGAAAATGTTGGTAAAGGTTCAAAGCCCTGGAAATTTCATTTGGATATTTCTTTAAAGAGGGGCTATTTCACTTGTATGTTTTACTTACATTTAGATCACTTTTTATTGTTTTGAAAATGCTACATTCACTGAATTCACTGCGTCTCTGTAATGAAACTACCAGGTTTGTGAAGTTGTAGTGTACAGTTTATTATATTTTTATATATTTATGGAGAATCGTTGTGTTGTGTGGGCAGAGCGTTGTACATAATCTTACAGCTAACCATAAGAAGGGTTCGAATATGGCCCAGGAAAAATTACTCAAACATGCATGAATGACATCTAAAAACACTTCAGGCATGTTTTTGATAAGGGAACAAGGTTATAATATTGTAAAAAAAAAAAATGTTTGTTTGATCTTTAAAGGTTCTGTATTACACAGAATTGAGCTCTAAGGGCCTGTTTACACGAGAACACTTGTGGGTGCCTTTTGTTTAGACGGTGACAACGTTTTTTGGGTCTTAAAAACGCAAAAATCTGAAACCACCCTCCAGAGTGGAAAAGTTGAATACGCTCCGCCGTAGCGTTTCCGTCTACACTGCCCAAGATGCAAAACTCTGGTCAGAACTGCTCACGCCTCGTACACAGAAACCTGGCATGCATACCCAATCGAATTCCACACACTTTTGCGTCACCGTATGCACACAGATTTCCTCCTGCTCGTCTAAATGGAATAAAAAGTGCAGACGCGATGCCACTTTTGCATCTTCTGTCCAGACCGTTATCATATAAACGTAGCCCAAGCCACTTTATAATGTTGTTACCTCCTCAAAGACATACCTGGAGTTGTGTTTTGTTTCATTCACACATATTTGAGTAATCCTTTATTTATCTTATTCATATCTTCAAAGTAGATGTTTGTGCGGGAATTTTCAGTTCCACTCCCGCCCACAAAGAATTGTAATTTTCATTCCCACTCCCACCTGCAAATCCCACAAGACCCCGTTCACTTTCTTAACCTCTGTCAAACACAGAGAAGCGGAAATGAATTGTCTAAAATGTGCGCAAGAATAGACCACATCTGCAAGTTTAGGCTGCTTAAAATGTTTTTTACTAATGACAAATAAAATATCCAGCACAAATTATGCATGATAGGCAAACATTAATCATTTGTATATTTTGCTTTATACTCATATTTAGTTTAGTTTGCAGGACTGCAGTTTATCATCCCACCCGCCCGTTCCCGGCCGCAGTGAGCTTTCAAAATGTGTCTCTGTTTTGCAGAGCTCTACTCCAAAGCTCAAAATGCTCTGTTCTGCTTTGAGATGTCCTGAAGTTTTCAAGTCAACAACTACTTTTTTACCTTTAGTTGAGTAAAAATTGACAGTTCCAGGTCTGAAATCATCCAAATGATTCTCGTGAAGGTGTATGGAGTCTAAAAAACTCACCGGAGCACTTCCTGTATTACCACATGATATCACATGGTTTCTGTCTGTGAATGAAACAAAGCACAACTCCAGATATGTTTGTGATGAGGAAACAATATTACATAGATCAGAAACTATGGGCTCTTTTAAAAAATATATCAAATACTGGAATACTGGCTCATGAACAGCATCACCATAATACTGTAACTGAACCAAGGCAAATACAGTCTGTAAAAATCTCCCTTCCACATTAGCAGTGTTTAAAGTGTTGATTTGAGCTTGGGTTCTGTTGGCTCCGTGTATCTGATCTGTGGCAGGAGTTTTCCTCGTTCAGATCTGGAGCTGAAAGTGCAGATTTAGTGGAAAATGGAGGATGGTTCCAGGAGTCTTCCCTCAGAGATGGCTCAGTTCTTCACCATGAGTCACTCCCATGCAAATGCAAAAATCACAGCTGGATGAGGTTATCCAAGGAGCTGATACACTTTAGTTTTGTTCCAATTTAAGACTCATGTGAGGTTAAAGGTGCACTATGTAACTTTTTGGTTGGGGATCTGTGACCTGCTTGTTTCTATGGATATGTCACAGCTCTACTTTACATTTATTCAATTACAGGTGGTTTTATAGCTCAAAAATAACTAGAAAAACAGGCTTTCTCAATCCAATCCAATCCACTTTATTTCTATAAGCACATTTCACAAACAGTTTCCAAAGTGCTGCACAAATGCATTATAACAATAGTAATAAATTGATAAAATAAACGCTCAGATTTAATCATACTAGACTTAAAATAATAAAACCAGTAAAATAAAAAAAGAGCAAAATCATAGAATAGCAATAAGTAAATAAATAAAACCAATAAAATGCATTAAAAAAATTTAAATAAATAAAAGACACAGAGGCACAACTCACAGAGAGCCAGAGAATAAAAGTGGTTTTTAAGACGAGACTTAAAGCTCTCCACTGTGGGGGCTGTTCGGACCACAGAGAAGGTCCTGTCCCCCCTGGTTTTAAGTCTCATTTTAGGGACGAAGAGCTGGAGCAGGCCCTCGGACCTCAGAGCACTTTTGAGGGTCTAAATTTGGATAATATCTGAGATGTACTGTGGGGCCAGTCTGTTCAAAGCTTTAAAAACAAACAATAAAATCTTAAAATCAATTCTAAAATTAACAGGAAGCCAGTGCAAAGACACGAGGATTGGGGTAATGTGCTCTCTCCTTTTTGTTCCCATTAAAAGTCGCGCTGCAGTGTTTTGGACTCACTATAGTCGGTAAAGTGCATTTTGTGAGATGCCGGAATAAAGTGCGTTACAGTCGTCCAGGCGTGATGAAATAAAAGCATGCACGACTTGTTCAAAAAGTTTAAAAGATAAAAAAAAGGTTTGACTTTAGATAAAAGCCGCAAATGATAAAAACTTGATTTTAAAACACCATTGATCTGTTTGTCAAATTTAAAATCAGTGTCTAAGGTGACGCCGAGGTTGGTGACTGTGGGGCGAGCATAATTTTTGAGTGAATCAGTGACGGTTCTGCTGGCCCCAAACAGTATCGTCATTGATGTGGGACACCTCATTCTGACTGTGCTCTGGCCTGTGGCTTGGTCTGGTTTGGTCTCCGTGAAGATAGAAAGGTTTAATGCCACTGTGAAACATTCCAGACATTTTCTACATGGAGAATGGTATTTGAAAAGTTACACAATGCAATGAAAAATGGGCTTAAATAAAACATGATCAAAATGGGATTAAAGACAAAAATAACATATTCATAATGATAGTTGATAATAGAAAAAAAATGACTTAACCAAACTAACCTTAAACCAGACTAAGCCAGAACTAAACCAGGTCTGAACCATGACCAACACAGGTCTTTCCCAGCTGCTGTGTTAGTGATGCTGGATGCGGGTCGGTGCTGATGCTGAGCTCATTGTGATGCGGTTTCCATGGTGACGGGGAGACGTGGCCCACAGAGATCGAACCGTGTCTGTTCTATCCCTGGAACGTTTATCCATCCCGACGTCCCCGGTTACCGTTTCCATAACGATGCCGGATTTACTGTAAACGGACAGATGTTTAACATTACTGTTTCCATGACGATTAGTTTTTTTTTCAGATAAACCTTGATGAAACAGTGGCTAATAATAACTCCATACAAGTCTGTCGTGCAGGGAGCTGAGTGTTCTGAGAGCTAAAGGTAAAATCATTTCTACAGCACAATGCAAAACCAGAGGACCAGGGCAGGGCTTTTATCTATAGTTTTCTTTAAAAAATGTGATATAAAAATGTCGCCTTTACGTTAAAAAAATGTGTAGTAAGACCCTTTAAAATCTTTTGTCATCAGAATGTTGAAAATTTTGGATGGAGGCAACTGAAGCCAAAGTGAAACACACATTTTCAATTATGTTAATGGTTTTACAAAATTATAACAAAAAAAAAATAAACAACAATTTTGATTTTCCATGGTACACATATTAGTCAATTTGCTTCTCATAACATTAAAATAGCAACATAACACAACATAACATTAAACATAACACAACATAACATTAAAATAGCATTTTCTAACCACAAAACTGTATTTGAGCTTCACAAAAAGTCCAATTTATTATAAAATGTGTAGTATGTCTGTAGATGAAGTGGCAAACTGTAATTTTCTCAACTTTTTGTTCAGTAAAACCTCAAAATCTGGATATTTCTTTTGTCAAAAATGCTCTTGTCTCTCATAATCTCTTCTTAAATTAACAAATAACGCAGCTGTAAATGTTTTTAAACTGTCTCTGACATCACTCACATGTATCTGAATAGTTTTCAATGGCCAAATTTCACTATATTTTTCATATTTTGAGATATTCTGACATTAATCCCGGTTTCCCCATTAAAATCACACTATATTCTATTTCACTTTTGCCTCCAGCTGCCTCCACTCAGGAATCTAGGATGTTTTTGTTTACGCATTTTAAAGGGTCTGTTATGGGAAAACACTTTTACTTTTCAGTTCTCTTCCAAAATTTTCTGGAGTAGAAAGCACAGATATCTTCTCTCAAATGTAGTGAAGTAAAAGTAAAAAGTATTCACTGTGCAAATACGTAAATATATGCAGTACTTTTACTTTGATGCTTTCCATTACTGGAGATGACTGGGAAAGGACGACAGCTATAGGAGACGGGAGGAGCCGGCGTTAATAAAAAGAGAGGAGAGAGTGTCTAGGAGAGAGGAGAGAGGAGAAAGGAGAGAGGAGAAAGGAGAGAGGGAGCATGCTTAGGAAAGAGGAGAGGAGACAGAGGGGGTGTAGTTAATCCTATTAATGCCCTTCCCCCAAAAACCAACAGGAGCCACGACAGAAGAATCAGGAGCTCAGTTTTACGCACGGAGACAGGAGAGGTGCAGCTGTGAATGCAATGAGTAGGTCCATGTTATGTTAATGCACACTGTACACTATCTACTGTATGCGCAAATACTCTATACCATTATATATATATAAAAAAAAAACACCACATGATTTCATATTTTAATTTGGTCCCTCTTTAAAACCATTCCTGAAGGGGTTTAGATGTCATCCATGCTTGTTTCAGTCTTTTTTTTTTCCTTCTAACCCTCCTAAGACTCAATTCTCCGCCCACAAGCCTACATTTTCCACGCTCGAACACAACAATTCTTCATAAACATACAAAAACACGATATGAAACTGTACACAACAACTTCACAAACTTGATGTGATGTAGGCACATGCTGATAAAATACGCACTTTTTTCGATGATTACGGCATGTTCAAAACAATAAAAGGTAACATGGTGATCTAAATATAAGTATACCATACAGTATAACCTGCTCTTTAAAGAATTATCCAAATAAAAATTCCAAGACTTTGAACCACATTTTCCAGACACAATCTCACTTCAACACGTGACCAGATTGGGTTTGGAAATGAGACAGGGGAGGTGCAGTTGTGTCTGTCTCCATGCAAATAAAATTTTGTATTTTAAGACCAAAAACGTCTTTTAGTGTGGTGATTTTACATTTTACTTGATCTTGCAGGCCTCCATACAAAAATTGAGACTGAGAAATTGGGCATTTTTCACCTGTGAACACTAAACAATGAGTCTGCGTTGTTATGGGGTTAAAAAAAAAAAAAATGAATCTAATAAAATGTGAGTGTAGAGTAGAGAAATGTAAGGTATTAATGCAATGTGCAAAAATCTTCAAGTCTCACGAAACAATATTGTCACGCATGAACCTCACAGTACGATATTTATTGCGATATCGTGGGGAGTCTCACGATTAGGGATGTAACAATATCCAAATCTCTCGGTACGATATTTTTGCGATATACATCTCACGATACGATATTCATTGTGATATTTTGTGGAGGCTAAACAGCTAAAACTGTTTAATCCAAAGAACTAAGACTTAAAAGTGCTTAGAACAGTTATTTCTTCATGTAGTCTGCACTGAAATGGAGCAAAGGATCATGGTCTATGTAGTTCCTTCTGTCTTTTTTTTTTCGCCATTGTTGCACCATAACTCTTAATTTAGGCAAAGAGACTTGTAATTCGATATATTGTGATGGTCCACGATGTTATTGTGAGAACTTTGACGATACAATATGATGATATTTGAGCTATTGTTACATCCCTACAATTTATCCATAAAAAAAATAATAAACTGAGAAAATTTATTTGAGTAACCTTTTTTTGTAATGTTTGAGACCTGTTGAAAAGTCTGAGGGTTTATTTTAACACATTTTAATTTCGGGCAAACACAAATATATAAATAAAAACAGCTAGAATTTTTTTCTATTTTAATTGTTTCTGTTGAACAAAACTAAATTCTCCACAAATCTGTATAAAAATCACTACATTTGAAGCTTTATTAAACCTCAAACTTTGCTTAAGATACTTAAGTTTTACTCTTTAAATACATTTTTAAACCGGTACTTTTAATACTTTTACCTAAATATATTTCTTCATGTGATACTTTTACTTTTAGCTGAGTTTTTTATTTATTTATTTTTTGCTCTGGTATTTGTACTTTTACTAACAAAACTAACAAAACGGAGCACTTTTTCCACTTCTGCTCACCTCCTATCCCCCCATCTTTTCAATTTGCTTCTTTTCGTTTTCTCATCTCATTCATAAACAGTTTTGCTTCCAGGTTACTTTAGAAATGTTCACCTTTGACCTTTGCCCCCCTCCCCTCTGCAGCGATTCTTTTACAGCCTTGAGCTTGTTAGCGTTCTCTCATTGGCATGATCTTGTTAGGTGTATCCTGTTAGCCCCTAAACATCTGTCTGTGCTTCCACGTTTGTAGTTATTTACATTTGAAACAGTTTTTGCAGCTCCTCCTCCTCTTTTCTTTTTCACTTTCTTGTTAAAAAGACATGTTACCACCACCACCCTGTTATCTTAACTGAAGAGAACAATGAAGGGACCTGTTCTCCTGTTTCCCCAGCTGTTTTTACACCTTTTCAGCTGCTGCTTTTCAAAGAGAGGCCCCATTAACATCACCCCCACTAAACTTGTTAACTTTTTAAAAGCCAAACCCGGTAACCAGTCATGTTTTTTTCTGTTTATGACCCTGTGAACTTCCATTATACATTTAGGTACACGGCATTATCCTGAAAACTCTTAAACCAACCCATATTACGCTGTTTTCTGATCTGTTATAATGTTGTTTCCTCATCACAAACAAACCTGGAGTTGTTTCATTCACACATTTTTAACACATGGATTATGCATATTTAGAGTTCTTTTCTCAAACGGAAAACACAAAACTAAATTGACTCTTGTGAGCTTTAAGTCATGCTGTTCCTCCTCAAAAACATATCTGGAGTTGTTTTGTTTCATTCACAAATGTTTGAGTAATCCTTTAATACAAGGGTGTCCAGACTTTTTTCATCAAGGGCCACATATCTAAACACAGATGAAGCAGAGGGCTGATTGAAGGTCGCAGACTGGTGCTCAGTACAGTGAACAATTGAAATATGTGCATGTTTAACACGTTAGAATGAGCCATCAGTCTTTATTCGGGCTAAGATCCTTAAAACCACACACTAAATATTCAATAGTAGCTTTATCAAGGTAGACTTTCAAAAAACTTGCAGTAAAAAGTAGATTTTTAATTGATGCAAGGTCATTTGGGCCAATTCACCTGGAAGCCTGAGGGCCAAGAAAAATTTGTCTGAGGGCCGCATTTAGCCCACGGGCCATAGTTTGGACACGCCCATATACAGTGCAGGGATGGTGTGTAGTTTATTATACAGGAAAGCAGAAGGAAGGAAAACAAAACAAGACAATAAACAAGAAAAGACCACAAACTAAGTATACTTAATCAAATTTGTGTCAACATGTAGGGGAGAGTGATATTGTTATAAGTAGCTGGAAGTTTTTTTTTTTCTTGCTATTTGGTTATTCTGTTATTACAAAAAGTCTAAAAAAAATACATCGTTGGTGTGTTATCTGACTATATCTGGGTTTCAGATGACATGGCAGCATTTTATCAGCCAATAATGTTTAATACAGATGAGGGGCAGCTAAAATTAATAGTTAAATTGCAGTTTTGTTGTAGTACAGTGAGTTTTTGGGTCTAGTCACTAATCAAAAAGATCAGGTTTAACATTTATGCATTTACCTTTTGGATATTTGTTCTATTTATATCTGAAAACCACCAATAATCTGCTAAATTCTCTTAAAACGTAGATGTAGTTTTTGTTCCAGACAGGAGAAGATGCAGTACAACTTTACACATCCCACAAAACTTAAGTTAACCATCACCGACTCCAAAGTAGTTCAGTGAGATACACATGAGTTAGTTCAGCTTCACTAAACAAAGGCCCTCGGCATTTACGTGTTAACAATAATAATGGGTTTGCTAACAGACTCTGATTGGATCTTTCTCTTCGTGTCCACACTTGGTCTAAACCGCACACTTCTCCGGTTTCTGCAGCTGCCTCTAGTTCTCTGTCACTGTCCTCAGATCCCGGGTTAGTCCCTCTTTGAGCCTGGTTCAGTCTTTCAGTTTAATTTGAGTCAGGTTTACTTGGTTAGTAAAGTGCTGTTTAGGTTTGAGTTTTAACCTAGTTTTATTGTTTTTTTCTTGTTTTGTTTATTTGTGAAGTGTCTGTGGATCGGATTATGTTTTGGTTTTTGTTGTAGCTGACTGTCGACTGAGGCATGCAGACTGGCAAAAGTAGTAAAGTACTGCGCTTAAGTATATATTTTAGTTATTTGAACTTTACTTAAGTACATTTTAGTGGATACTTTTTACTTTTACTTCACTACATATGAGATAGAGCTGGGTATCATTCAGAAGTTGCCGATACGATACATATCTCTATACAGTGCACTTTTGATTCGATATAATATATTTCAAATCAATTCGATACGATTCATTAAAAAATAAAGTTTAAATCATGGGTGTGATACTAAAAGTCTTTGTTAAACCACTTCTTGTGCAAAGTTAATAAGAAACACAAACATTTTAATCGTCAAAATCATCAGTGAAAATGTCAATGCAGCAATACTTCCAAACAATAAAACAGGTCCAAAACAAAAAAGCTATTAAAACATCTAATATCTATATGAAATACTTATAATAACATCACTCTCCCCTACATTTTGATACAGTTCTTTATTTGATTAAGTATACTTAGTTTGTGGTCTTTAATCATCAAAACAGTGAAAATGTCAAATATGTTGCATAAACAAGCAACAAAACTGAAGCTCTGTAACAAAATAATTCAGTAAAACATACCAAAAAACACTCTCATATCAATACTGTATCATCACATTAAATAATACGATATATCGATATTCTGATATTTGTATCTGTACTTTTTACTCCACTACACTCTTGAACTAGCCTCATTTATCAGCCCGTTTCACTTCGTAGAAACCGTCAGACCTCACAGTATTAGGATTCGTTCACTTCACGGTAGGTGGGAAAGTTTTTTTTTTGTTTTTATTTAACAAATCGCTGCTATTTGGTCATGACATATGTAATGTGCCTCTAACAGGGCTAACTGGTATATTAAACTTTTCCCAAATCCTATAGGAAGAAGGGAAATAACATCTTTCCCCTTGATAAAAGTCACCAAACATTCTCTTTGTTACGGCTTTAAATCCTCGATCTCGGGAATTGCTGCAGAATGTATGGCTCTTCGCTGATTCGTTGGTGCCCGAACTCGCACATCTGGAGTTCTTACAAATCGTCTAGTGTATTCTGATTCCTGACCTAGTCGCTGGAGAAAAATGAAATTGAGGCACTAGGTGACTTTCGAACAGGACTGAAAAGTAAAAGTGTTGTGAGATCTGCTGAAAAGTCTGAGAGGGTTATTTTTAACACATTTGTTGTTGGGTTCGACGTTGTTGAAAAGTCACACAATGCACCTTTAAGTCACGAAACTGAGTACTTCTTCCTCCCCTAGTTTCGACCTTGATGTATTTTTTGTTTGGTTTCTTTGTGAAGTCTCTGTGGACCCGATTATGTTTTGGTTTGAGTTGTAGCCCAGCGTTGACTGAGGAAGCACATGAGGTCACTCTTTAATCACGTTAAGACTTATACTTGTCATGTTTTGTCCTTTTATAACTTCATTACCATTGTTTTCTCTTCATTTAGCAGCAGAATTATTGATTGAATTACTACCATTGTACTTCATCTGATTTTTTTCTCTTTCTATTATGTTTTATCTCGTTGTTTTGTTTGTTTGCGTCGCTTCTGAAACTGCGCCCATTTAGACAAACTTTATTGATCCACAAGGGACATTATTTGGACGCGGTCGCTCACACGTCCACCACCTCGTATTTCAGTCCGATGTGTTTCCAGGCCAGATTCTCGTCCGTTACGCTGCTGCACAGTCCGGTCCCATGTAAATGTTAGCATGTTAGCCCTGGTGCAAATAAATGTTAGCATTAGCGAGTGTGGTTAAGAATAGCCTTTAGCAGCAGCTGACAGACTGACCCCAGATCAGTTTCAGCGTGAGCTCATGTGTCTGGGGCCACACGCTCGCATTCATGAGCCTGCAAAGTGGATCCAGTCTTAGAAGAGAGAGAAGAGGCTTTAGAAGTGACCAACCACAAAATGATTTTATTGATTAAAAACGGAGCAGCCAAAACAAAACTGGAGATATCAGGGCAGCCGCGGGGTCTTAAAAGTCTTAAAAAGGTCTTAAATTCCATGTTCCTAAATTAAGGCCTTATAAAAAGTCTTAAATTATGTTGTCCAAGTCTTATTTTTTTCACAAAGGTCTTAAATTTCATTAGCCTATTTTTTTGTATACTCAAAAACAAAAAATAAACGTGAAATCATGTAACTTAAATAAACATCTAATTTGGAGTATGTGCAAACAATACTTAGTTTGTCTTGTTAGAATGTTATAAATGATTTTTTGGCCATTCTACAAGCAATGCATACTACTATAAATAAATCTGAATGAGATTTTATAATAAAAGTGTTTTTTTTATTTAAAGCAGTGAGTAATGGTCATTATTAGAATAGGGTCTAGTGTTTTTCTCCCACATAATAGGTGTGATATTGGTCTTAATTTTCATTTAAGTGGTCTTAAAAAGTCTTAAATTTGGGGTAGTCAAACCTGGGGATACCCTGGGTGTGTTTTAGAGAAAATACTCTTGATTTAGCCTGCCGCACTACGATAATCTATATACCGTATTTTCCGCACTATTAGGCGCTCTGGATTATAAAGAGCACTGTCATTAAATGGTCTATTTTCGAACTTTTTTCACAAATAAACCGCACCGGGCTATAAACGAAACACAATAGTTAGATGGGTCAGTCGGACTTTGTTGTTTTCACGGTGACTCTGGGCTTCGTTCAGTTGTGGCGTGTAGGGAGGGTGCTGTCTGGGACCTCTGGATTGTTGGCGTGTTCGCAGTGACTCAGTTGTTCAGTTGTGGCTAGAAGTGGCACTTTTTCGGTTCGTTCCTCCGTTTCGTTCCTCGTCCGCGTGGAGTGATGAGTGTGGCTGCGGGTGTTTGTCACTGTGTGGTCGCTGTCTGCTCCGTGCGTGTTTGCGTGAGCTGCGGGTGGTGCGGGTTTGTAGTTTACTGAAGTCGTGCTGGGACACCTGAGTGGATTCGTGTATAGGACGCTGTGGATTGCAGGGCGGGCAGTCGTTTTTTGATGTTGTTGGAGGCTTAAGAGTGTGCCGAATAGTGTGGAAAATACGGTAATGGTCATTATTAGAATTAAATCTTGTGTTTTTCGCCCGCATAATGGGTGTGATGTTGGTCTTAATTTTCATTTAAGTGGTCTTAAAAAAATCTTAAGGGTGAGTTGTTGTACAGTTGTAGGGAGTATTATCTGTGACATAAGTGAGTGTTGTACAGTTGTAGGAGTATTATCTGTGACATAAGGGTGAGTTGTACAGTTGTAGGGAGTATTATCTGTTACATAAGGGTGAGTTGTTGCAGTTGTAGGGAGTATTATCTGTTACATAAGGTGAGTTGTACAGTTGTATGTACAGGGTGAGTGTACAGTTGTAGGGAGTATTATCTGTTGACATAAGGGTGAGTTGTTGTACAGTTGTAGGGAGTATTATCTGTTACATAAGGGTGAGTTGTACAGTTGTAGGGAGTATTATCTGTTACATAAGGGTGAGTTGTTGTACAGTTGTAGGGAGTATTATCTGTTACATAAAGGTGAGTTGTACAGTTGTAGGGAGTATTATCTGTTACATAAGGGTGAGTTGTTGTACAGTTGTAGGGAGTATTATCTGTTACATAAGGGTGAGTTGTACAGTTGTAGGGAGTATTATCTGTGACATAAGGGTGAGTTGTACAGTTGTAGGGAGTATTATCTGTTACATAAGGGTGAGTTGTACAGTTGTAGGGAGTATTATCTGTTACATAAGGTGAGTTGTTGTACAGTTGTAGGGAGTATTATCTGTGACATAAGGGTGAGTTGTACAGTTGTAGGGAGTATTATCTGTGACATAAGGTGAGTTTGTACAGTTGTAGGGTATATCTGTGACATGTGAGTGTACATAAGGTGAGTTGTACAGTTGTAGGAGTATTATCTGTTACATAAGGTGAGTTGTACAGTTGTAGGAGTATTATCTGTGACATAAGGGTGAGTTGTACAGTTGTAGGGAGTTACATAAGGTGAGTTGTACAGTTGTAGGGAGTATTATCTGTTGACATAAGGGTGAGTTGTACAGTTGTAGGGAGTATTATCTGTACATAAGGGTGAGTTGTACAGTTGTAGGGAGTATTATCTGTTACATAAGGGTGAGTTGTACAGTTGTAGGGGATTATGGTATCAGTGTAGTCCTGTATCTCTCTTTGTTTTCAAATTTCAAAATCAAATTAAGACATACAAATACATATTTTGTTTTTATTTTAGTTTTTTAATTTGAGAGGGACAATGCAGTCATGCGTAGTGACAGGCAGAACAAGCAGCTGATGCAACGCTTAAAGTGCATGTGTGTAACTAGGGCTAATTTTCAACTCCTGTCCCTGGTCGGGTTTTTCCCTGCTTTAAACTCTTCTAAACTGTTTAAAACCACAAAGGTACACCGTGTAACTTTCCTGAGGGTCTGCTTGTCTCCATGGAGATAGTACTGTTTTGTTTTGGTTATTCCACAGTATTTTAAATAAACTTAGCAATCACAGTGGAGACAGGTTAATGGTCAGATCTATGGAGTAGCAAGTCTAAAACACATTAACTCGTGCAAGGGAGGTGTTTAATGCCCTACTCTGGGACATTCAAGGCAAAGAAATAACATCTCCATGGACCTTGCAGCTTAGAAGTTACAGAATGGATCTTTAACTGCAGTTGGTACACAAAAATATTGTACGCCTTTCACTAATTTTAGTTTTTTTTTTTTGGTATCATATTTCGTTCATCGACACTTTTGTTCTTTCTCATTTCGCGAAAGAGCAGGGCATTTGTTACGTGCTGTGTTGACAAATTGAGAAGTCCCCAGGCCACAGACCACACTGAAGCAGAGGAGAAAGAGAGAGAGACTGAAGCAGAGGAGAAAGAGAGAGAGACTGAAGCAGAGGAGAAGAGAGAGAGAGACTGAAGCAGAGGAGAAAGAGAGAGAGACTGAAGCAGAGAGAGAAGAGAGAGAGACTGAAGCAGAGGAGAAAGAAGAGAGAGACTGAAGCAGAGGAGAAAGAGAGAGAGACTGAAGCAGAGGAGAAAGAGAGAGAGACTGAAGCAGAGAGAGAGAAGAGAGAGAGACTGAAGCAGAGGAGAGAGAGAGAGACTGAAGAGAGGAGAAAGAGAGAGAGACTGAAGCAGAGGAGAAAGAGAGAGACTGAAGTAGAGGAGAAAGAGAGAGACTGAAGTAGAGGAGGAAAGAGAGAGACTGAAGTAGAGGAGAAAAGAGAGACTGAAGCAGAGGAGAAAGAGAGAGAGACTGAAGTAGAGGAAAAGAGAGACTGAGAGAGGAGAAGAGAGAGACTGAAGTAGAGGAGGAAAGAGAGAGACTGAAGCAGAGGAGAAAGAGAGAGACTGAAGCAGAGGAAAAAGAGAGAGAGACTGAAGCAGAGAAGAAAGAGAGAGAGACTGAAGCAGAGTAAGGAGGAGAGAGACTGAAGCAAAGAGGAGAGAGACTGAAGCAAGAGAGAGGAAGAGAGAGAGACTGAAGGAGCAGAGGAGAAGGAGAGAGACTGAGGCAGAGAGAAGAAGAGAGAGACTGAAGCAAAGAGGAGAAGAGAGAGACTGAAGCAGAGGCAGGAAGAAAGAGACTGAAGCAGAAGAGGAAAGAGAGAGAGAGAGACTGAAGAAGTGGAAGGAGAGGGGAGTTCAGTTTCAGGAATGTGTGGCATCTCCCTCCAGCATTTACCCCCCAACTACACTGTCCACTGACAAGAGCAAATGTACAGGTGATAAATGGACATGCCAACCCCCAAGTGAACATGTGCCCGCTTCCGACTCCATCAACTAAAAAAACCCTCTCGCTGTAACTGCTGCTGTGAGCCTCGTCTTTGTGGTCTTAAATGTTTGTATCTACATGATCCTGGTGTTTTTATTTCACTATTTTGCCCGTAAATAAATTCCTATTCCTATTCTGGACCTGGCTCAGAGTCTGCTCCTTTAACATCTACCATCGATGAACTACATTTGACTGGAGCCGAACACTGTGGTGACGTCACACTCCCTCAGTCCGCTTCTTTATTCTTTTTCAGTCTGTTCCACACATGTTCAGGTCTTTAAACGCACACAAACACACACATGCAGGTGCTGTGTGTCTCGTTCTGGTTGTTGATCACATGATGTCTGTCACATGACCCCCTACAGCCAAACTATTGTCTCTGGGGTCAGGGGTCAGACTCCTGCTGTCTCCAGAGGTCAGAGGGCACTTCCTGTGACACTCTTCATTAACTTGAACAGCTCTGCTCCCTCAGGGTCCCCCGTCTTTCCACATGCTCCAGACGGCATCCTCATGTTGAAGAATGTTAACGAAAGGTCTTATATTACACAAACGTGACGCTTGTGAGATTTGAGTCGTGTTATAATGTTTTACAGCATCAAAAACAAATGGAAGAATAACTGGACTTGTGTTTTGTTTTATTCACATTATTAGTCTGTCATGGAAATTATCTGTGAAATAATACCAAAACATAAAAGACGACTAGGTAGGTCTAGGTTGGTTTATTACGTCTGCACCGGTAACAAACGGTCACACTACTGACAGAGTTTCTGCAGCAGTGAGCAACACTTAAATACTTTCTGAGGTCCGAGCCCTTCCCCAAGAACACTTTGCATTTCGGGCCTATCTGCACAATAATGTTTTTTGGTCAAAATGGTGAAGTTTGTATTAGTTTTGGCCATTCTTCGAGCTGGTGTTTCGAGTGGACAAAAACGGTGTTTTTTGAGAACGGGTTCCAGAGTGGAGAAATCTGAGAGCTCCGGCGTTGCGTTGTCATGTGGATGAGCAAACCGCAGCTTTTGGAAAAACAGTGATGTCGCAGCTCTCGAACTCTTGCAGAGAACCGCAAGACCGTTGCCGAAATGTGAAAGGTGTAGCCTGCAGAGCCGCTCCTGTCACCCAGCAACCAAGACACGCCGCAAACGCTAATGCTAACAAAACGCACCACACAGATTACGCACACAGATCAATAACGAAGATACGCACAAGTAATCCAACTGTTGGATTTTGAGACCAAGTTATTCTAATTATTCTCATCCAAATCGTATGGCTAAACTTTTGCAAAAAAAACAAAAAAAACAGCTATATTTCTGGGATACATCTAAAATCAGATAAATTACCTTAAAGTTTAAAAAAGCGGTGATGAGATATGAATTATTAAATATTATTATCATTGTTAACAGCGCCACATACAGGTGTGGCATATGTATTACATCGTTTTCACGCAGTGCTCTGTTGTCTTCTGGATGTGAATATTTATTGATCTGACATGTGTGTGGATGCAAATTTTTTTCAACCCACAAAAAAAAAAAAAAAAATCCAGGCCGGCTTTGTCGTGTGGACGCAGCTTTAGGTTGGTCTGGCTGGTCACTTGGCTTTTTTGCTCTGAAATGTAACACCTTTACATCTGCAT